>NC_087163.1:21212084-21234584 GCF_035594125.1 Scylla paramamosain
TTCCCCCCCCTCCTCCTCCTGCCGCCCAGCCAGGTGGAGGCAGATGTTTTTTGCCATGTAAAATCGAGAGTGAAGAACATTAAGAAGGCGGACTTGGCATGCAAATGTCGGCGTGGCTCCTCCGCTTCTCCGCTCCGCTCGGGAATTTGCATACATGAATTAACTACGAAAACCATCACCGAGAAGCTAATATTTGTCGAGGTGATGGGACGCGGCGACATCCCTCCAGCCAGCCTCACCCTGTCCGTCGTGGGGAGGAGGAGGAGGAGGAGGAGGAGGAGGAGGAGGAGGAGGAGGAGGACAAGCAGGGGAAGAAAGGATGTCACGTTTAGGTTCTCAGAAGACTGCTTATTATCTTTGCTTGAAACACAGGAAGGTTTATCGTTTCCCTTTCTGTACTCTCTCTCTCTCTCTCTCTCTCTCTCTCTCTCTCTCTCTCTCTCTCTCTCTCTCTCTCTCTCTCTCTCTCGTTGAGGACCAGCGCCTTAGACCACAGCGGGACAAGATCGGATTGAAAAGGGGACACGAGGTCGGAGAAGGGAGGCGGGATGGGACGGGACGAGGCGGGAGGGCGGAAGCAGGATGGGCAGGTTATATAGAATGATGCTTTGGGGACTTGTTGGGGTGAGGGGGAGGGGGGTAGAGGCAGGTAAAGGTGCACAGATTAAATAAGCAAGGCCGAGACGGAGGGAGAGGAAAAACAGGAAAGTCCTCCTGTCTTTCTCTCTTTTTCTTTCCCTCTCCTTAACCCCACCGTACCTTCCTTCTCTCCCTCTCCCTCCCTCCGCCTCGCTAAGCAGATCACGTTAATGTATGTATGAGAATGATGATAATTCCTTCGCTGCTCTCTTTTTTACTCCCTCAAACAATCTGTTGTTTTCAATCCAAACAGCCCCAACCCGCTCCATCTCCACGCCGCCACCACCACCACCACCACCGCCACCACCACCACCGCCACCGCCTCCCCAGCTGACACACCGCGGATCGCACCACACCTGTGTACGCCATGCTGACGGCTGACATACATCACTCTGACCCGCCACGATATTACTATATGTAGATACATGTACAGATTTTAATTCTCTGGGGAAACTGTTATGCCGTTTTAACAATCACGCGACCATTTTGTCCTGTGTCAACCGTTTTGCTGTTTATATATTAATTTCTTGTTTACTTTTCCCGTGCTAATTTATGCATCGTCAATCACTTCTCTTATAGAATTTCTTGTCTATTTTCTTTCTTCCTATAACGTCTCCTCTTTTTTTCATATATCCTCAACATTTTCTAAATTATTTCAGTTAAGTATACGGTTCTTCCTCATTTTCTAATTTTCTAAGTACTTTAAATAATAATGATAATAAAAAAAAAACACGTTTTTCCTATCCTTCGTCGCCTAAGAACTTCCTCTCTTATTTTCCACCATTTTTCCTCCCCGTCCTCCTTCTCCTGCTTTGCTCCTCCTCCTCCTTATCCAATGCTACGCTATCTTTTCACTCAGTAGTTAGAATTAGTTCCCAGACAGCTATGCAAGAAACAAACAAAAAAAAAAAAAAAAAGAAAAGGAAATATTGTTACTAGGTGATTCTTTTTATTTAACCTTATGTAATTTTCCTCTTCCAATTCCTCCACCTGCTCCTCTTTCTCCACCACCTCCTCCTCTTCTTCTTCCTCCCCCTCCTCCTCCTCCTCCTCCTCCTCCTCCTCCTCCCCCTCCTCCGTTGCTACTTTTACTAGGTCGACAGCGTTCACTCAGCCGTCTGTGAACATCGAATATTGTGTTTGGATAATTTCGCCTCAATCAAGATTACCTCATCCCGACCGCCCACTTGCAAAGCTAATACTGTTGACTCTCACAACACAAGAAGTCTGTCCGCCGCTGAAAAACTGAGGCAGGGTTAATTATCTATAATCTGATGGATACATTAGACCTGACAGAAAGGGGAGAGGAGAAAGAGAGGAAGGGAGAGAAAGAGGGAGAGGTAAAAGGAAAGGTTTCTCTAGGAATGGGACGGGGGAGAAAGACAGAGATGGAAGAGAAGATGGAGGAGGATGTGTGTGAACGAAAGGGAATGAGACCAAGATGAAAAAAAAAAAAATAATAAATAAAATAAACAAAAAACTAGATTTGCAGCGTAAAGGAAAGAGGAAGGACTGACTGGAATGGAGGCGTGGCTAAGGTAAAGGAATGGAAAGAGAGAGAGAGAGAGAGAGAGAGAGAGAGAGAGAGAGAGAGAGAGAGAGAGAGAGAGAGAGAGAGAGAGAGAGAGAGAGAGAGAGAGAGAGAGAGAGAGAGAGATCACGTAACAAAATCCTTACCCCCCAAAAAAAAAAAAAAATTAACAAAATAAAATAAATAACTAAACTAAAAGAACGAAAACACACCAGAATAGTACATCCACCCTCCACACACCTCCACTCTCTCCTCCATCAGATCCACCTTGAGGGCGAGCTGTTCCCGCAGAAGGACGTCAGGGTAGTGCGTGATCTGGAAGGTAAGCTCGAGTTCCTGCAACTGCTCCTCGGTGAAGATAGTGCGGTGGCGCCTCGTTCGTTTCCCGTTGGAATCCCGGCGCCGCTTGCTGCTGGAGGCTTGGGGCGTCGAGGTGCTTCCAGGGTCAGTGTCCGTGTCCGCCATCACATCGCCTTTCCAACGGGACGTGAAGTGGATCAGTGTTTACAGCAAGGGAGGAACTACGAATGATGGGATGACTGATCGATTTTTATTTTTATCTTTATCATTATTATTTTAAAGTGTTAAAGATATAACCAACCTTTTGAACCGACCTTACATATGACCATACTCTGAAACATTTCTGTCCGTATCTCAACTACTTTCGAAAGGTTTTAGCTGCAATGACTGTGGTTTTCAAGGATGTTTATGCTATTGTAGTGGGACTAACAAGATTTCTACATCATCAATAGTAGAATTATTCTTGAGAACCCGGCTAATCATCACTGTGGCCTTTGAAAATAGCCATGGTGAGAGATCAAAGCGTTTCTGAATGCGTGTCATAATCTCAACAAAGCTGCCCGAAGCAATAACTGAAGCAGAATGGCGGACACTCACCTGCGGGCGCGGCATGCGGGGCGAGGGGTGGCAGGTGTGCAGGCCATGCATCCCGAGGACCCAGGAGACTATCCGTCGCAAACCCGGGGCGCCATGCTGCCAGGCTGCCCGAGTGCTGGGGGGGGGCTGGGAAGGTGCAGACGGAAGGGACTGGAGGGTGGGAGGAGGTGTGGCCACAGCCACAAGTATGGGTGGTGGTGCTGACAGGTGGCCCAGGGCAAGCAGCGACACACCTGCCCGCGTGCCAGTAGGTAAACATTAATTGGATCAGGCACAACGAGCGGCTCCACCACCTGAGGTCCCCGCCACCTGGGCGGCCCCGGCATTCTTAGCCCGGCGGGGGCTGCGGGCATCACCGGGAGGAGATGGAAGGGAACACCAGCTGATCCACGTTCCCACTCTCTCCTGCTGGTGCCGTCAGCGGGGTCCTGCTCCTGCTTCAGCTCCTCCCGTCGGGCGTACATGTCAGCACCACGTGCAACACACCCTCCTTCCCCACCAGTAGGGACAAAGCGGCGCCTCTCAGCGTGCCTCTCTTCGCAATGCTCCAATTCAGTACCTCGCAGGTGGTCGGCTTCAGACGGTTCCTCAGATGGCTCCAAGTGACTCCAGGAAGCAGTTAAGGTGCCGCTAGGTGTCAGGGGGCGGAAGTGTGCTGTGACAGGTGCCTCGTGGGTGGGTGGCGCCGAGGGACTCGAGGAAGGCGGCGTGGCGGTGCTGGTGGGTGGAGTCATCCCGGGCAAGAAATGACTGCCAGTCACCCTTCGCCCATCCCACGGCGCCACTCCTTCAAACTCCGCCCCTAGGACGCAGCCTGCCCCGCCCACCTCGTTACCCTTAGTTCAAATTACCACTAGATCTGGAATGCCTTGATTGCTCTTTAAATCGCTCCTAGTGACTGCCTTCGCCCCCACCACCACCCTGCCAAGGAGGATGAAAAGAAAACGAAAGGAAGAGGAAAAAATTGTTCTTGTCCAGCGCCTACTTCCATAGGCCTCATGTATTCTGGAAGCCTGACATCCATTCATACCACCAGATTCATTCAGCAAATGAAGAATTCTTGCCAAAAATAAGGCACACGATTTTAGTTCTTCCAAGTTAACAGAATCACTCTACTTTTCTTCACCTGATATGATTTCTCTTTTTGTAGTTGATATAAACATGTATTGCTTATCATACTTCGAATAGGATGATGAAATAATCTTAGTAACTCTATTCAAGATTACATTTATTGGGCATGGAACATGTTACAATGCTAACACAAGGTGAACTGAGGAATAAGGCAACAATTCACGAGGTTATACTTTGCCAGCTGACATTCCCATAGGCCACTGAAGGGTTCTGCAGGATTAGTTTAATTACCCAAGTTAATAATGGGAAGAGACAAGACAGCATATTGCCAAGGAACCAGTCAAATTTAACATTACAAACCCTCAAGAGTGACTATTATTCTTATAATGGAAAATGTTGGATTGTTAATTCATTCTATGATGCATTTATGTTGTCCATGCCATCACCATATAAAGCTTCACTCTTCCTTGCAAGGGAATGTAGATGACAACTAAACCTAACAATTAAAGCTCCACAGATCTAAACAAAAATAGTGTTACTGAGTCTGAAGCACCAAAAGGGACCAAAACTTGTTTTTTATTCAATACTCCAACATCCCAAAAACAATCTGATTATTCCAATACAAGTAAATGGAACTAATAAATATTCTGTTACTCTGAAAGTGTATATAAAAATATCTAGTCTGTAACAAATTATGCCATATAAAAATATGAGTTTGTTTGTAACTGTGTTATGTAAGCTGCAAATTGGTCCCGTGAAAACTTAATCCACCACTTCTCACTCAAAATCCATGACTTGAGATGAAAAGGCACCACACGGGACACACGCAACACAGGGCAGTGCTGAGGCGTGCTGTCTGGTGCGCCCCTCTCAGCACACTCAAAGGCACACTAAGTACATCACAATTCAAGCTACACACAAACCATGAAGTGTCATGCACTGCACTCAACTTATACTGCTGATCTGCATCTCTGTGTTTCACAAAGATGGCTGTGTTGAGAAGCAATAACTTCATGACTTTTAGCCACAATTCATACAATAATATTTCTTTGGTTTGTGGAACCCAATAATTATGTTCTAATAATATTGTCAAGCAAGATGTTTTCAAGTTACTTTAACAACTTTGGAATTATTAGCATCTGATTTTTCTTAACAATCTAAGACAAGGAATAAACTTGCCTGTATTTAACAAGAATCCACACATCTTTTTCTATCAGAAACAAATATAGTAACCTTATACTTTCAAATTAATTCACTTAGATGTTTTCCTTCAATAAGGTTATTCAAAACTAAACAATTCTATCACTAACTGAAAACAAAAGGCAACTACAGCTATCATGACTTCACTGAACAATGAGTTACAGGGAGAGTGAGACAACAAGCTCCTTGCTTTCACACACACATTATTGGGTTGTTGCATGTGGCTAAGTGAGTACCTGGAACATCACATATACACAAAACACAAACATGAGATTCATAACTTTGAGCATTCATAAATTACACCACACCACATTACACACTTCAAAAGCTGCATAGTAAGATTGCTTGAACCATAAAATTAAATCAACACTTGAGTTTTAATGCAATTTCCCCATCATCAATCACTTGCTGCTTGGTGAGGGACTTGCCCTGCTGCAGCATCTCAGCATAATTGGCAGCTGCGGGGTCCTTCCCCAGACTGGCAAGGGACACCACCTTATCCCCACAACAGTAGTAAGCAATGAAGGACAAGTTCTCCATGTCTCCACCAATGATCACATCGTCATACTTCCCATAACCTATGAAAAAGTAACAAAGGCAATTTATTAACACTCATAAGTTGAGGATGCTGTGTGATAATTTGAGAGAGAGAGAGAGAGGAGAGAGAGAGAGAGAGAGAGAGAGAGAGAGAGAGAGAGAGAGAGAGAGAGAGAGAGAGAGAGAGAGAGAGAGAGAGGAGAGAGAGAGAGAGAGAGAGAGAGAGAGAGAGAGAGAGAGAGAGAGAGAGAGAGAGAGAGAGAGAGAGAGAGAGAGAGAGAGAGAGAGAGAGAAATTAAAAACTAGAGTTGTGAATATTCAAAAGTTACTAGAATGGAGGTTCTATGATATTCCTATTTTGGTTGTAGCATGTGCATAAGATTACTTTTATTATCTTTTTCCTTATTCATTTATATGTAATTGTATGTACATGGTTACATGCTACATGGTTTCCCTAGTCAATCATGGCTAGGACAGTGTCAACTAACAAGAGACTTTGGTAGCCAAAACCAGAGTGGATGCCCTTCCTACCCTCAGACTGTGGCCAGGATTTGAACCTGTGTACCTGAGGATCCCTCAGCCTCCAAGGTGCACACAGTCCCACTGTACCACACAGCAATTCTATGGTGATACTACCAGAGCCAAATACACACTTTATCCTATGTCAAGTTTTCCCTCCAGAGAAGGTTATAATCTTAATGTCTTACCAGTGTAGCGAAGACTCTTCCCATACAGGACTGTCCAGAAGAATGGAACAGACTTGACGGGCACACTCTGGCCTGTCATGTTGAGAGCTGCTGTGTGGCCGTGTCCAAGGGCCACCTGCCAATGCCCTATGGAGACCTCCTCACCACCCTCAATGAACAGAGGGAAAGCAGCAATATCTCCCCCACAGAAGACTCCAGGGATGCTTGTCTCCAAGTGCTGAAGATTTTTGTTAGTGGTTTCTCAATAACAGAATTTTGTATATTATGAAATAACATCTGTTGATGTGAATAATTAATTTGACAACAAAACTGATGTTGACATTACTATAACCAAAAATATTTCCTCAGTATTACATAAAGTATGTTTGCTTATCTATTCACAGTTCAACCCAAATCATGAAAATTTACCTAAACCCTCCCTTGTGTCAATGATGCTCACAGTAAATAAATGCTCACCTCATTGACAGGAATGTAACCTCGTTGGTTTCTTGGGATGGAAGAGGCCTCCAGGAACTCAGTGTTGGGCACCACCCCAACCCCCAGCACCACCACAATCTGCCTCGACAGTCTCTCCAGAGTCCAGGGTGACCTGGCAACAATGTGTTATTATAATGAAGGAATGGGGAATCCTATGTCAGCAGGAAATGACAAACTAAGTCAAATATAATGAAATCCTTTCCAGTATCAGTATGTATTAATCAAAAACTGGTTAAAAGGGGAAATCATTCTTGTCTTTAAACATAAGCTGGACTGACAATTAGAAAAAGGTGGTGTTTTGCATGCAGAGAGAGAGAGAGAGAGAGAGAGGAGAGAGAGAGAGGAGAGAGAGAGAGAGAGAGAGAGAGGAGAGAGAGAGAGAGAGAGAGAGAGAGGAGAGAGGAGAGAGAGAGAGAGAGAGAGAGAGATAAAAAGTATCACAGTTACACAACAGGCCTGTTGCTTTTTATAAACACTATTCATTAGGTTTCACACCAGATGAATATCAGACTTTCAGTCTTTGAATATGACAGTTGTTATATTCCTTATGGGACATGTGTAAGGTCTAGTAGCAGTTGATACAAAAGGTATAAATCCAGCACTACTCACCCCACTTGCTTTTCCATCACTCTCACTAAATCCAACAACTCCTGAATTGGCGATGAACTTGACTCCTTTCTCCTCAAACATTTCCTGGATACGCTGCCCCACAGCATGGCCAAGACTGTTCTCAAAGGGAACAGAAGTGTTTCCAATGACAGTGACAGATGCTGCCCGATCATTGGTGGACAAAAATGCAGCCACTTCCATTCCTGTAAAGAAAAAGTCGATCCACTGTAACTATCCTCTTTGGGACAGTAAACACCCTTTTGGATAAAGAAATAATTCACTGCTTCATGCAGATGGAAGAGGAAGTGATGAACATCCACCTCCTTGTACTAACCACTGTTTTTGGGATATGGGACTTCAAAGCCTTCATGAGGTACTAAAGCATAAATCTGTTCTTTGAAGCTTAAATTCCTATTTAAAACAACTAAATGGATATAGGGGATGGGGTGTATTCCTTACAAAAGGAGATTGAAGCTTTTAAATTTACATTCCTTACAGATATAAGAGGGGACCTGATGGAGGTCTTTAAGTGGTATAGGGGATATATCAAGCAAAATTCACAGGATTAGTAATCAGGATAGAACAAGAAATAATGGATTCAAATTTGAAAAAGCTGGATTTAAGAAATAGGAAGGAATTTGTTCTCTAATAGAGTGGTAGATGAATGGAATGGACTCAATAATCAAATTATTAGTGCAGAGTCATTAGAGAACTTTAAAAGATTAGACAGATTTATAGATGGTGATGACAGGTGGAAACAGGTAGGTATATTTCATACAGGCACTGCCACATGTAGGCTTGATGGCTTCTTGCATCTACCCTTATTTCTTTTTTCAATAAGCCAAGACTCACCAATAAATGAGGTGCCGACAACCACCACTTGCTTCTGAGCCGCTGCTGCAGCCACAGCATTGGCATCCTGAGGTGAGCGCACCACCCACACATTGGGCAGCTGGTCACCTGCAATGCCCAACCTTCGGGGTCTGTGGACAGGGTGTTGACGATTAATTTTAGTTGCTCAAATGCTTCATGCATCAATATATTTACAAATTAACAGAAACTGAAACCATCTACACATAGTTTTAAACAGGATGTATTATTTTTTTAATGTAAAAGAGGAACTGGCCAAAGGTAACAAAAAGTTATAGAAAAAAAAGGCTCACTAGAGTCCCTAAAGAGAGCCCAAAATGAATCTGCCAGAATTGGAGGATAAGCATCTTGAAATGATAATAAAGGGTAACACCTACTTTCCACCAGTAGCGATGAACAGTTTCTCATAGGCAACTGTATCACCTGTGCTTAAATGGACCATCTTCTCTTCAGTGTTGACTCCCTCAGCCGACACGCCCATGAGCACTTCTATGTCACCACTCTGAAAAGCAATAACACATAAACAAAGAGGCAGGCCATCTTATCCTAACTTACCTATAGGGGCCAGTGCTACTTCTTAGCAAAATTAAATTTCCTTCAGATTGATCATTTATTTCCATCTATCATTCTTACCTAATTTCCTTCATCTGAATTGCTTCAACTTTCCCTGATCTGCCAATCTCTTCTCAAATTTACCTCCAGTATCTCTACAGACCATCCCTAGCCCCAAGTCTACACTACTTCTTTCATC
This sequence comes from Scylla paramamosain, assembly GCF_035594125.1. Lineage (NCBI taxonomy): Eukaryota > Metazoa > Arthropoda > Malacostraca > Decapoda > Portunidae > Scylla > Scylla paramamosain. Next base: position 21,221,374 of record NC_087163.1, read on the forward strand.
ATATCCTCATAAGCCATTAATCTCCTCATGATCTCTGGAAACCTTTGGTAACAAACTTTTCTTCTTCCTTAGCCTTCCAGTTTGCTTCCACAGAAAATCATAAAATTCACATATCTTTCATACTATAGAAATATACTATAGAAATATACTTCATAAAAGCTTTCTGATCGGAGTAATATCTTCTCTGGGGCGATGTCCATGGCTTTGGAGAGCTTGGGTCGGTCATAGGGCAGCTGAGACTCCTGAGTGATGAGGATGACACGTCCAGTGAAGCCTTCCTGTCTCAGAGTCTCAGCACAGCTTGCACCTGCACCACCTGAATATGATGCATTCATTATAATTGTGCTTGTCAGTGAGGTGTAGGGCAAATACACGGGAATCACTACTATATGCATGACACAATTTTGTTGTACTTGTGAAGGTGAATTGTACCTCCTCCAATAATAACGTAAGATGAGTTGTTATTTGGGTCTCTTTTTGCCATGGCCTTGGTACGTTTTCCATTGATCAAAAGGGTCTTGCTGGCCCTCACCTTCACCTGTCCTTCAGTCACTTCTATATCATACTTAGGGATGCTGTCAAGGCCTGGGAAATCTTCTATATCACCTGAAAGAAAACTGTAGGTTAGTGAAAATTTTTTTTTTTTCAATAGTTACAATTCAGTTCACAAATTTCTCTTTATTCAGATATATGATTATCTTTCATGATTAATAAAACATTACATATATTCTCAAAAAGAGCAAGAAGTGTAAAAGAACAATACCAGATTCATGTCAAATAATTCACTTGGAGAACAGCAATTTGCCTTAAATACACACACAATGACTTCTCTTTACTGTTAAAATACTTAAAATTAGGTATACTGTTACATTCCTGACTCAGGGTCCAGCACCCACCTGTGGTCACATTGAAGCAAGCCCCATGCCAGGGACAGCGCACACGTCCCTCACATAGCGTCCCATTCTCTAGTGGGGCACCATAGTGGGAACACTTACTCCCAATGGCTGACAGTTGCCCATTATGATGCACCACCAACACTTTCTCTCCATTGAATTCAAATGATTTCATCCTGGAAGAACAGGAGTGTGTTCAATCTTGGATTATTCAGCATCAAGCTACAAATCTGACCAATAAAGTTTCATGTGCTACACCTTTGTCAACAACCAAAGGGTGGTATGCTTTAAGATGAAGGATATAGTCCAAACTCACATAGTCATTTAAAAGAATGTGAAAGAGTGGTGCTTAAATACTTTCGAATCTCAATAAAAATGCATCAATTTTAAATCAAGCTTTGAAAATAGTTCACATGATTACATACTATGTAATAAGTTTGAACACTAATGAAGGCACACAAATATATATACACAAAGTATATACAAAAGCATCAGTCTTACCCATCCTTTGGCAGGTCATCTTCCTGGCAGATGACTCCCTCCACCAGGTCCCCGATGCAGCTGTTGTTGCTGTGGGTGCTCATCTTGCGACCTATAAACCAAAGGTGGGAAGTTACAGCGAAAGAGATAATTTTAAGTTAACTTCTAACTCAGCAAGATAAAGAAGACAAAAAAAGCAGAAATTTTTGCATCTATATGCTCTTTACAACCAGTATGGCTGTGCAGGACATGACATTTTTTTTTAAAGTGATGGGTTCTTTTAAGTTGGTTGTAATGTACATAATAATGGATGTCAGTAATCAAATAATATAAAAAGTTCTTATATTCATAATTGTACAGGACAAAATATGTTAAGTAGCACGACCACACCCTTTTTTCATTCAAACACATACACACATTCTTTTTAATATCATCTAAATGCTGAAGCAGAGTGACATTAAAAATTGTTTATATACTTTCTTTTGTCCCTATCCCAACTCCATTCTAACACACCTGGAAGGAATGGCAGAAAACAACTTGGAATCAAGGTAAATGGTTAGGAAGCTAACATATTTGTCTAGATTTAATTATTCAATCCTCTTTACTGTTATATGACCAAATACAAAGCATGGCAGTTAATTCCCTTGTAAGGCAGTTGGCATGACCTTAGTAGGGTCTGTAGGAATAAAATATGGCACTTCTGAGTTTCATCACTTCTAATACATTAAAATACATAAGAAAACGCGTACTGGCTTACAGTAATCCTAAAATACCATAATACTTATCACTCATAGTAAACCTTTACCTTCTATGCTGCTGTACGTGCACGACCCTTACCTTGACCCAGCCCTTGCCACTGTCTGCCTGTCCGCCACTCCCTCTAAACACCGACTCAAGAAACCTCACAAGAACAACCCTATATCATACGCTGCCTGAGGGCCTACTTGTTAGTCTTCACCTGTTGCCGGAGGAGGAATATTCACGAGGGGCGGGGCCGAGGAATGCGGCAACGGTGCGGTAGCCAATGTTAGAGGTACAAAGAGTCTACTGACTTAACATGGAGAGGAATACGTAATGTGAACACTGTCATGACTCGACACACTAGCGGGTGACTGTAAGACTAATCCGACACGACTGTTACGTCTTGACAATAACAGCGCTGTGACAATGCATCCTCAAACAAAACCAGGAATTGTATAACGAGTCCCCGCGGTAATATCATGGGACAGGACGCCGTGGTATTGCTTGTGAGAGGTAAAAAACGAAGTGTCACAGTGACGTGACGCTGGGTAATGACCTGAGACTGGAGAGCCGCCGCCGTCTGAGTCTTGCTCCGTGTTTCCTCTCCTACAGGACCCCGCCACTCCCATCCTGCCGGCTCCTGCACACACCAGGCGGCTGTGCCCACGCTGAAGGTGGTGTTGTGACTTGCTACACCGGTGTCTCCCAGCAGCTGTGGCCCTGAGTAGCGCGCCACCCGCTGCCCTGGACACGCGAGTAAGGAGTGACATGACAGACGCCCACCAGAAGAGGTGAAAGTTCAGCCAGAGGAGTTCGGGTCGTGCTTTCGAAACGGTGCCTCTGTATTTTGGCTTTTACTGATTAATTTATTGTTCTTTCTGACTAATAACGTCCTTAAGTGGCATAAACGTTTTCCTGGCCCCTTATCCATATTTAAACAATGCCTCATCGACCCGTGTACCAAAGTTTCTGGGTTCCTTCTCAAGAACTGCCTTCGACTGTTTCGGTTCTCCTGAGTTTCTTCGGCATCATGTTGTCTCCTTGTAAAATACATTCCTGTTTGTACATATTCATGTTGATTTCTTCAGCCATCTCCTTGGAGAGAGAGAGAGAGAGAGAGAGAGAGAGAGAGAGAGAGAGAGAGAGAGAGAGAGAGAGAGAGAGAGAGAGATTTACGCAGCCTCCTACCTTGCACCTTGTCGCTGGTTTCATATTTTCATTAAATAGTCATCTCTATAGTCATGGAAAAATATAATCGAAACCTATTTCACATTCACAAGCATATTTTTTGCCTGAATTCACCGTCTTCCCACCACAAACCTCACACTGTTCTCCCCTCAATAAAGTGGCTTATTAATTTCATTATCTGTAGCACACTTTCTGAGATGAATGTATGCTAAGTATTCCCTAGTGCACTTATCATCTGCCGATTCGCTCCAGATCCTGCTGATGCGGAAGGATCATTGACCCCGCAACATCCTCCGGCTACATCGTAGCATAGGAGGCGAGGCTGCCCGACCGACACTCAACCGTAGTAGACAGAGAAGAGGAATGAATGAGAGAGAAAAGATACGAGAATGCACAATTACGGAACAAGAGTTACCATCCCTACTCATACGTTCATGGAACTGTAACCCTAAGTATATAAAACTTTTAATATTTGAGATGTGCTGATCTGAATATTTAAAGAAAACTTACTAGAATACATGATTATGGAGCAGGAATTGCCACCCCGCGTTGGTCACTCGTAGAAATGTTACCTGAATGGACAAAACTGTTATTAATTAGAGGTGTGCCGAATGCTGTTTTAACAGATGGTGAATTAATGATGCTGGAGGGTGTGCCGTGTATCAGGAAATCATATAAATCACCGCGAATTCATTTGATTAGTAACAGGGGCTGAAAATGTGAGAATTAACCTTAATCCAGAGAGCTACCAATAGAAGGGGAACAGACACACCATGTAGAACGTAATTAATAGTGTCACCTTGAAGTGGGATGCTCTAGACGCGACAGAATTGGTTACGTTGCTGAAGTGCCTCTGTAAGTGTTTAAGTGCGGAATAATCGTGTGCTTATCTTGGTTACGTAATTGATGAGTTTTGCTTACAAAAAAAAAAAAAAAAAAATGGTGATGATCAGGTTGCTTTCTTGGGTAAAGTGTAAGATTTATGAGGTCAGAGAACTCTTCCTTGTTGAAAATTATCTGGTAACATAAACATATAGAAGAAAACATCATAAGTGGATATGCTGATAATAATAAATAGAAAGACGGATAAGTAAATAGATCTACAGATATACAACTATATAAACGGATAGACAGGAAAATGGATAACAACTAAACAAATAGGTAAATATACCATTCGTCAAGGTTGCAATCGTAAAAGTATTCAAGACAGGTAAGGCAGGAGATGATTGGTACGTATTGCGTCTTGCTTAACAATTCGGAGCTCCTGTATTTATGCTAGAGTTGATGCTATGCTCTCTCTCTCTCTCTCTCTCTCTCTCTCTCTCTCTCTCTCTCTCTCTCTCTCTCTCTCTCTCTCTCTCTCTCTCCGATGTACATGAAAAGTTAAAATAAAACACTACCCTTTGCTAAGTTTGCCCTCAGCCCCGCGGCACAGATTCAGGCTTTGAACAACTTTAATTCCTCCTAAGTTTTAGGCATAATTATCTGTTGGTTTTGTAAATTTCGCTTCAAAGTTCGCCTGCGGTCTGCCCTTCTGATGAGAGCCGTTATTTACTCTATTCTTAACCGTTGAACCTATTTAACCTCCTATTTAACTATGTAAAAAATGTTATCATGTTATGCATTTGTTTACGTAGATTTTGATGTACTGTGCACGTCTGCAACACACACACACGTATCGCACCCTAGACTAAAAAGAATGTGAGGAAACAATAATAAGATATCCATAAAAAAAGGTAGGCTCTGTGTAACGCAGCAAGTAAGCATCAACAGCAATACACTGGAACAAGACAGAACCGCCACAACTGAGCAGAAGAAAACATTAACTTTTGAGAGTTGGCGGCCGCGGGGGCGAGGAGCGAACCCACTCAAGTAGTGAACAGAAAAGCTGCCAGCCACCTCCACACGCCGAGAACTGCGCACAGGAGAAACAATAACTCAAACATAATAAGCGTTTCTAAGCCCGCTTGTCAACTTAGTAAGTGTTGTGTTGGTGCTTGACTCGCTCTGCAAACACACAAGCTGAGAGGAACTTCAAGTCACGAAGAATAAACGGAGACGAAAAGAGGAAGTGGAGTTACTCGCATGCGTGCTGAGTTTATGTTTCCCTGTTGAGGAAGACAGACGAAGAAGGAGCGAAGGGAGAGGAGAAAGAGAGGGAGAGAGAGAGAGAGAGAGGAGAGAGAGAGAGAGAGAAAGAGGCGAGACGGTCTGGCTGGCTGGCTGACTCACACAACACGGAGCGGGGAGCGGAAGGCGGCCACAGAACACAAACCCTCAACTCCCTCAGTCAACAGTGGCGGGCTCCAAATGAGTTTCAAATCTGATATTACTTCCTGAGTTCCGCCCCGTGCTTTTGTTGCAACGTCTTTATTGTCCGGTGGGCAGCACTCCTCACTTTTAATCTTTCTTACCACCACCTCTGGCCACCCTACATCAAACGTACAGCTTTCATTCCTCTTACCTTCCCTTCCTTGATCTTCCATTTCGTTGGGAGGGTTTGTTTCACTTGCCTGCTCTTTTCTCCTCAGCAACCACACTTTTGCTACCCTGAATTAATAATCTCTTCATCTACTCCCATATTTCCAACCGGAGATGACACAGGGCTAAGAAGAGATGAGACTATATACACAAGAAGTTTATTAAAATACACCATTTGTAAGATACCTGTTAATTTCCCAGCCTGCGGTCTGAGAGACACTGCACGCCCACTACGCACAAGCTCTCCCCCAGTGCTTGCAAGTAGTGCGCGCTGCCGGCCGCGAACAAGTAAAGCTTAACGTGTTTCCCTGGCGTGGATGTGCCGGGGTGTGGGTCCCTTGGCGCTGTGGTGGAGGTGGTGAGTCTATCGCAAGTGTGAGCTGCGTCATTACAGAATGGGCTAGTCGCGCACGTGTGCACAATATACGTATATCATAAAAGGTTGGGTTTGTTATGTACTCGTACACTTGTGAGACATAGAGATCAATGCTAAGAGTGCTAATTGTCCAAACTACTGCAAGGGTGTTACTGTTTAAAGTCTGGTGGATGAAATACAGGAATGAGACAGAACATTTGGGTCGAAGTATCGCTCCGGAATTGATTGGTTCACCTGGAATGTGCATCAAAAGTATCGATCGTGTGTGTGTGTGTGTGTGTGTGTGTGTGTGTTTCGTCGTGTTTCAGTGTCACCTTCTAAGCCTGAGGGTGTCGGAGTCTGGTCCTTCAAAAAGCGATAGTGTCTGAGTAGGTGATTCGCTCACTTGACCGGGAGGGAGGGAGGGAGGGAGGGGCGGGACGACTGTTGGGAAGTAATACATTGTTCTTTCGGTCTTTTGCCTCCCACCATCGTGCCCCCCTACCCTCACTCCTGCTATGATTATGTCCTTACATTATACATTATGATGATGATTATGCAACATGAACTCAGAGCGCGTTGTGTGTACGTACATGCGCCACCCGTGGTCGTCATTCCTTCCCCTCCCATAAAAAATAGAGAAGAAACTATTCTGTCTACTGCACTGGGCTGCGGCTCGCCCTGCCAACACCCCGCCGCCAGCACCTCAGTAAGAAAATACTTGTGTATTCCGTAGCTTTCAATAACACTACGATCTTACCGTAAAATACTATTGTATAAAACCACAATGCCATGCAGCCCGCCCCAGCATATCAAAATTCCTGCAGAAAGCTAAAGGATAAAGTGATGATGATGATAACTTGAATGCATACCTTTCCCTCACCACCGTCACTTATTAAAGAAATGACTAGATCTTCTAGAAAATGAGAGAGAGAGAGAGAGAGAGAGAGAGAGAGAGAGAGAGAGAGAGAGAGAGAGAGAGAGAGAGAGAGAGAGAGAGAGAGAGAGAGAGAGAATCCCCTACTCATGCGTCCCTCTTCCTCCTCCCCTGGTCCCATATCCCTTCCTCAGGCCATCTTGTTTGGCTCTCAACAAGGAAGGGACGAGGAGATGGCAGGACAGCCTGGGAGCCTCACAGCCACGAGCGGGGACGAGGAAGGAGCGTCCTGCAAGAGTCCTCAAGGGCGTGACCCGCATTCCCTCACCATGAGAATTCAAAGCAGTCCCAGACGTCACAAAGATTTTCTTCTTACTCCTGACCGCTCTTTCACTGTAAAGTCAACACTTTGTTCTTATACACACGTCACCCGCAAGAGCTACGGTTACTACTCCCGAAGTTAGTGTCCATTATTAGATACTGTTATGAGCTGTTTGGGTGCCTCTCAAAAGAATACAATTTCAGGGTCCCTAACACACACACACGCACACACACACACACACACACACACACACACACACACACACACACACACACACACACACACACACATAGTGAATTGGCAGACGCGCTGCATTAGATGTGGACATTGGCCACGTGGTGAACAATCACGGTGGAGAATATGTGACCCGCTGGTCTGGTAGTGGAGGACATCGCAGAGTTCTCGGGCGTTGTCTTCCTAGAGTTATTTTTGGGTGACCTTCCATGCCGCAGCTCGAGGCAGTTGTTCCCCGTAGCCGGCGTCCGGTTGAGAGCGCCGTTGGAGGCGGGTCTGCAGGAGTCAGCAGCGCCGCCTCCCGGGTCGTCCCCTTTCTCGGAGGGACTCACGGACTCCTCGGTGTCCTGAGTCTTGACTTTCTTCTGGCTTCTCGGGCACAGAACGTCGAGGTCATTCACTCGGTACTCCACAACGGGCGACAGTTTCTCGTCCTGTAGCACGTTGGAACATTCGATCTGCAGCCGGATATCCGTGGAAGAACACGTGTTCCTGGGTCTACGCACCTCAGGGCTAGAATACGAGCTGAGCGAAGACTTGCGCCTTTCCCGGCCCGCGTCGTAGTAGTGGTGGGCGTCTTGGTCCCTGAAGGACACGCGCGGGCCGTGGTGTACGTGTGTGCTGATGGAGAATGGAAGGTCGGCCTCCGTGACGCCGTGTAGAAGCGGCGTGGAGAAGTTGAGGGTGTAGCGAAGGTCAACAATGCCCTCGTCCTCAGGCTCTGGTCTGGGCTTGATGGGACTTCTCTTCACCAGGCGGGAGCGCTGGAGTGGGTGTGGGGAGGAGGGAAAAGCTCCAAGCTTGGGAGAATTTTCGTCATCGTCACAATCTTCCTCCTCCGCCTGTCTTCGTGCTTCCTCCTGGTCTTCGTGGAACCTAAAGGCATCGAAGAACACCTGCGACCGGCCGCAGGAAGCACTCTCGCTATCGTCCTCAGCGCCATCTGCCGGCAGGCGGGTGTCCGGAACCTTCTCAGGGGAGAACCCCAGAGGGAGAGACGGCAGGGAACGGTGAAGAGAGCGGTTCATGCGTTCCCTCTTTACCCTCCTGACGGTGGCGTCATCGCTCCGCAGATACTGTGTGTGCGGCGTCCCCAGCATCAGCACCCTTGCCTCTCCATCCTCACTGCCCCCCGCGCCCCACCCTGCTGCCCCGTCCCCTGAGCCGCAGTCACCAGCTCCCTCTGCCGCTCCTCTCCCTCGCCTGCAATTATTGGAGGCTCCTGAAGATATCGACTCCTGAAAGAGACAAAAAAATCTTGACATTTTGTAACACACAGCCTGGCCAGGAGAGCCCAGCAACACGCGTACACGATAAACCCATCCTAATGAAATCAGTTCCTCACGTTGTCATACTAGTGGACAATGTAGTCATAGCACTTACTTCTATATTTCATCATTATGCATAATGAATATCAGAGAGAGAGAGAGAGAGAGAGAGAGAGAGAGAGAGAGAGAGAGAGAGAGAGAGAGAGAGAGAGAGAGAGAGAGAGAGAGAGAGAGAGAGAGAGAAAGTCATATTCCCATATCCATCCACATCCACCTACACATCCATCCTGACATCCCTCCACACCCATCCACACGCAGCGCCGCACACACCTGCTTCACGATGGACCCCGTGGAGGAGGTGGGGCTGGCAGGAGACTCGACCCGGCGGTGCAGTTTATGAAGGTCCTGGTCTAGCTTCAGCATTTCCCGGCGGTACACTTTGTTCTGCACCTCCGCCCTGTAGTACTTCTCCCTCTTGTCCTCCGTCAGCAGCCTGGGGTGAGGGAGAGGGAGAGGGAGAGGGAGAGGAGATGAGGGAAGGGAGAGAACAGGATATGAGTCTTAAGTTTATTTTTTCCAGACTGTGTTTAAGTTTTCCTCTTTTTTTCATAATTTCAGAAGGTTTAGGATGAAGAAAGAGTGTGTGTGTGTGTGTGTGTGTGTGTGTGTGTGTGTGTGTGTGTGTGTGTGTGTGTGTGTGTGTGTGTGTGTGTGTGTGTGTGTGTGTGTGTGTGTGTGCGCGCGTGATGCATCAGTAATGACAGCAACGCCTCGCCTCTCATATTAATTAAATTCTGTGTTTTACCTTACTTCTTTATAAAGGTTGAAATCCACAAATCAAAATAAATAAAAAGGTAAAGAAAGCAAAACAAGATTAAAAAAGAAAAAAAAAACGAAGAAAAATCAAAACCCCACAAGACGGAAAAAGAAGAAGAAAAAAATCACACGGGGGCAAGAAACTCTGTGAGAGGCGCTGACGGAGGAAAACATCATTGGTGCTTGTCATCGCGAGGGTAATTACGGGTTGGATGGCTTCGTCAGTGTATCGACTTACCGGCGCCCTACACCACAACCCGTCACTCAGGCAGGCAGGCAGGGAAGGAGGTAGAGGAGAGGGTAAGAGGAGACAGGAGGAAAGGAGAGGAAAAGGGAGGCGAGAAGGAATAAGGAAGTAAGAAGGTTTGTAAGTATGAAGGGATGGAAGGATAAGTGAGAGGGGAGTGATGGGAAAGTGAGGGAGGGAGGAAGGGAAGAAAGAATGGGTGAGAGAGGTGAGGGGAAACGAGCGAGTGATTAAGGAAGGAAAGGAAATATATGTGACAGGGGAGGGAGGGAGGAAAGGATGGAAGGGTAGGTGAGAGAGGACTGATGGATGAAAAGTGAGGGAGGGAGGAAGGAAAGGAAGGATAGGTGAGAGGGGAGTGATAGGAGACAAGTAAGCGAGTGAAGAAGGAAAGGATGGAAGGGTAGGTGAGAGGGGAGTGATGCCAGACAAGTGAGTGAGGGAGGAAGGGAAGGAATGATAGGTGAGAGGGGAGTGATGGGTGAAAAGTGAGAGAGAGAGAGAGAGAGAGAGAGAGAGAGAGAGAGAGAGAGAGAGAGAGAGAGAGAGAGAGAGAGAGAGAGAGAGAGAGAGAGAGAGAATGAAGATACGCAACAATGACATTTTTCCCGTCGCATCACGTTCCCTGGTCTTCAGAATTTTCCACCTCTTCATGTTTCCTCGTCGGTCGTTACAAGTTACCTCAAAGAATTAATCGGCATAACTTTGAATATTTCCATTCCCTCCGAGGCGATGGACGTGGGAGGCGTGAGGATGACAAGGGGGTTCTAGGGACGCTGATGACGATGAATGAGAAGCTGATGAGCAAGAGGAGATAGTTAGGCTAGTTAATCACATTGTTAGGATCATACCAGCGTGAGTCAAGGCAGGTGTTGGGAATTGCAGCACAGGTAGGCAATCAAGGTGCGTGGAGTTAAGAGTTAATACAGATGAGGAACAAGGCGATGGGGACCTGAACGAATACACGAGCGATGCAGAATGTAAGTAATCTCTTTGTGGGTCTATCACGTACCGCATGCATGAAAGGAACAAAATGACAGGTAATCAAGGTGTGTGGTGCTAATACAGATGCGGAACAAGGTAATGAAGACCTGAACTAAGAGATAAGCAATGCAGAACACACGTAAGTCATCTCTCTGTGGATCTGTCACGTTTTCCATGCATCAAATGAACACAAATGGTAGGTAATCAAGATGTGTGGTAATACAGGGGCGAGGAACGAAGAGACGAGCGATACAGAACGTAAGCAAGTCAACTCTGTACAATTATCGTGTTTCGCTTGTATTAAAGGAACAGAAGTGAATGCTAAGGAATAATACAGACGTGAAGCAAGGCGATGAGACCTGAATAAAGTGAAGAGATGCATAACAGAGGCATCTCACTTTTTTTTGTATATCACGTTTCGTATATATCAAAGGAACTACTAATGAATATCAAACAGAAGCATACATGTTAGTTCTTACAAGACTGTTTATGATACGCGACGCTAATACAGTGTAGGTAAGAGACGTGGTATAGTGAAAGCAAATGTTCCTATCCTTAATCTCTTCACTGCGATACGAAACAATTAACAGCACCAGAAGGAATGTATGAAGTCTTTATAAATATCTACAAGAAAGAGGAGGATTAAAAAGAATATATTTTGCTATTTCTTTCTAATTTAAAGATTGGAGGTGGCTATAGAACACGTAAAGATGTCTCAGAATGATTAGTAATTATGGAAAGATGTACCAAGAGTCAAAGAGTTAATCACCATCCTTCTATGATTACGAGGGTTAGTCAATTGGTACTGAAGCGGGTAATACTCCGGTCATATGATTTCCCAAGTCAGGTGATCACCACAACACCACAGTCACAAGACCCACAGGCATAACAGCGAGGCCAGGAAACGCTACAGTGCTCTTAAAAAGGCGAACACTTACTAAGAACTGTGCATTAGTTGTGTGTTATCTCTCCAGCTGACGGGAACTAAAAAATCTGGCGCGCCGCACTGTACAAATGTGAAAATTGTGTAAATGTGTAAGTTTGTTTTTGGTGCGTGAATGTAGACGTGTGATTACTTATTCATATGGAAAAAAAGGCGAAGAAAGGAAGGACTGGGGAGAAGGATGAACGAGACTTGAAGAGGAGAGAATATCAAAAACGGGAGACAGAGGATAATGGGGAGATAGAAAAGAAAAAAATATAAAAAAAAAGAAAGTAAAAATAAATAAGGAGATAATGGAAAGGAAGTGAAATAGAAATGGAAAAAAGAAAAAGAGGGGAAGTGAACAAAAGAGGAAGAGAAAAGGGAGGAAAGGAAGGGGAGAAAAGAGGAAAAAGAGAGAAGAAAGATGAATAAATAGGCGAGAGGTGAACAGAGGAAGCACTTTACCTGCGAGTGTTGTATTGTATCTTGAGTCCCATGCTCTCCACTATTGGGTCTCCTTCCGTCCGGCGCCATATGACCAGAATCTGCAGGAAGAGAGAAGACTGAGTGATTTAAGACCCCACAACAACACAGAGATACGAGACTTGAGGTAATACTGTACTCCTTACTCGCTACCCTCCAAAATCGCATGTAATACCACAAATACTTCCTTTCTTGCAATTAGAATCTTACTTTTGGAGCGAGTATCTTGATGGGTCTAAGTAACAACACACAGGATACGAGACTTTAGGTAACAACAGATTCTCTATTTATTTATTTATTTTTACCTTATCAGTTAATTTAAAGTTCCATGAAATACCACAAATACTTCCTTTCTTGCAATTAGAGGCTTTAGTTTTGGTATCTCGATGCGTCTACATAAGTGAGACTGGGTAACAGCGGATTTTCCATTTTTTTGCTTTATCAATTAATCTAAAGTCCCATGAAATACTACAAATACTTCCTTTCTTGCAATGAAGCTAAGTTTTAGTATCTCGATGCGTCTAAATAACAAAAAGATATGATGATGCATTATATCTTGTTTAGTTAACCTTTCCAGCCTTTCAAAATGCTGTAATGATTCAGTACATAATTTTCATCTGAAATCCCACAAAGTACCATTAATGTTTCCTTTCTTGCAATCAGAAGCTTATTTTTTGTTATCTCGACGCGTCTGAATAACAGGAGGATATGATAATGCACCGTATCTTGTTTAGTTAACCTTTCCAGCCTTTCAAAATGGTGTAATGATTAAATAACTTCAGTGTTCATCAGAGGTTAAGAAAAAACAAAGTGTACCTTGGCAGGGATTTCTGGACGGAGTAGTGAGTGGGAACGGAAAGAACAGGTGAAGTACTGTACTCACCTTAGGGATGAAGAGGAGGCAGAGTGTGGTGGTG
>NC_087163.1:21239584-21242084 GCF_035594125.1 Scylla paramamosain
GAAGGGAGCAAGGGAGGGGAGGGAAGGGATGTGGAAGCAACATGAGGGGAGATAAAGTGAGGGGGAATGAGGGGAGGTAAGACAGAAGAAGAGGAGGAAGAAGAGGAGGAGGAGAAGGTAATCAGTGGGGTCATTAAACTCATTCTGCGTGCCTAATACTGACCGAACATGGATAAGTCAGGGAGAGCGCGAGGGAGGGAGAGAGAGAAGGAGAGGTAGGGAGTAGGAAGAGAGGGTAGGACAAGGGGAGACACTATGGTGGTATATTAATATGAAGAGAGGGAGAGGCATAGGGTGGACTGTGGAGATGTAATAGCAGGGCATAGGAATGAGGCTGGCAAAGGAAGAGGGAGGTGATAGGAGTGTCCTTTGGGGGAGCATAGAAATGAGGGAGGAATAAAGGGAGGGAAGGATGGACACAAAGTAAGGAAGGGTGTGACAATGGAGAGAGTAAAGGAGATTAAGGGAGAGACACGAGATGGGAAGAAATATAAGGAAAAAAAAGGGAAGAGACACAAGAAAATAGGAAATGAGAGAGAGAGAGAGAGAGAGAGAGAGAGAGAGAGAGAGAGAGAGAGAGAGAGAGAGAGAGAGAGAGAGAGAGAGAGAGAAGACAGCACCACCCTCCCCACTCACCATCCCACTTACACTTACACACACACACACACACACACACACACACACACACACACACACACACACACACACACACACACACACACACACACACCTGAAGAGTTATCGATTCTCTTATGAGGTCACATCATCATCGGCTAGACGGTCAGGTATTTTTAGCTTACTTACGTTCCTTTCGCTCTCAGGAACGTTGTTGGGCACTAAGAGAAGAACGGGAGGTGGAGAACGTGGGAGATGAAGATGAGAAGAGGAAGTCTGAGGAAGAGGTACTATTGGGGACTGCTATGGGATGGGTGTTATCTGGGGGGGTGGAATGATGGGGTGATGGGATAGGTTAGGTAGGAGTTAGCTGGGAAATGTTGTGTGAGATAAAGGGGGAGGGAAATGAGAGAGAGAGAGAGAGAGAGAGAGAGAGAGAGAGAGAGAGAGAGAGAGAGAGAGAGAGAGAGAGAGAGAGAGAGAGAGAGAGAGAGAGAGAGAGTAGGTACTCGTGTGCTATAAATAGATTCCGTACAGATTAGACGCTGACTCAGGAATAAAAAAGAAAAAAAAATTACATCCTCACATTACTGAAGACTGTGATTATTACGTTATCAGAGAGAGAGAGAGAGAGAGAGAGAGAGAGAGAGAGAGAGAGAGAGAGAGAGAGAGAGAGAGAGAGAGAGAGAGAGAGCGGAAGCAGCAACAAGCAAGGAAGGAAGAGCAAACCAGACCACAGCCGAACCGAAATTAATCCTCCGAGTGAACTTAGTGACAGGAAGTCTTCATCGTAACTTTGGAACTCAATTATAATTATCTCGAGTCACTGCCCTGAGTCCTGAGTCCCTTGAGGTCCTTTACTCCTTCATGTTGCCTTACAGATGAGTGAACTCTCCAAAAAACACCTTAAACACTTACATAAGGGTAAAAAAAAGTGGAAGGTGCAAAAAGCCAGACTGCCAACACCTGGGAGTGCCTGTCTATATCCACCTGTTGTTTCACCTACCATCCCTTCCCATAAATCGATCTATCTTTCAACGCCTCCTATTGACTAGGTACTAATTAACTGATTACTGAGTCCATTCTAGTCATCTGCCGCTCTGTTTGGGACCCAATTTCTATCTCTTTTAAAGTCTAACTGATCACTGAGTCTATTCAAGTCATCTGCCGCTGTGTTTGAGAACTATTTACTTCCCATCTCCTTTCTAAATCTAACTTTATCGAGCTTAAACCTGTTATACCCCAATCTGGATTACTAACGCCGAAATTTTACATACGAGGTAAAAATAACGCAGAGAAGAGAAAATGTTGTTACCCTCGACATAACCAATTCCGAAAGGAAAGGCACGCTGAAATGTTAAACACGCGAGAGAAAAAAACTAAATGGCAGAGCGCACCTGGAGCAGTACTCGTATACCTAAAATTTACGCTCACCCGGTCACCTGCACGAGGGCACAGAGCGTATTATTACAGCTCCTGGGCTCTCATAAGGAAGTGTTTTCAAAGGCCACATAAAACATCAGCTGGATTCTCATAGGGTCTTTTTTCTCACTAATGATGCGGAGTACACGAAAAACTCTCACTAGAATCGCAGAAACACCCTTGAAAAAAAAGAAAAAAAAAATCTACATGTTAAACACACACACACACACACACACACACACACACACACACACACACACACACACACACACACACACACACACACACACACACACACAGACACACACACACAAGAATACAAATAAAAATTAGTAAATAAGTAAAAAGAAAAGAAGCAAAGGCACTGAAAATGTTTAAGGATACAAAACATTAGTTAATATAAAAGTGAAGAGATAAAAAAAAAAAAAACACTGCAATGTTTAAGAATACGAAACATGGCTCA
>NC_087163.1:21247084-21272084 GCF_035594125.1 Scylla paramamosain
TTTTTCTTTCTTTAACATCCTAACCTATATTTTAAGAAGCTATCCTGTCCTCTGTGTCTCCCTACGTCATCTTCTATTCTGGTGTCCCATTCTCTTTTCTTTTCACTTTATTTCCAAATGAACCCTCTCTTTCCCGTTTGGTCTCACAGTCCCCCTCATCTCTCTCTCTCTCTCTCTCTCTCTCTCTCTCTCTCTCTCTCTCTCTCTCTCTCTCTCTCTCTCTCTCTCTCTCTCTCTCTCTCTCTCTCTCTCTCTCTCTCCCTTCACCCACCAACATCATCTCCATTCTCCAGCATTCCAAACAGCCCATCCATTTACCTCAAAATACCTCCACCTTCGCATGCCATGATTCTCTCCATACTTCTCGCCTCTCCCATTCTACGCCAGCTTTCCCCCCTACTCCTATATCACCCTTCTGACGTCCTCGCCTTCTCTACAACTCTCCTCTCGCCCCGTGCAGCAGCCCCACCCATCAGACACGTCTCTGCACGCCACCCATGTTCGTGTCCTAAACGCTATGTTCTCCCACCTGGACTGTTTTGAAAGGCCAAGGATATTAATTATTACTATTATTATTGGCGGTTTTGCCTATCGACGGTGCAGAATCTCTGTTAAACTCTTACTAGAATCACGAAAACCAACCCAGTCAGTGGAATTAACTTTGTCTCTCCCCACTGAATGGGCCACTAACCCCTTCAGTGGCGGTTAGTCTATTCCCACTCGATGGGACCCTATCCCCGCCCCAGTGGCATTCACTGTCCCTTCTCCCACTGAATGGGTCACCAGCCCTATCGGTGGAGTAGCAAAGGGAGATTGACACGGCGTGCCCGATGCAAGGAGGTTTGTATATTCCTCCTTCCCCCATACAAGTGTGCAGACTGCCTGCCTGGACCAGAGGAAGGCAGACTCGATCAACTTCAAGGAAACTGTGATACCTGAAAAAATAAATTTCGTTCGGAGCCTGAGGGACGTGTCGCCCCACAGCACTCGGGAAGCTGCCCCAGGCTAGGCGCACACGTGCATGGGGGAGCAGTGAGCGTGATAAAGGCTGCTGCTCTTGCCACGCTATGGCGAAGAAAGGTGGATGTATAGACAAGGAGACATGCGTGAAGAAAGATGACTGGAGAAGTGAGTAATGTATGAAGAAATATGGATAGAGACAGTTAGAGGTAGATAAACAAAGGTAGAAGGGGAGAGAGAGAGAGAGAGAGAGAGAGAGAGAGAGAGAGAGAGAGAGAGAGAGAGAGAGAGAGAGAGAGAGAGAGAGAGAGAGAGAGAGAGAGAGAGAGAGAGAGAAATGGTAGAGGAAATAGATGAGCAGAGAAAGAGAGCAGAAGGAATAGTAGTACAGAATGTGAAGGTAGAAATATAGAAGGGAGGAAAGAGGGATGTGTTACAGAAAGCTTCCAAACAGGAAAAATTAAGGAGGAAGAATGTAATGAGAACAAATGGAAGCCAGAAGCAGGCTGAGGGAGGGGATACGGAAGAGGGAGAGAGGGTGGGCAAGGGCAGGGAGGAAGGGGGAAAAGGGTGTAGGCCAAACAGGTAGAAGCCGGAAGGGGGAAGGAAGAAAAATGGGAAGGGTTAGAAAAGTGAGGGAAGGAGGAAAACAGAGTAAAAGGAGAACACTGGAATGTTAACACGGAGGAGCCTGAAGAAGTAGACGAAGGGGGGAAAAATGGAGGGGAGATATGGACGTACAGGATGGGAGAAGAGGAAGATAAGAGAAATGAATGGAAATACAGAAGAAAATGAAAAGCGAAAGAAATTGGTGGCGTAAGAATGAAGAAAACAAAAGAAATGCCTGGAGAAGTAGACGAAAGAGAGAAAAAAGTGGAGGGGTGGATATGGAGGTGCAAGATGGGGGAAGAAAAGTGGAAGGAATGAGTGGAAGGAATAGATGGTGAAAGTATGAAAAAAAGGGAAACGAAAGAGAGACGGGATGAAAAAAAGAGACAGGAAAGAAAAAAAAATAGATGTACATGTGAAAGACAAGGAGATACAGAGGCACAGGATGGAGGAAGAGGAGGAGTAGGATAAGAGAAATGAAGGGAAATACAGAAGAAAATGAAAAGCGGAAGGAATGGAAGGAAAAAAAAATAGATGGTGTAAAAATGAAAATTAAAGAGAAAGAAGAAAAGAGACGGAATGAAAAAAGAGACAGGGAGGAAAAAAGTTATAAAGACTGAAGAATAGAAAACAAACAAAAAAAAAAAAAAGAGAAGAGATAGGAAGAGGAGAACGTAGATGAAGAAAACACTCCACTCCTAACTTATCTACCTACTCTGAGAAGTTTTGGTGGGGTAGAAAGGCGTCTCTTGCCTTACCTGAGGGAGGGGTGGGGAGACAAGTTCACGCCCACAAGATCTATGGGCGTGTGGAGCGTGGAGAAGTGTTCCGGCCACCTCATGAATATTCCACCCTAAACCTTCCACTAACATGTCCTCCTTACCCACCTCCTCCTCCTCCTCCTCCTCTTCCTTGAGCCACTCCAAGGGCGTCACTTTAGAGTAAGGAGTCTGATTCCTGCTCGAGCATGGCCATTTACTGTTGTCTGGAGGAGGAAGAGGAGGAGGAGGAGGAGGAGGAGGAGGAGGAGGAGGAGGAGGAGGAGGAGGAGGAGGACAGGAAGGAGGGCCACATTAATCAGTGAGGCAGGTGTGTGCAAGCAACACCTGGTGGCCGATGACATCTTAACACCTCCCACGTTCACAAACACGTGGGACGGAAGGACAAACAGCAGCAGTTAGTGGGCCGTCATCCTCCCACTCACTGTGCTCTCTGTCTTGCTTATGTTCTTGCTGGCTATCGGTCTGTCTATCAGTTTATCTATCTATTTTTCCGTCTATTTATCTACTTATGTGACTGGATATCTGTTTACTTGTTTATCAGTCTATTCATCTGTTCGTCTTTCTGTCTATTTGTTATTTTGCCTTTCATGTATCAGTGTTTATATATATGTACTCTCTCTGTCTGTCTTTTTGTCTTCTTATCTATCTACCTTTCTATCTATTCATCTGTCTAACTGTACGCCTATTAACCTATTAGTCCGTGAATGCATCCATCGTTTTCGTCTTTTCCTTCTTGGTCTTCCTCGCTCACGAAGAGATTGATATACTAATAGATCGAGTGATTAGCAGAGCCTCACCCAGTTCCCTTCCTGTCTCCTGGCCAATCAACGTTTCTTCCTCACCATCCTCACCTGCACAACACCATCAAATCACATCCTCTCATTCACCCACACCGTCTTTCCTCCCGCCGCTAATAACTCTCACTCCTTTCATTTCTAACCCCTTCTCCCACGCAATTCTTCACCTCTCTTTTCTTCATATAGTCGTAACGCTTCTTCTCGCCACTCACTATCAGTTTTATTTTTATGCGCTTTCTTTTATCTGTTTCATGACGTGCTTTCTCTCTCTCTCTCCACATTTTCAATTACTGTTCACTTTGAGTCATTCCTTTCATATCACCTTCTTTATTCAATCCGATCCTACACTACATCCGATCCTCACTACATATCTTTCTCGTCTCCAGTCACCATTTACACAATCACTACTTTCACCTCACCTTCTTAATCCATGGAACCGTTAACCTCCTTCACTTCCCCCTTACGATCAAACGAAAAATCACCACTCACATCACTAATATTCCACACAACCCTTCACCATTTCTCCTCACCATCATAAGACCATTCACCATCCACTTTAATAACTACAGATCACTATCACCTCTTCTTTCTTCACCAGTCAGTCACACCGCCACCACCAAACCTTCACCATTTCTCCTCATCATCACAAGACCAATCACTGTCCACTTTCAATACCTACAAATCACTACTTCCTCTTCTTCCTTCACCATCAGTCATACTTCCAACATCTCTGCTCATCAGCCAGACCCTCTGTCCCTCCTCACCTTATTCCTCACCACGCCGGCGCTGTTGGACCGGGTGAAGATCTGGTGGACTCGATACGTCTTGGTGAACATAGAACCAAAGGCCAAGGAGAACCCAGCGGAGAGTAGGTACGCCCGAGCCTGTAGGAGTGAAAGAGTGGTGTTGGTGGTGGTGGTGTTGGTGGTAGTGGTGGTGGTAGTGGTTGAAGGAGAAATTAAGAGATGTAATAGAAGAAATGGGGTTAAAAGTTATCATTTCTACTACTACTACTACTACTACTACTACTACTACTATAACAACAACAACAACAACAACAACACTACTACTACTACTACTACTACATTAACAACAACAACAACGACGACAACAAAAACAACAACAACAACAACAACAACAACAACAACAACAACTACTACTACTACTACTACTACTACTACTTCTATTACTACTACAACAACAACAACAACAACAACAACAACAACAACAAAAACAACAACTACTACTATTACTACTACTGTTGTTGCTGCTACCAATAAAGAATAGAAAATATCATTACTACAAGCAATTCTACTAAAATTACTGCAAAAACAAAACAAAAAAATTGACCACCACCATCACCACCACTACTACTACTACTACTACTACTACTACTACCACCAGCACCACCACATACCAAACGAAACCATACTAAAAATAATTACTACCGCCACTACTACCACCACCACCACTACTACTATTACTACTACAACTAATACAACTTATCTCACTCACAGTGCAGACGATGGGGAAACTGTGGGGGCCTGGCAGCGTGGCGTGGTCTAGGCCGAGGAGGATGACAGCAGTGTAGACGAGAACACAGCCGACCACAGTGGTGTTGTTAAGACGAGGGCTGGAGAGCTTGATGTACCTGTGAGGGGTGAAGGTGGAGGGTTAGTAGGTGGGAAGTTGAGACGCGTAGGATTGAGTGGCAGGTTGATACGTGGAAAGCTGAAATATGAGAGATGTTTAATGGTCTCTCTCTCTCTCTCTTTCTCTTTCTCTCTCTCTCTCTCTCACCAGACAAACTCTCGTATTTCAACACCAGTTCCAAATTTAGTGCCTGAAATACACCCACTTCTCCACTTCAAATCACCTGTGTGGACACTTCTAAACTCTCTCTCTCTCTCTCTCTCTCTCTCTCTCTCTCTCTCTCTCTCTCTCTCTCTCTCTCTCTCTCTCTCTCTCTCTCTCTCTCTCTCTCTCTCTCTCATGACAAGATCACCTGGGTCTCACAATAACAGTGATCCAGGTAAACAAAGGTGACACGATACAGGTTGTCACGATCCTTGCACGACTCGGATCCACCTAATAACAGGAGGAGGAGGAGGAGGAGGAGGAGGAGGAGGAGGAGGAAATAGGACGACAACAGATAATTATTAAAGGAAAAGAAAAGGAGATAGAAGACCAGGAGGAGGAGGAGGAGGAGGAGGAGGAGAGATATGACAAGGCAAAGAGGAGAAAAAAATATTAAAAAGAGGTATCTGAGATTGAGGGAAAACTAATAAAAAGAAGAGGAACTGACCACGAGTGGGTAGCAGAGGAGGAGGAGGAGGAGGAGGAGGAGGAGGAGGAGGAGGAGGAGGAGGAGGAGGAGGAGGAGGAGGAGGAGGAGGAGGAGGAGGAGGAGAAGTAATTACGTAGGGAGAGGATGAAAAAGTAAATAGATGAGAGAACTGTAGGAAAAAGAAAAGAAAAACAACAGGAGAGTGAGCGTATGAGAAGGAGGAGGAGGAGGAAAGCGGGAGAAGGAGGCTTTTCTTAATTGCTTTCTCGCTAAAACTGGGGTGGTAAGGAGGCGTGAGTGGGAAGTGGAGAGACTGGCGCGGCGGGAGATCGGTTGGGCAGGGATAAGAGTTAAACTACTCCTGAACACATACACACACACACACACACACACACACACACACACACACACACACACACACACACACACACACACGTACTTGAGCCTCCTGTAGGTGAGGTTGAAGATGAGGAAGGCGAGGGCGAGGAGGATGCCTATGGTGGCCAGCGAGGACATAATGATAAAGGCAGCGGGGGCCACGGTGTCCACTCTCAGTCTGAACACTCTGGAGGTCGGCACTTCCCCCCGGGCCACACCAGCACGCGGCACCCGGGACACGTCAGGTCCAGCCACGCCTCCTCCGGATGGTACAGCGCCACCTTCACCGGTTCGCCATCTGCAGGCACGAACACGAGATTACACTGAGACTGGGTGGAAGTGTAATGGTTTTCGCTGTCAAACTAACAACTGATTACGTGGCGCTAAGAATGACAACGGCATGACTCTACTTGTTTTTCACTAATTTTTGTTGAATTTACGTCTTTCCTTCAATTTCCCCATAAAGTGGTATCTGAAATACTTCACAAATGCTTTTATGAATGAAGGCTCACAAAACCTTCTTAAACTTCTTCAGCTCAAAGATAATGATCTCTTCCTAGCATAATTGGCCAAACACGACATGTATTCCTCCATTCATCATCTCGTCGCATCCTAATCGAATGCAACAGACTTACAAAACACCAGAGTACAAAAGACCATCCTAAACGTTTGCAGCTCCAGATGAATTTGTCCCTCCCAACATGATTATCATTACCACAACATGCAGTCTTCTGTTCAACATCTTACCGCATCCCAATGGAACGAAACAGACTCACAAACAACCCATCTCCAAAATATACATTATCTTCAGCGGTTGGTACACATTTGCTCCCTACTCCCTTAACTCTACGAGTACACACAGTCCTCTATTCACTACCACTTTGCATCTTGACCAAACGAAACAAACTCGCAAAACACCACATCATAAAACCTTCCCAAACTTTTTCAGCGGTGAGACACATTTGCTCTTCCTACCCCGAGTAACCTTCAGGGTCTTCTGTGATCTCTTTCCGCCAGCTGAGAAGACTAGGACGGCTTGCGCTGAGGGTGCCAGGGAGCGTTTTGGGGACTGTGCTGACAAGAGGACGTGTGGACTTGATTTGTGAAGCAGGTCCGAAGGGAGAAGGACGCCGAGAAAGATGGAAGGCGGAACATGCGATCGAGAAATTGGAAGGAAGATGTCAGATAGTGAAGGATAAGATGAAGTGCAAGGTATAAAAGGGAAGTGGGAGGAAAGATGAAAGGCGTGAAAGATGAAGTGAGAGAGAGAAAGAAAAAAGGACACCAAACGATAGAAGAAGAAGAAACTGGAAGGAACGTACATGAGAGATGACTAATAATGAAGGATAAGATGAACTGGAAAATTTAAAAGAGAACTGAGAAGAAAAAATAAAGAAGTCAAAGCTAAGATGAGGGAAACTGGAGATATACGAAAGGGAAATAGGAGAGTTGAAAGAGAAGGAGGGAAGAAGAAACAGGGAAATATAGGAGATAAAAGTGGGTAAGAAGATGAAAAGGAGGAAAGGATAAGATGGAAGAAAGCAAGGATGCAAGATAAAGGAAAAAAAAACATAAATAGAGGAAACTGAAAGGGAAGGAAACATGAAAAAGATAAAAAAAGAAAAAGGAGGGAAGGACAAGTGAAGAACGAGATGAAGAAAACAAGAATGGAAGGTAAAACGAAATAAAAGTGAGGAAAGGTGAAAGGGAAGAAGAAAGAGATAAAAGAAAGAAGGAAAAGAAAAGGGAGATGAAAAATGATAAAATTCTTGAGGGAAGATTCATGGGGAGAAAAAAGTGAACACGAAAGAGGAATGGAAAAATAAAGAAAAAGGGAAGAAAGAAAGGGAGGAAAGACACATTGACTTCGATATTAAAGTTAAAAATACACACGCGAAGGAAATTTGCAAAAATCTAATATTAAATGACATTTGAGGGACAGGAGCAAAACATTACTCTCTCTCTCTCTCTCTCTCTCTCTCTCTCTCTCTCTCTCTCTCTCTCTCTCTCTCTCTGGGTACATTTCTCGCTTTACTTGCAGGATCAAAGAAATGTTCGTCTTTCCTCAGTGATGCAAAAATTCTCTCTCTCTCTCTCTCTCTCTCTCTCTCT
The DNA here is from genome assembly GCF_035594125.1 of Scylla paramamosain. Lineage (NCBI taxonomy): Eukaryota > Metazoa > Arthropoda > Malacostraca > Decapoda > Portunidae > Scylla > Scylla paramamosain. Next base: position 21,255,010 of record NC_087163.1, read on the forward strand.
CTCTCTCTCTCTCTCTCTCTCTCTCTCTCTCTCTCTCTCTCTCTCTCTCTCTCTCTCTCTCTCTCTCTCTCTCTCTCTCTCTCTCTCTCTCTCTCTCTCTCTCTCTCTCTCTCTCTCTCTCTCTCTCTCTCTCTCTCTCTCTCTCTCTCTCTCTTCCTGCTTGTATTGTTTACTTTTCCATCAGATATCTTTTTCTTTCCTGTCTCTCTCTCTCTCTCTCTCTCTCTCTCTCTCTCTCTCTCTCTCTCTCTCTCTCTCTCTCTCTGTCCTACTTCTCTTCTTTTTCTCCTCTTTCTATCACGACTATACTTTTTTTTTTAACGTGTCTTGTCTGACTGCATGACGTTTGCTACCACTTACTCACTCACTCACTCACTCACTCACGCACTCAGTCACTTCTTATTTTTACCTCTCTTGAACGAAGCCTCACTAGATATTTTTCCCTCACGTACTCTCTCTCTCTCTCTCTCTCTCTCTCTCTCTCTTTCCTCACAGCATATTCTCTTCATCTCCTCTTCCTCCAATTCGTCTGGTTTCCTCATCTCCTTCACAAAATCTTAATAATCTGCTCCTCCTCCTCCTCCTCTTTCTCTTCCCCTTCATCTCCTCATCTCCTCCCTCACAGCATCCAAATCATCTCCCCCACAATCACATCACAAAATACTCATTTCTAATCACCACTATATCAAACTCACAGTCTCCCTACACGACATGTGAATCATTGAACCACACAGCATCTTCACAGCATACTTCTCCGGGTTCCCCTCACAACATCGCCTCCTGTTATCTCTCCCACAGCGTCCCACAGCTCTTGTACCGCCACGCCACCAGGTCTGCGCCAGGTAACTCCCAGAGCCAGGTAGTGAGAAGTGGTAGTTGGTAATAGTTGGTTGTTTGTGTTTCTCAAGCTTTCTGCCCCTGCACACAGACAGACAGACAGACAGACAGACAGATAGGCACACACACACGTGACGGAATGGTGTGTAGTAAATCGGGTGAGGATGAATGGAGAAGTGGTTCTTCCCTCCTCCTCCTCTTCTTTTTCCTCCTCCTCCTCCTCCTCTTCCTCCAAGTAGACCTCGTCTCTGTTACTTTTCTCTCAAATTTCATGTTGTTTTTCCATACGGCATGGTATCATTTCCCTTTTAAGGCCAGCTCCGAATGGAGGGATGTGGGTGGGGGGGTGGGGAGGATCCTTCTCCTGTTGCTATCCTGTCTCTCTCACTAACATTTAGAGTACAATAGTTATCCAGTAAGGACCTCAGGGTCTGTTGCTGTTTTGGACTTCCATTATATTCCTTCTCCTTCTCTTCCGCTTCCTTTTCTTCTTCCTTCTCCCACTCTTCCTTCTCTCCCTCCTCTTCCTCTCTTCTTTCTCTCCAGCTTCCTTCTTTTCCTCCTCCTTCCCTCCCTCCTCTTCCTCTTTTTTTCCTCATCCTCCTTCTCTACCTCTTCCTTCTCCCTTTCCTCTTTCTCCACCTCCTCCACCTCCCCCTCCTCCTTCTCCTTTTCCGCCTTAAAAGGGCCTAAAGATCTGTTGCTGTTTGGCTTTCTTTTGCCTTTGTATTCCTGCTCCTCCTCCGCTTCCTCCTCCTCCTCCTCCTAAAGCAGCGACCGGCCCGGGAGGATAAAGGGATCTTGCCGTAATCTGAGCGTCACAGCCCAGTGCCCTCTGAGAAGACTCCTCGGCTGCTGGGGAGGGAAGGATCACGAAGGATTGGAGGTGTGAAGGAGTACTGGAATAGGTGGATACTGGATTATAAGGATTAGATTAGGATGAGAAGGAATAGAAGTGTACAGTTGTGTTCGTGTTTACTTCAATGGGACAATCTTAAAGTTAATAAAAAAAAATAAAAAATAAAGTAGCTAGCCAACTAATTAACTAACTAGCTGGACAAGTAACTAATTAAATCTACTTCCCTTACTTTCCTTCTCTCATTCGAAGTCCCCACATTGTCACGAATAAACGCCATTTTAACTTATATATTTCAGGGCATAATGAAACAGCAGGGGAATTATGTGAAACCTTATGACAAAATATAAGACATCATACAGACTTGACACTATTGCTGGTAAATCTCTCTCTCTCTCTCTCTCTCTCTCTCTCTCTCTCTCTCTCTCTCTCTCTCTCTCTCTCTCTCTCTCTCAAAAATCTTGCTTCCATTAAGGGTATCAAAGTATTTGCTTAATCATATGCTGGAGAGAGAGAGAGAGAGAGAGAGAGAGAGAGAGAGAGAGAGAGAGAGAGAGAGAGAGAGAGAGAGAGAGAGAGAGAGAGAGAGAGAGAGAGAGAGAGAGAGAGAGAGGATAAAAAGAATGGCAAGGTCACCTTTACCTGTCCCTCTTAATCATCGCTCAGGTATGATTACCCTCTTAATCCCTCGCCTCACCTGTCCTGGGGGGGTAGAAGGAGGAAAAGGAGGAAGAGGAGGAGGAGGAGGAGGAGGAGGAGGAGGAGGAGGAGGAGGAGGAGGAGGAGGAGGAGGAGGAGGAGGAGAAGAAGAGATAGGGGCATTAGGAACGAGGAGAGAGGATAGAAACAGGAAAAGAAAGTAGAAACAGGAACAGGAGTAGAGGAAACAGGAGGAGTGGTGAAGAGGAAAGGAAGTGGACAGTGAGAGAAAGACAGACAGATAAAAGAGAGACATGATAGAAAGCAGGAGAAAAGGTAGAGATGAAGAGAGGGAAACATGAGATACGGGAAGAGGAGACACAGTAGGGAGAAGTGAAGGAAGGAGAGAAGAAGAACAGAGTGCATAAAGGGAGAAAAAAAAAGCAGATAAAGGATAAAGAAAACAGGAAACGTTAGGAGAGGAAATAAATGGCAAGGAGAGGAAGGGACGCATAGAAAGAAAGGTAAAGGTTAGAAAAATGGGAGTAAGAGAAAAGAGATAGAGGAGAGAGAGAGAAGAAAAGGAGATTAAGAGTAGTATTGCTCTGATTACCTTTACATAAGATGGTAAGAGTAGAGAAAAGGGTGGGAAGGAGGATAGGATAAGGAAGAGGAAGGGAGATGGAAGAAAGGAAAGGAAAGGAAGGAAGGTAGGAGGAAGGAGGGGAGTGAAAAGGGATGTTGCTTCACTCACAAACCCAATACCAATTGAACTATGCCAAACAACAGTTTAGAGATCGTTTACCTCTAACTGCTAATTACTGTAACCCCACCGCCTTCTCTCTCTCTCTCTCTCTCTCTCTCTCTCTCTCTCTCTCTCTCTAAAACACCCACGCATTTCCTCTTCTGAAAACAGTTCAGCTAAAAAGTATTTCAGACACGTCTCGAAACCAGTGACAATCTAGTTTCTCTCTCTCTCTCTCTCTCTCTCTCTCTCTCTCTCTCTCTCTCTCTCTCTCTCTCTCTCTCTCTCTCTACGCCACACCCTTTCCTGTGATCTGATTGGGGGACGTTACGCAATCTTGGTACTTTTCTTTTATCTATTTTCCTTCGTTCTTTTTTTTTTTTTTCTAGACTGACGTAATCGTACCATCTTTCCCTGCTGTGTGTGTGTGTGTGTGTGTGTGTGTGTGTGTGTGTATTGAGGAATACCTAAGAAAAACGTTGTTCCCCTGCTCGGCTGTTTGTCACGCCAGTGGCAGGAACAATTGATTTAAGGCAGCGTGATATGAGTAGGCTTGAAAGAAAGTTTGAATCAAGTCAATATATACAATTTATTTACACCAACAACAGAAGAGTTCACTCGTTAAGGGATATTACAGTAACGTGGTGGTGTTATGTCTGACTGCTGGAGAGACTAGCAATACGTCACTGTGTTTTGTTATCAGTTAAACAGTGACATCACTTCACCTAGTTTTAGAGTTTGTTTAGAGTTTGTGCACACATTCACAGCACTGAGTTCAACGGAGACACACCGGCAGGCTTGCTTGGTGGCACTCCTGCCGCACGGCCAGCCCGCTGCTCACTGCCCGTGGAAGATGCCGCCGCCAACATCCAGCGGACGTAGACATAACATCAGCACCTCGTAATCGGTCTGTGCCAGGTGGCGACATCTCAACAGATGCAAAACAATGGAAGTTTCCACAATGGAAGTTTCCTACACCACAAGAACAAAAATCCTACCTATTCCTACCTACCCTACCTATAAGTACAACGTCTGTAATATTACGTTTGGAAGAAGCAGGCCATGTAAGGTTATATAAGTCACCACTGTGTTCTCACCCCCGTGACATCCAATTATCTTCCCTCGTGATGTGTTATTCAACCATGAGAGAGATTATACTTCAATAATGAATCGTAAGGTGTTCTATGGTTTTCTTCAACTGGTAAAGAAAACAGGACGGGACTGAAAAGAAGGCACTAGTATACTTCTACAACTACAGCTACTACTGTTACTACTACTACTACTACTACTACTACTACTACTACTACTACTACTTTCACAACCACCACAACTATCATCGCTAAACCAAGACAGGAAAAAAGATAAAGTATTACAACAATTACTACTACTACTACTACTACTACTACTACTACTACAACAACAACACCTGTGGCCTTACCTTGCACCTGGTGGAAGGCGGTCACCCCCACCCTGTCTGGACAGTCGAAAGAGATCGGACCCTGAGGAATAACAGAAAAAAGACCGGATCAGTACACACACACACACACACACACACACACACACACACACACACACACACACACACACACACACACACACACACACACACACACACGGAGGTGAATCAAGGCAAGGGAGGAAACGAGGAAGAGTAAAGTTACAAAGGAAGACGAGAACGAGGAAGTAAAGAGGGTGAGAAAACGACTGGGAAAGAAGAGATGAAAGAAACGAATGAGGAAGTAAGGGAATTAGCTCACAGATGAGGATGTAAAGTGAGCTGAGAGAGAGAGAGAGAGAGAGAGAGAGAGAGAGAGAGAGAGAGAGAGAGAGAGAGAGAGAGAGAAAGTGTAGATAGTGAATAAGAGAACTTGATAATGAAAAATGACGGAAGTGAATAAAGTTTAGTTGCTGTTTTCTTTATTTCTATCTTTTATTCCTTTTTTCATAATCTACATTCAAAGTTTTGCCATTTTTTTCTTTACTTTCTTTTATTTTTTTTTCGTATCTCTGTATATAGAAAAAAAGACTGATTAGGTGTATGTGCGTATGTATGTTTTTTTTTCAGTTTATTTTCCATACCCACGAGTTATACAAATTCTTATTTATTCATATTCTTATTCATGACTTTTTTCCCCCTCACACATTTCCCGAGACGCGCGAGAGAGTTTGGTAAAAGTATTTTTTTTTCCTCCTTTCCCCTCTTCCGTTTTCCTTTCGCTGTGGAGTTGTGAAAGCGAAGCCATTCCCTCCCAGCCGCTTATTGGCAACAAGATAGCGACACTCTCTCTCTCTCTCTCTCTCTCTCTCTCTCTCTCTCTCTCTCTCTCTCTCTCTCTCTCTCTCTCTCACACACACACACACACACACACACACACACACACACAGAAATGAAAGACAAAGACAACTAATCGAAGTCAAGAAGCAATCATCTTTCAGGTAATACTCCTCCTCCTTCTCCTCCTCCTCCTCCTCCAATCCACCGTCCCTGTACCTGGCCTCCTCCCTCCTCCTCCTCCTCCTCGACACTCGCCTCCCGCCGCAGGTCACCTAGTGCATCGCAATATCACCCATCAAGGAGGTGTGATTAGGAAACACTTTAACTTTACCAATAAACCTCCACAGTCGACAATGCCACCGTCTCCTGCCTCTCCCCTCCCTCTCTCCATCCTCCAGCATGTCCCGCCACTTGTCTCCTCTTCCTCACTGCATCTACTTCACGTTTTCTCTTGCTCTCAGCCATATCCGTTTTCTTTACCTCTCTGTTGTGGTCCCGTAGCTACTGATACAACTTGTGATACGCAGATTGTTAAATATGATGAGGTAATGTTAAAAATAACACTGAAAAACACACCAAAATGCGTAATCTTCAACAGACACGTGGATTTAGCAACTGGGAAAGAGAGGGCGTGATTGAAATGTACACATAATTCAAGGGAACATTATGACAAGGTAATATTACGAGAACTATACTACTCAGCTTTTCCCCCTTGCACAGAATCCCTCAGCGCCTCCGTCATAAGCCGTGCAGAGGCGGATCATGAGCCTGAGAGGAAGCAAGGATGCCGCCTTTCCACCTGCCCCCTCTCCTGAACCTACCTGAGACGCTGCGGGGGCGGGGATTAACGAGGGCAATTTTGTGCTTAACTACGCTCATTTTCGTGCACGTGAGGGGGAAAAACGGGGGTGTGGAGGCGTAATCTTACCCTCCTCCTCCTCTTCCTGTGTGTCTTGCAGGCGGAGAGCAGAATGAAAGGGCAGTTTTCACTTTCACACTCTTATTAACTCTTGCTATGGATGTTTAAACAGTTTATACGTTCTTACATTTTTTTTTCTGAGCATGGCGTGAGACGGAGAAGTGTAGTTTTCCGAGAATGGATTGTGCAGTACAGGGAGAGAGAAGGGAGGTGGGAGAGAGGAATGGTGGAGGAAGAAGTGAGATGATGAAAGAAAAGTTTGTAGACCAAGCAATATTAACTTGGTAACAAGCTGATATTGCACGCTGGTACAGAATATATTAATTTTTCTCAGCCGGCCGGAGAGAGAGAGAGAGAGAGAGAGAGAGAGAGAGAGAGAGAGAGAGAGAGAGAGAGAGAGAGAGAGAGAGAGAGAGATGCCTTCCGTGTATTGATATTGAGATCTTATATCAAGTAAAGTGAAGTACAAGTGTCTTCCCCATTGCTTCCTGCCTCTCCTGGTGTGTCCACGCTTCCTGACGTCTGATTGTAGCGGCGGCAAGGACCACTCCATTGCTTGGGCTCCAATTAGTCCCCGCCGAGCTACGTCTTTCCTCGCCCCATTAACCCTTCACTGCTATATGCAATAGTTCACCGCTAAAATGAATGTATGAAATCTTTATAAACACCTGCGAGAAAGAAGGGGATGAAAAGGAACACACTTTGCAATTTCTGGCCAGTATGATGTTTGAAGATGACTAGAACAAGAAATGTCCCGAGTGGTTAGTGGTTAACTGACTCATTATTTATAAGTGATTAACCTTTTTACTGCTATGGTAATATTTTCTGTTAACATTCAGGGCGCTGTGAAAAAAAAAGATAGTTTGCATGAAGAAATACACAAGAAAAAAAAAAGATTTATCGGTGTCTTATCGATACTACATAGCTATTTAAGAGACTCTTGTACCAAAAATATGCCTTAGAACGTTGTAAGCGGATATGGGGAGAAATTAATCCAGCAGTGAGTGGGTCAAGGAAAGAGATAACCAATAGCAATGAATGGGTTAGCTCGTTGCTCTCCGCACGTCATGATGGTCAGCTTACAGTCCTTCATGGCAGGCGGACACGGGATGTTAGTCTTCACACGGCTAATCTGCTATTTCTCGGTCTTCTCCATACACCTTCCTACTGCACCTTTATTTTCTCATAGCTTTCTGTGGAATTCGTCCACACTGCCTGGCTGCTCTGTCCCATTTGCTGGTGACATTTCCAGTGTTCAAGTAGTTACGCTTCTCTTACTGTATATTATGATGCAATAACTGAAATGACTACGTAACGAGTGGCGGGTAGACAACAACCACGCTAGCCTTGCCTCGCTCCTGCCACGTGCTGATCACTTGGAACCTCAGATGATTCTCAAAAGACAGTCTTTACTGGGACAGAAACGTAAATACCACATAGTAAGATACACAGACTGCGTGTTTATAAATGCAACATAACAAAGCTTTAATTAGAAATCCCGCTCAATGCCACCAACGAAAAGATGAAGCTGGTGGGTGGTGGGGGTGAGGCCTGGGCAGAGGCTACCAGCTGCTCCTACTCCCACCTCCCTGCCTTCCCCACGCCTTTCTCAGTTAGTACCTTATGTAGAGCTTTCTCTTATTCTTTCCCGATACTACTGGGTATGAAAAATGCATATCAGTGTTGCATATAAAAAGCTGCAATAATTTAGAAGACGAGAGGTTTCAGCACAGGAAGGATCTAGTGCTGTGGTGGATCGCTTGTGTGGCATGAGTGACACCTGCGGTAATAGAAGTACTTGGTAACACTGTATCTGAACAGGATGACCCTAGGATAGATCTGAGAAGGATATACATGTGTGTTAAGGGAATAACGTCCTGCTGCCCGCTCCTAGCAACAGCGATGAATGGGTAACGCTGGGGGACATGAGGGAGGGTGGAGGAGCGTGGCCAGGAGCTGGGAATCCAAGTGAAGCGTTCCGAACCCTTGGCCGAACTTTACTTTCTCGTACTTCTCACTTCATTAATGACTTTATACAGTTTGGTGCATGACACTGTACGTAAGCTTCACTTGACCATATACTGGGATGCGATAAATGTTAGAGCATGAGCCGTGTGTGTGTGTGTGTGTGTGTGTGTGTGTGTGTGTGTGTGTTCAAAAGTACCAACTATTGCTTCAAACAGACCCCGAACTTTGGCCGCTTCCCAGACGAGGACGCGATTTATTTCTTAGCTGGAGGCGGTGTGCGGCGGCCGTGCGTTTTATCATGGGTGTGTGAGGCGGGCTTGCGTTCCATGGCGGGCGTGTGTTCCGTCGCGGGCATGGGTGTGTGCAGCTGCCGTGGCTGTGTGCGGCGGGAGGCGTTCTGTCGCAGGTGTGGGTGTGTGTGATAGTGAGCGTAATCAAGCCATCGGTGTCTTCCCTCGTGTCGTCTTCATCGAATCGGTAAGTGCAGGTTCCAGTCCCGCTGCGCTATTTGTGCAGGGGTAATCATTATTATTGATCATCTAATATCCCCGCCAGCAAAGTTGTGGTTGCAGGGGAGGGAGGCTGGTGACTGTCTGGCTCAGGGCTCACATGAAGTGCATCGTGTGTAGCATTTATTGATACGAGATATGAAAGTAATCCACAGAAATGAATAATTGATTACTGAAACAAATTTAAACGAGGTTAATTATGATAGTTTTTTTTGGTTTCAGGTGGTGAGTACCCCTACACAGCTCATCGCGGGACGAGGGACAACGAGGGACAGCCATACCGCCGCTGCGAACCAGATAAGGAAAAATTTAGTTTCCTAGGCGTTAGGGCGATAGGATGTGAGCCTTCAAACCCCTCCTTGCCTTTCAGGTACACTAATACTATAGATTATTCCACAGCAGTACCTTTGGTTGTGCACCGCAGCTGTGTACCAACACAGCGATAGATGCTGAGGCAAGGAATGTTACGGGAGCGCTGCATCTGGTTGGGTAAGTGCAGTAGTTTGTAACTTTAAGCATGGTTGAACAACGCGAATATTCTTTTCCATTTAAGTGTTCCTGCTACAGCCACAGTGTGGGTGAGTGGGAGTGATCTTTTGCAGCGCAATGTCGGGAACTGCACCAGTAACAAGATTACGAGGAAGAAACGTACGAAGGTACAAACTCAGGAGGAAAAGTTCAAGAAGAGGATAAGGGTTGCTCAGCTACAGTGAAGCCAAGTTCAGACTGTGGAAGTTTCCAAGTAACAAAGCATTCTAGCGGAAGCAACTCTTTGCACAGGTGTGGAAAGGAAGTAAGTGGTGAGCCTCGATTTACTACAACACTACCTTCCTCTTGGAGATTCTAACAAAAACTTCCCTTGCAGGTTCTAACAAAAGCTTCCCTTGCAGGTTCTAACAAAAGCTTCCCTTGCAGATTCTAACAAAAACTTCCCTTGCAGGTTCTAACAAAAGCTTCCCTTGCAGGTTCTAACAAAAGCTTCCCTTGCAGGTTTCTAACAAAAACTTCCCTTGCAGGTTCTAACAAAAACTTCCCTTGCAGGTTCTAACAAAAACTTCCCTTGCAGGTTCTAACAAAAACTTCCCTTGCAGGTTCTAACAAAAACTTCCCTTTCAGGTTCTAACAAACTTTCCTCGCAGATCCTGATGAAAACTAACCTTGCAGATTCTAATGGAAACCTCACTTCACTTGCAGGTACTAATGAAAACTTCCCTTGCAGGGTCTAATAAAATCTTCCCTTTACTGTTCTAATAAAAAAAAAAACTTTCCTTGCAGGTTTAAACAAACTTCCCTTGCAGGTTCTGACGAAAACTTCTGCAGTTTTTAAGAAAGCTTTCCCTTTCAAGTTGTACTAATTTTTTTTCTTTCCAGGTTGTAATGATTTAAGAACGCTCTAGTATATTTTCTTTATTACGGCGAGGTACTTGCAAGCGAAACCCAAGATGCTGACTGGTGACACTGACGCCGCGAGTGACCAGATGACTGATGCTGTGAGTGCCCAGGTGAGGCCGACGCAAGTGCTCAGGTGAGGCTGACGCCGAGTGAACAGAGAGGATGACGCGAGTGGCCAGAAGAGTGACGCGAGTAACCAGAAGACTGACGAGTGCCCAGAAGAGACTGCTGCGAGTGCCCTGGTACTGTTTGGCTTGGACGAAGACTGTCACGAGATTCTGCAGTATCGCTCTCGGTCAGAAAAATATCGCGAAGAAATTAGGAACGACTTGTAAAGAATTAGGGATGACTATTGTACTAAAGTGTTAAGTGTGGAACATGCCTAAAAACTCTTTCTCATAAGACCGAAAGGAAGAGTGATTGTCCACTGTCAGAAATTTTAGAGATGCTGATTGTTATGAAATTAAAGCTTTTAAAAAATTAGAAGTTTTGTATTCTTTATTTAAGTGTGTGTGTGTGTGTGTGTGTGTGTGTGTGTGTGTAAGGACGGGTGCGTGCGCGTGGTGAGTGGATGGATGGGTGAGATCAATAGAATGAGAACAAAAGTAAGTGAACAGATAGAAGAAAAAGTAAAAACGAAAAAAAATATATAACAAAAAGGAAAAACAAGTGAAAAACGAAAAAAAAATCACTAATGAAGAAAGAAACACATGAAACAGGGCCACACACTCACCGACACGCCGCGGAACCTCAGTGCTTGCAGAGTCTCCAGCATCTGGTCTGCCAAGTCCTCGCGGGAGTAGTCGAAAGTGTCAAGCTCAAACCCACCGCCTGTCCCACCCACCACCTCCACCTCCACCACCTTCTGCTGGCCCCTCTTCTCTCCTCGCGCCGTCACTAGATTTCCAGGCGTGGGGGTCCTCCTGCAGCTTAGCAAGGCGACCCAGTATCCTGCGCGGGGGAGGGAAGGATTTGTTGTAAGAGTACAGTCAGATTAAAGGAAGGATTTTTTATTTATTTATTTATTTTATATATTTATTTATTTTTTTTATTTTAAGGTTCTCATATCAAAATCTTGATTTTTTCTTTAGAGGGAAGGTTTTGACATGATTGAAGTGTTATTTTTTTCGTTTTGTTTCGATTCTCTCTCTCTCTCTCTCTCTCTCTCTCTCTCTCTCTCTCTCTCTCTCTCTCTCTCTCTCTCTCTCTCTCTCTCTCTCTCTCTCTCTCTCCTCTTCTCTCTCTCTCTCTCTCTCTTTCTCTCTTTCTCTCTCTCTCTGTGTGTGTGTGTAACAAATTGTACTACTACTACTACTACTACTACTACTACTACTACTACTACTACTACTACTACTACAGCTACAGCTACTGCTACTGCTACTACTGACAATACGAGTACCTTTCTGCTGCTACTTCTATTTTTTTCTCTCTCTACGAAACAAAGGCAAGTAGATCGAAGGTGTGTGTGTGTGTGTGTGTGTGTGTGTGTGTGTGTGTGTGTTTGTGTGTCAGAGATCAACAAGGCACGAAAGTATATTTTTAGATGAGTAGTTCATACCCAAATAGTTACTTGAGGAGAGGAGGAGGAGGAGGAGGAAGAGGAGGAGAAGGAGGACCAAGGGACAGGAACGAAAAAAAAAAAAAAACTTATTAGTCGGCAGTGGAGGAGGTCAAGCTGTCGTTCTTGAAAGTTGTACGCCACTTACCAGCTCATTGTAGGTTTGGTGGAGTTCCCGGGGAGTTTGTGGACGCCTGAGCTGCACGCCTGGAGGAGGAGGAGGAGGAGGCGTGGCGGCGGAGTGTGGAGAGAAGAGGGTCGTGGATGAGAACACCGGGGAGGGGGAGCGGCCATACAGTAAGTAAGAGGGGCAGTGGGGAAGAAGGAGGAGAAACAGAAAGAGGAGGATCAGGAGGAGGAGATATGTAAATGGTCGATCATGAGTAAAGACAGAGGAGAAGACGAAGGAGGAGGAAAGAGAAGGAGGAGGAGGAGCAGGAGGAGGAATATGTGAGTGAGCGGTCATAAGGAGGAGCAGTGGAGAAGACGAAGGAGAAACAGAAGAAAAAGGAGGAGGATCAGGAGGAGATAAGTAAGTCGGGGATTATGAGGAAGAGGAGGAGGAGTAGGGAAGACGAAGGAGGAGATAAAAGGAGACGCAGGAGGAGGAGGAATATGTAAGTGGGCGGTCATGAGGGAGAAAGATAACAAGAAGGAGAAGGAGGAGGAGGAGGAGGAGGAGGAGGAGGAAGAGGAGGAGGAGGAGGAGGAGGAAGACATAAGTAGGCGGTCATGAGGAAGAGGCGCCGCTTGAAGGAGAGAGAAAAATTTACAAGTGCCATTCTTCTTCTTCTTATTATTATTATTATTCTACCAGCGGCATATATATATATTTTGTTTTTTGAAGTGGTGTAAAAAATATAAATTGTGACTCTCAGTAAACCAGTCACTGGGTAATGCTGCAGGTAAGAGACACAGAAACGAGACGAAAAAGTGAAAATAAAATAAAAAGGAAAAGAAAAAAAATAGAAAACAATGAGGGGAAAATGAATATACTGAGGAAAAAAAAACTGCACAAATTTGGATAATAAGAAAAATGAAAAGGGAAGAGAAGAAAGAAAACGGAAGACAGACAGTGAGAAGGGACACGTGAGGGAGCGCCGTTTCAAAGCTAACACTCCCGACCAACAACTCAACTCAAGGGGAAAAGACGGAAAGTGAGTGTGAGAAAACAGACATTTAAATACCACTGGAGACAGATACCCAGCCCCCCTCACCTGGTCATCCTGCTTCCTGGAGCCACGAGCGACCCTTCTCCAGCCGTTCCGAGTTGACCTCCCTCTTGACGACGGCGTGACGGCGCTGCTTCCGACCTGACGCCTCCTCCCGCGCCGCCTCCACGCCCATCTGAGGAAGACAAGGCGCGATCCGAACATTTGCTATCATTACAGTTTGTTGCTGAGGGATTTTATCAGAGAGAGAGAGAGAGAGAGGGAGAGAGAGAGAGGAGAGAGAGAGAGAGAGAGAGAGAGAGAGAGAGAGAGAGAGTCATGTAACTCGGCAAAACAAAGACAACTAGGCCAAGACAAGCCTCTGGGGGGACGGAGACAGAAAGACACGAGGCGAGGCATACAGACAGGACATCTCACTGGGGACACAAGTACACACACACACACACACACACACACACACACACACACACACACACACACACACACACACAGAAGGGAGGGCCGTACGAGGCAGATTAAAACGAAATGAGAATGTCAACTACACCCAAACACACACAGACATACGCTAAATGAACGCATCCTTCAAATGGTCGCTTCTCGCAGCGGGTGACGAAGGGACACCGCCCGCCTGGACAAGACACGGTCGCCACACAGCCCCCACGGCCGCGCCTCCTCCAGGGACGCTATCCGGGGAGTGAAATTTGCATAAACACTTTCTACGAGACGAGGGATGAAAGAGACTCCTGGAAAAAGCGTGATTGTGAAAGAAAGAGAGAGAGAGAGAGAGAAAGAGAGAGAGAGTAGTAATAGTAGTAGTGGTAGTAGTAGCAGTAGTGATGATATGAGTGAAGGCCGCGCGGGGACAGCAATCTTAAATACAAGTAGTTGGAATCACCGTCGCTCCGTCACATGGGCGGCCCCTCACTCCACGCCACTGTGCGCCCCGCTGGTGACAAGGGGACGACTGTGATGGAGCTGTGCGATTCTCAGTTTAAGGAGAGATCTGAATCCAATCTTCTTTCTAAAAAATAAAGGAACTCTTAGCTTGGCCTGTAAGGGGATCGAACCCTCGACATCCGCGTTATTAGCACGGCGCTCTGACCAACTGAGCTAACAGGCCGCTGCAGTGAAGGGAAACTAATACGTAAATAGTAAACATGTGAGGTGTGGTTTTATCAGCGAGATATATTTGATGTTTTATCCCCTCGGTGTCTTAAAGATCACGGCAGAAAAATAAATGAGATAAAAGATAAGGTGAGGGAGCAGCTGTCGTCAGGTTGTAGCTAAGGTCTGGGACGCAAGCAAAGTACATAATACCTGTGTAGTGTACATGCTCTGGGATGCGTGAGCCTTCCAGACGCTCTCTTCCCAACACTAGCGTCGCTGCCTATTACCCTCCTCTAAGCACAACTACACTTCTCCCAAGCTACAAGAGTAGGGTAATCGCCATGGTCACCACCAAAGCAGCCTCTGACACGTACATCACTTGCAGCGAGACCCTGACAGAGGAAAGTCGTGCTATCGGACCTCCGCCATCAGCTGGTGAGAAACACTGAGGCAACGGACAAGAGCGCCGAAAAACTCCCAGAGACGTTCCCTGATCGCTGTTCGACATGCCAAAGGAAACTCTCCGCGACTCGAAAAGGACACACTCACAGAAAATGCAGCGGGAAAAACACCACCACCATGGGGGATCACCAGATGTCAGAGCTGGGACTTCTCCTAATGTCGAAGCTTCCTACAGGAGAAGCAGGACTCGCCGGCAGGAGATCTGAGCACAACACCTCCTGCAGTGGGGGGAACCCTGAGGTCTGCCGGACACCACGTGGTGATAAATGTCCACCTAAAACCATCTTCAACAATGAAGGGTGTCCTGAGCCCTTCTGGAGACCTCCCCGTGACGACAGACGTGCAGTGATAACCCTCTCCTGCAATGACGGGCGTCCTAAAGCCTCCCAGAAACCCTGCACCTTGTAATGAGCCTCCAGTGATGCCCCTCTCCAGCAATGACGGGCGTCCTGAAGCCTCTCAGAAACCAGTACTTTGTAATGAGCCTCCAGTGATGCCCCTCTCCAGCAATAAGGGGCGTCCTGAAACCTCCCAGAAACCTGCACCTTGTAATGAGCTTCCAGTAATATCCCTCCCCAGCAAAGGGGGGGCATAGCGAGGCCTTCCAGAGACCTTGTGACAGGCGTCCAGTGAGCACCATTTCTGCCAATGAGGGAGGTGTTGGGGCTTCTCAAAAACCTACGTGTGGAAGTAAGCATCCAGTGCATACCCTCCACAACCAAAGATGTGTGTCCTGAAGCCTCCGGGACACCCCAGCTGAGTCCAAGCCGACCAGTGAGAAACCTTGCTTGTAATGGGACACCTCCTGAAATCTTCCGTAAGCCTTCGTGTGGTGATAGACTTGGAAAAACTCTCTCCAGCAAGAAAGGGCATCCTGTGGCTTCCAAGAAGACGGTACGGGTTGATAAGCGTCCAGCGAACACCACCTCCAACACTAAGGCGCATCCCAGAGCCTTCCAGACACCTCGCAGTGACAGGCGTCCGGTGCATACTATCTCCGGAACACAATGTGCTGACAGGCATCCAAAGACAACTCTCTCCAGCAATGCGGGGCATCCTGGAGCCTCTGGGACACCTCGATGTGGTGATAAACATTCAGTAATAACTCTCTCCAGCAGTGAGGGACGTCATGGAACTTCTGGGACACCTCAATGTGACGATAAACATCCAGTAATAACTCTCTCCTGCAATGAGGGGCGTCTTGAAGCCTCCCCAGAAAGCCTTACATGGCCACAGTAATGACAGACGCCCAATGAACACCACCTCCTGCAATGAGTGGAGCCTTCAGGCCTCCAGGAAACCCCGATCAGTGCACACCACCTACAGCAATGAAGAGTGCACTGATTACTCCCGGGCACCATGCAGCGATGGGCGTCCAGTACAAACACTCCTCAATAAAGAGGGGTGTCCTGAGGCCGCCCACAAGCGTGGTGATCAGCGTCCAGTGAGCACCATCCCCAGCAGTGACGGCTGCCCCTGGAGACTACACAGCAGGGGGAGAGACTCAGCACGTGAAGATACAGACGACAGAGGCGAGTGCAGCCCCACAGGACGCCCCAGCAACCACAAACCTTACTGATTCCGGTGATCAATCCGATGAGACGTGCAAATTCTGGAGTGTGCCTTCCAAGTTCCGCTGGATCTTCAGGTATCCGAAATTCCAGCGTAACCTGCAGAGGAGCTACATGGTCGAGACGTGGTTCAGTGGCGCGAAGAAAGGCCTCTTCATCAAGGGCGAGAGAGAAGATGTCATCGCGTGCACCAGATACCTGAAGATGATGGTGGCACAGTGGCGGCAGCGGGACAGGCAGTGTGCTGACGGGGGGGCCCTTTAGCACCCGCCTCTGTGCTGGGCTGCGGTATCTGAGTGACGCAATCTGTTCTTCCCCCCACCCCCCCATTGCACGGAATATTGCCATTATACATTATGTGTGTGTATGTGTTAAAGTGAACGACGGTGATATCTTTGGTGCGTTACTTATTTATTTATTTTTTTTTTTTATACATTTAAAAGATGGTATTATGTTTGGTACTCATTGTTCCATGTAATACTTCACATTATATAACAAATGTATATGTATGATGAGGAAATACATAGGACTATACACATGAGGTAAAGAATTTCCTTCACCTCAAAGAACTGGTGGCTGAATTTTAAAAGGTTAGTTTATTTCATAACTCTCTCTCTCTCTCTCTCTCTCTCTCTCTCTCTCTCTCTCTCTCTCTCTCTCTCTCTCTCTCTCTCTCTCTCTCTCTCTCTCTCTCTCTCTCTCTCTCTCTCTCTCTCTCTCTCTCTTTCTCCTGTCTATCTATCTATCTATCCCTTAACGGAAAAAAAAAAACTACAATCTGCTACTTGATCTCCTTCCTCCTAAGTCTCTGAAAGCCTTATGGTGAAAGAAAAAGGAAAGCTAAATCGCCTTATATCTGTAGTCACCATTCTGGTCTTATTAACTGAAGTGACTGTTCTTTTTACCACAAAGTTGACAGGCTCCTCAGGACAATGTCGTTGGCAGAGGTTGACATCGGGAAGTTGAGAAGTTGAGAAGTGCTATAGAGAAGAACGAAGACTTGATATACTACTAATATACTACTACCTCTGCACCAGGAAACAAGAGGGAACACAAAGGAAGACC
>NC_087163.1:21282084-21297084 GCF_035594125.1 Scylla paramamosain
ACACACACATGATTGAACATAATACAGAGAAATACTAACGAGGAAAAATACACATACTCTGGAAAAATTTGAATGTGTGTATTTAATTGAATTTTGAATAAAGGAATTAAAGGGAGTGTGAAAAAATGTAATTGTAAGTGTGAAAAAATGTAATTGTAAGTACTCGTAGAATACAAAATAAAAGCGGAAGTATATTGTAAGAGAGAGAGAGAGAGAGAGAGAGAGAGAGAGAGAGAGAGAGAGAGAGAGAGAGAGAGAGAGAGAGAGAGAGAGAGAGAGAGAGAGAGAGAGAGAGAGAGAGAGAGAGAGAGAGAGAGAGAGAGAGAGAGAGAGAGAGAGAGAGAGAGAGAGAGAGAGAGAGAGAGAGAGAGAGAGAGAGAGAGAGAGAGAGAGAGAGAGAGAGAGAGAGAGAGAGAGAGAGAGAGAGAGAGGAAACCAAAAATACTAAAATCTTTCATCTGAGTCTATTTTGTCACACATTTTTTTCACCAGGTAAGACGCCACAGGTAAGTATTCAGTGTGTGTGTGTGTGTGTGTGTGTGTGTGTGTGTGTGTGTGTGTGTGTGTGTGTGTGTGTGTGTGTGTGTGTGTGTGTGTGTGTGTGTGTGTGTGTGTGTGTGTGTGTGTGTGTGTGTGTGTGTGTGTGTGTGTGTGTGTGTGTGTGTGTGTGTGTGTGTGTGCGTGTCCTTCAATAAGCTTCATTACGTACCCCCCAACCCATGGACACCAGAGGAGAGAGAGGGGGGAGGAGAGAATAAGCCTTGTTATCTACGGTACTACTAATGATGTTGAAGGGCACTCTCTCTCTCTCTCTCTCTCTCTCTCTCTCTCTCTCTCTCTCTCTCTCTCTCTCTCTCTCTCTCTCTCTCTCTCTCTCTCTCTCTCTCTCTCTCTCTCTCTCTCTCTCTCTCTCTCTCTAATCCCAAGAGTCGTCCCATTTAAGTCATTTTTCTTTTTTCTCCATTAACACATATTTTTTTCTCACTTCCCAGACTTCATCATTCAAGGCATTAATCACACATTCTCTCTACTCTCCTCCACCTTTGTTCCCTTCCTCCACTCTCCCTCCACTCTCCCTCCATTCTCTAAGATCAAGGGGAAAGTGACGGCAAGAAAGGAGAGATGGAGACAGGAAAGAAAAGTTGCTAATGAGAAATAAAGGTGACTGATAAACTTTTCCTTTCATAATTTTTTAATACCGTAAAGATTTTAATGTCATTTCTGAGCCTGGCAAGGTAACAATAATAGATGATGATGCTTTTTTAGTGTGATTTTGAAAGGCATAGTGTCATCTTAATACTCTCTCTCTCTCTCTCTCTCTCTCTCTCTCTCTCTCTCTCTCTCTCTCTCTCTCTCTCTCTCTCTCTCTCTCTCTCTCTCTCTCTCTCTCTCTCTCTCTCTCTCTCTCTCTCTCTCTCTCCACACAGAACCCTTTAATAATCAGTAACCTCATGTACCTTTTTTTCTATTCCATTTATCAGTCAACTCTTATTTTTTATCTTGCTTTTTTTTTTACCACAATCCCTCTTCCTGTTTATGAGAGAGTGTGAGAGGGTAATGGAAATGAGTAATCAGTGGCTCTCCCTTCACTCTCACCAGGGGAAAAGCATTCATGAGACAATTGGCAGTGATGATAATTAAGAATGACTGACGATGATGGTGATAATGATGAGGATGGTAAGAACAATAATAATGATGATGTTTTTAGGGGGTTGATGTTATGGTGGTGGTAGTGGTGATGGTGGTCGTAGTGGTAGTGCTAGTAGTAGTAGTAGTAGTAGTAGTAATAATAGTTGTAGTAGTAGTAGTAGTAGTAGTAGTAGTAGTAGTAGTGACAGCAGTACCAACAAAAATAACAAAACAACAACAACAAAAACAACTGGACAACAACATGGAAGACACGCAATAAAAATTAGACGACCTTGACGGAGAGAAAAGGAGGAGGAGGAGGAGGAGGAGGAGGACGGCAATCTTCCCTATACCATTTCCCTTAACCCTCTAATATCCTTACCTTCCCTATATCTCCTTATCTCTCCCTATATATCATTATTTCTCTCTATGTACAAATTTCATAGTCTTTATATAATATCTCCTTGTATTCCACCTGATCATCATTCTTCTTCTCTCTCCTTTCCTCCATTTTTTTTTCCTCCTATTCTTCCTCCTCCTTTGTCAGGTGTAAATATTCCTCACGTGATTTGTTTATGTAAAAAAGATTGTATATATTTTCTTTTTCGACAGCAGTTTTTTTTCTTCTTGTTTATCCCCAGGTGGGTTGAAGGACAGGCTTTGTTTTGTTGCTTTGTTTTGTACGTTCAGTTCCTCGTATTTTTCGTGTGTGTGTGTGTGTGTGTGTGTGTGTGTGTGTGTGTGTGTGTGTGTGTGTGTGTGTGTGTGTGTGTGTGTGTGTGTGTGTGTGTGTGTGTGTGTGTGTGTGTGTGTGTGTGTATGTTAATTTATTGGTTAAGTTTTCTATATTTGTTCATTGTTGTTGGGTGTTATTGTTGTTGTTAATACTGAGTGGCAGCGGTTATTTTCTCTCTCTCTCTCTCTCTCTCTCTCTCTCTCTCTCTCTCTCTCTCTCTCTCTCTCTCTCTCTCTCAAGGTCACTGACGGAAGACGAATGGCATTACAAAGTTACTACTGAATCACACACTTGAGAGAGAGAGAGAGAGAGAGAGAGAGAGAGAGAGAGAGAGAGAGAGAGAGAGAGAGAGAGAGAGAGAGAGAGAGAGAGAGAGAGAGAGAGAGAGAGAGAGAGAGAGAGAGAGAGAGAGAGAGAGAGAATTGAAGAGATATATAAAAAAAAACTTTGACAATATATAGACAAAGTTATGACAATAAAATACACACAAATAAGTCAACCAGAACAATGACTTATGAACAAAGGCATAAATAAACACACAAGACGAGGCGGTAAATAATGAAGGACACCAGTATTAATTCAGACACCCGTTAAAAAAAAAAGAAAACGGGATATGAATAGTTGATAATTTGAGTATTAAATAAAAGCTATTCCACCGCAGCCACCACCACCACCACCACCACCACCACCACCACCAACATTATAATCATCACTGTCATAATTATCATCCCCTTACGCTGCTCTTCACTAATGGTAATGATGGTATGTGTGTGTGTGTGTGTGTGTGTGTGTGTGTGTGTGTGTGTGTGTGTGTGTGTGTGTGTGTGTGTGTGTGTGTGTGTGTGTGTGTGTGTGTGTGTGTGTGTGTGTGTGTGTGTGTGTGTGTGTGTGTGTGTGTGTGTGTGTGTGTGTGTGTGTGTGTGTGTGTGTGTGTGTGTGTGTGTGTGTGTGTGTGTGTGTGCGCGCGCGGTAAGGCATGCAAAATCAATTTATATTACCAAACAGTATTACACCTTGATGGTCTTTGGTGTTAATGCAATAGGCGAGAGCGAGAGAGAGAGAGAGAGAGAGAGAGAGAGAGAGAGAGAGAGAGAGAGAGAGAGAGAGAGAGAGAGAGAGAGAGGTAAAAAAAAAAAAAGTAATCTATTGAAACGCACCGCAGGGGAAAATTACACATCATCACGTCAATGGTTTTGTGTTGAGGGCAAAAAGTCAAATTGGAAAGTAATGACATCACAGTAAAAAAAGAATAAATGAAGGACTGTAAATGTGATAGTGTGTATGTACGTATAAACAATCTGACCCTTGTTAAAAGTATTAGAACGCAGGGGTGATGATGATGATGATGATGATGATGATGATGATGATGATAACAGTAGTAGTGGTTGTGATAGTAACAGTGGTAGTAGTAGTAATAGTAGTAGTAGTAGTAGTAGTAGTAGTAGTAGTAGTAGTAGTAGTAATGATAAAAATACATAAGGAGAGCACTGAATAAGACCAAAGGGAAAGTGGGGCGAAGGGAAGAAGGAAGGGAAGGAAAGAGGGAGGAAGGAAAGAAAAGAGACCCAGGAAAAGAATAAGGAAACCAGGGAAATGCAATGATTCGTAGATGGAAAATAGACAAATGTATGCATGTATGTATGTACGTATGTATGTATGGGCATAAAGAGAACCTTCACACGCCATAGGTATCTGGGAGTAAATTAAATGTGAATATAGATGACCGTAGAGTTGTACAAATACGGGAGGCGAAAGAAAAATGAATGGAAGGAGGGAAAAAGGGAAGGAAGACATAATAAGAGGAGAGGGAAGAGGAGGAGGAGGAGGAGGAGGAGGAGGAGGAGGAGGAAGAAGAAGAAAAAGAAGAAGAACAACAACAACAACAACAACAACAACAACAACAACAACAACAACAAGAAAGAGAAGAAGGAGAAGAACAAGAAGAACAAGAAAAACAAGAACAAGAACAAGAAGAAAAAAAGAAGAACAAGAAGAAAAAAAATCAGAAGCAGAAACAGGCGAAGAACAAGAACAGGAACAATAAAAAAGAAAAGAAAGAGAAAAAAAAGAAAAGAAGAACAAGAAGCAGGAGACTACACACTTGATTAAATACGAAAAAAAAAGAAAGCCTGGGAGAAAAAATGAAATAGGTACAGGGATGGGCTGGAAGAGACGGCGGTGGAGGCGGGGGCGGGAACCGAGAAAGGCAGACGGAAAGATAGATAAAGGGAGGAGCCAAGGGGGGGATAGGGCGGTCTAGACTAGGTGTAGGTTACGCAAAGGAAGGGACAAACTGATGAATGCCTATTTTCTACCCACTGCACACATTAGATACCACCAGTCGCCCAGATTCATTGCTTCAGTGGCTGCTTACCTTCCACCCTCAGCAGTTTCCGAGAGGGTGGTTGGGTGGAGGAAGGCACGGAAGGTTAGCTTAGTCGTTCAGGATGGTTAGATGGATGGATGCGGGAGTGATATGGATGAGGGCGCGTGTGGGTGAGTGGATGGTTAGATCAGTGACTTTTGCATGGGTGGATGGGTGGTATGGATGGGTAAATGTGTGTGTGGATGAGTGGATTAGTGGTTAGTGACTTTGTGGATGGATGGATGGATGAGGGAGTGACATGGATGTGTGGAGGTATGTGGAAGAGTGTATGGTTAGATTCGATGGCTGGATGGATGGATGGATGGATGGACAAGTGAAGTGGATGGTTAAATGGATGTGTGGGTGAACGGATGGTTAGATCAGCGATTTGATGGGTGAGAAAATAGATGGATAACCTAACTAACCTATTTAACAAGATAAGGTGCCTCTCCTCCTCCTCCTCCTCCTCCTCCTCCTCCTCCTCCCATCTCTTCCCCCTGCAGCCTCACCTCAGAATAATATGAGCGAGAATATTAACTTTTTAACAGAGGGGGAGTAGATGGCAGAGAGAGAGAGAGAGAGAGAGAGAGAGAGAGAGAGAGAGAGAGAGAGAGAGAGAGAGAGAGAGAGAGAGAGAGAGAGAGAGAGAGAGAGAGAGAGAGAGAGAGAGAGAGAGAGAGAGAGAGAGAGAGAGAGAGAGAGAGAGAGAGAGAGAGAGAGAGAGAGAGTACAGGAAGAGGCGACACAATGATCATGGCTCCTCCTCCTCCTCTTCCTCCTCCTCCTCCTTCTCCTCCTCCTCCTCCTCCTATTCTTGTTGGGAGGATTAGGGATAGAAGCACGTGTTTACTTCCTGCCAACGGTGAGGTAACAGGATAAATGGATGAGGGAAAGGGAAGGCTGCCGGGTGAGGTTTTGGGGGGTATTCCGTAGGGGAGAGGAGGTCAGGGCGTGGGTAGGGTGAGGAAGCTCTTAATGGGAAGGTGTAGGGAGATGGGAGGGGAAAGGATGGGTATGGGAGGGAAGGGAAGGGAAGGGAAAGAAAGGGTAAGAAAGGGGAAGGGAGGGGAAGGGAAGGGAAGAGAAGATATTGATTGGTAAGTGAAGGGAACAGAAGGGAAGAAGAGAGAGAGAGAGAGAGAGAGAGAGAGAGAGAGAGAGAGAGAGAGAGAGAGAGAGAGAGAGAGAGAGAGAGAGAGAGAGAGAGAGAGAGAGAGAGAGAGAGAGAGAGAGAGAGAGAGAGAGAGAGAGAGAGAGAGAGAATGTATCATATATCCCCTTTCTCCCTTACTTTCAAACTTTTCCTAACTCCCTACAGTGCATCTTTCCTCCGTCACTCATCAGTTTTTATCTCACATTTCCATCTCCCTACATTACCTGCTCCTCCAGCCGCGCCTCTCACTCACCCCCTCTCTCCGTTTTCTCTCTTTCTCATTTCTTTCCCCTTCTTCATACCTATACACAGACACGTCCTTTCCTTTCTTAATTTCCTTATTTCCTCTTTTTTTTCATTTTAAAACCTTTATTCTCTCGCCTTCCTCCAAATTCTTGCTACTTCCTTATTACTTAATCACATTCTCACCTTCCTAACTTCAAAATTTTATCTACTTTCTTGCTTTCATTACTTCCTTACTTTATTTACTCCCTTACGTTTCCTACTGCAAATTCTTCCTTACTCCTTCACCTTCCTTATTCTCGTACCCTCTCACAGCTTCCTTAAAACCGTTCTCTCCTTCTTATCCATCTATTTCTTCCTCCTCTTCATTCTCCCCCTCTCTTCTTCACGATTATTTTTTACGACAAATTGTTCCTTATTTCCTCACCTTCCTTATCCTCGTATCCTCTCACACCTTCCTTCCAAACGTTCTCTCCTTCTTATCCATCTATTCCTTCCTTCCCTTCCTTCTCCCCCTCTTTCCTTCACAATTACTTTTTAAGACAATTTTTTTCTTATTTTCTCACCTTCCTTACCCTTGTACCCTCTCACACCTTCCTTCCAGACGTTCTCTCCTTCTTAGTCATCTATTCCTTCCTTCCCTTCCTTCTCCCCCTCTCTCCTTCTTCACAACAACTATGTTACCTTGGCAAGCCCTCCCGAGCATTCCTGAACCTCTTAAGCGGACGTGACTCTCAGGTGTGTCAACTCAACTGTACCTGTTAACGAACCGCCACCTGACTAATTCTTACATTGTTAAGAGAAATTTCCTCAACATTAACTGTAAAAAGAAATGTGATGATGAGGTAATGAGTTCGTATGGGATAATATGTGTGTAAATTATATAAAGAAGGGATTTTGTTTGTTTTTCGCTTTTTTTTTTTGTGTGTGTGTGTTAAGTTTCAGTTGCATTGTGAATTGAGAAATGGAGGTTTGTCTTGCCTTGCGTGTCGTGTGTGTGTGTGTGTGTGTGTGTGTGTGTGTGTGTGTGTGTGTGTGTGTGTGTGTGTGTGTGTGTGTGTGTGTGTGTGTGTGTGTGTGTGTGTGTGTGTGTGTGTGTGTGTGTGTGTGTGTGTGTGTGTGTGTGTGTGTGTGTGTGTGTGTGTGTGTGTGTGTGTGTGTGTGTGTGTGTGTGTGTGTGTGTGTGTGTGTGTGTGTGTGTGTGTGTGTGTGTTTGGAATGGAAACCTGAACAATATCCCAGAGCTTAATGAGAAACCGCCTGGCTACTCTTGAGTAATTTGATAAGGGAAACACACACACACACACACACACACACACACACACACACACACACACACACACACACACACACACACACACACACACACACACACACACACACACACACACACACACACACACACACACACACAAACACACTAATTTGAATTACTGCCAGCGGGATAATGAAATAATAATAGGATATAGTTGTTAGTTGAGTATATATATACTCTCTCTCTCTCTCTCTCTCTCTCTCTCTCTCTCTCTCTCTCTCTCTCTCTCTCTCTCTCTCTCTCTCTCTCTCTCTCTCTCTCTCTCTCTATGATAATTATCCCCCACGACAGGACTCCAGAATTACCCAAAGCAAGTGTTTCAAATTCAACTCATGATAATACAACGCAATGTTATTATGTGACTGAATGTGTCTGGATAGAGAGAGAGAGAGAGAGAGAGAGAGAGAGAGAGAGAGAGAGAGAGAGAGAGAGAGAGAGAGAGAGAGAGAGAGAGAGAGAGAGAGAGAGAGAGAGAGAGAGAGAGAGAGAGAGAGAGAGAGATAATGTTTCCGTCCTTTATAATTAAGGATTGAGGGGATAGGGTTTGTGTGTGTGTGTGTGTGTGTGTGTGTGTGTGTGTGTGTGTGTGTGTGTGTGTGTGTGTGTGTGTGTGTGTGTGTGTGTGTGTGTGTGTGTGTGTGTGTGTGTGTGTGTGTGTGTGTGTGTGTGTGTGTGTGTGTGTGTGTGTGTGTGTGTGTGTGTGTGTGTGTGTGTGTGTGTGTGTGTGTGTGTGTGTGTGTATAGAGAGCGTGGAAAGAGACACTAGCAAGGGTGACAGGAAGAGATACGTAACTTTAGCCTAGACAGAGTACTGGGTTTTCCTTTACTGGGATGGCCTGCATTGGTGTGGCTTATTCTGTGCTGGCCTGTACTAAACTGACCTACACAATGCTTGTTTGCACTAATATAGCTTTTACTGAGGTTGGTTTACGCTGGGGTGGCTTATATTGAGCTGGTGTGTACTGGCGTGTGTTACTCTGGTCGCCTGCAGTCTGTACCCAAGCTGCCCAGTACTGAGGTCATGAGGAGCTGTGATACGTGACTATGATCGCTGTTAGAGGAACTGATTTATTGTTCTATGCCAATCTATCATTCAAAACTGTGCCTTAAACTCTCTAAACGGTACACTTTAGGGATACTTAACACTATTATTAATATATGCAGGGAATAATGGCGAATACTTCCAAACACAGTCAGGGTGAGTTTAAAGTGATGAGATGATAAATGTTTGTATGGAACTGATAGTGATAATTATTCCACGTGTTTAGACAGTATTGGCGGGTAGGTTGCCAGAGGGACATATTTCGTAACACTTCCGCGCCCCACCGCCACTACATTTCAAAAGACTCTAATTGAAGCTACACTGTTTGTTTAAGGGTGTTTTTGTAGTTCTAGTGACAGATTAACAAGATGTCTACATTATTAACAGGAAAAAACGGTCGTGAGAACCTAGCTGATCATCTCTGTTACCTTTGAAAACAGTCGTGGTGTGTGTGTGTGTGTGTGTGTGTGTGTGTGTGTGTGTGTGTGTGTGTGAGAGAGAGAGAGAGAGAGAGAGAGAGAGAGAGAGAGAGAGAGAGAGAGAGAGAGAGAGAGAGAGAGAGAGAGAGAGAGAGAGAGAGAGAGAGAGAGAGAGAGAGAGAGAGAGAGAGAGAGAGAGAGAGAGAGAGAGAGAGAGCAATGCGTTTCTGAATACCGGACATAGTAGGGACGCCACCTTCAGTCCCTGTGGCCGCGGCTGTGGGAGACCTAGTACTCACCAGCGTGTAGAGATCATGGTTCTCGGAGATGGTGGTGACGGTGCTCCAGGAGTGGTGGGTGAGGAAGGCGAGGCGCGCGGCGTTGTGTGAGGAGTCTGGGGCCACGGTGCGGATGAAGCGAGGGAAAGAGGAGCGGTCACTGAGAGCAGGGGACACCGAGCCGAAGGATACCTGTAGGAGAGGCAGACGGAGGGACTGTTATGACCTGTGTGGAAAGGGAATGAACACAAAGGAAGAACAAACAAAGCATGCCTTCTAGAGACGTAGGATACCTGTAGAAGGGGCAGAAGGAGGGACTGTTATGACCTGAGTGTTGTGAGGGTAAGAACACAAAGACTGAACAAACAGTATGGCTTTTGTTCTCTCTTAAAAGAATGTGATTAACTGCACCGATCTAAAAGGACAAATAAAGTATACCTGTAGGAGGGGCAGAAGAAGGGGCTGTTATGACCTGAGTGTGGACAGGGTAAGAACACAAAGGATAAACAAACAAGTGTCTCTTCTCCACATGATGATGAGAAAAACTGCACTAATCTAAAAGGAGAGATGTGGTGAGGGAGAGAAGTGGTGGGAGTAGGATAAAGAATAGATGGCGAGCAGAAGATGTATAAAGTGGATAGGAAAACGAAAGGGATAGAAAGAAAGAAAATAAAAGTGAGACTAAATCAAACGCAAAAGAAAAAAATATGGGAAAAAAACATGAAAGGAAAAGAAGAAAAGAAAAGTGAAATCAATGCAAAAGTATGAGGAAAAGAAGAAAACGGTGAAAAAAGGAAAACGGAGATACGAAGAACCAGACAAAGACAAAAGAAAAAAAAAAGAAAGTTGAAGAAAAACGTTAAGTGGTTAGTGACCTTAGACACAAAAACTGAGACACAGGAGAGAAAAGACGCGCAAAGTGGAGGATGACACTGCCGATGATAAAGTACAGGGAGGGAGGGAGGGAGGGAGGGAGGGAGGGAGGGAGGGAGGGAGGGAGGGAGGAAGGGAGGGAGGGAGGGAGGAAGGGAGGAAAGGTAGGAAAAAGGGAAGGGAAGTGAGGAAGTAGACAGAGTGGTAATGAGAGATAGGTGATGGGGAGTGGAATGTAGGGAGAGGGGAGACGGAGGGAGATGACGAAGGAGGAGAAGGAGAAGGAAAATAAGGGTTAAGTGCTTGGAATTATGAAGAATGAGAGAGAGAGAGAGAGAGAGAGAGAGAGAGAGAGAGAGAGAGAGAGAGAGAGAGAGAGAGAGAGAGAGAGAGAGAGAGAGAGAGAGAAATACGGAAAAAATAAATAAATAAATAGATAAACAAAAAGTCAGAGCATAATATAGCCTATCAGACAAGCTCCTGCACCTCCAGCGTCCCCCACTGGCCACTCACGTCCCTCGGCACACCACCCAGGGGCACCTCCACCCCGCCAGGCCCCAGGGACGAGGGCCGTGGCAGGCAGGACACTGAAACTTTCCACCTCCAAGTTCAATATTGGCTGAAACGAAGCTAGGAAAAAAGATGGCTGCGAGAGAGAGAGAGAGAGAGAGAGAGAGAGAGAGAGAGAGAGAGAGAGAGAGAGAGAGAGAGAGAGGGGGGGGCATGCTGCTCTACTTTTCTACCTTCCATCTTCATTCTCTCTCTATATTTCATGGTATTTGCTCCTCCCTTGACCTCCTGTATCTCTCTCTCTCTCTCTCTCTCTCTCTCTCTCTCTCTCTCTCTCTCTCTCTCTCTCTCTCTCTCTCTCTCTCTCTCTCTCTCTCTCAAACATCGCACAAGGTAATAAATCCACCTTCGCTATTGACGGCCATTCTCGTTACTCCCACGGCCAAATAGAACATCGAAGTCGTTTTCTTTTTTTTGTTCTTTATCTTTTTTAAGAACAACGAAAACCTTACAGCACTACCACATCACACCCTTTCTATTCTTTTTTTCTTTTTCTCCTTCTCCTTCTAAGAACAACGAAAGGGTTACAACAACGAAAAGGGTAGAACACATCATAGCTCTCTTCTTCCTTCTTCTCTTCCTCTTATTACAAATTAATGGAATCCTATGATATATCGTAGCTTTCTTCTTCATCTTCCTTCTTTTTTTTCTCATCTTACGAACATATGAAACCCTACAACATATCATTTCTTTTTCTCCTTCTCCTCTTCATCTTTCTTCTCTTCCATAGTCTTCCATAATCATAGTCTTATTTTCTCTTCTCTCTTCTTCTTTTTCTTCTTCTTCTCCTCCTCTCCCTACAAACAAGAACCTTATAACACAACACCACAGCCTTCTTATTATTATTCTTCATGTTCTTTCTCCTCTTCCTCCTTTTCTTCCTCCTACTCCTCCGTGGCTCCCAATTCACGTCTCCCCGGGCACACAATCACCCTCCCCCTACTGTCAACACACCGTGAAAGGATTCCTACTCCCGGAAAAGGTGAAGCTCAGCAGTTACCCACAGGCACGTTCCTCTTCCTCCTCCTGCTCCTACTCCTCCTGCTCCTCTACCTAGCACGAGGGTCTTCTGCTGCAGCACATGTCGTTATTAGTCAAGGAAGGTGATTAACTACCCTATTCTATCACGAGGCATTCCAGTTCATTAGGTTTTGTTAGGCTTAATCTCCCGTGCTGGTTATTGTTACATGTAGATCTCCGGCCGTTGCGTGGACTCGTGTATCAAGGTATGGGCGAGGTAATGTGAGGGAGAGTGAGGAACGAGTGAGGGAGGGTGAGGCAAGAGGAAGGAAAGGTGGGGAAGGATGAGATACAGTAATGCACAGTGAGGTTGGAATGGTGAGGATAAGGTGAAGTAAGGTGAGATGAGTTGAGGCAGTGAGGGAAGGTGAGGGAGGGAGAATGAAGCATAACAAGACGGGAAAAGGTGATGTGAGGTGAGATGAGTTGATGTAGTGAGGTAGGGAGGTTGAACGAGGAAGGCTAAGGCACAGCAAGACAGGAAAAACGAAATGTAAGGTATGGTGACATGAATCAATGGGGTAGGGAGGGTGCGGGAGGGAGGCTGAGACAAAGCAAAACAGGAAGGGGTGAAGCAGGGTAAGAGTTGACGTGAGGCAGTGAGGAAAAAGTGAGAGAGGGAGTGAGAGAGGGAAAACGATCAGGAATAGTGAGGCATGAAGGATGAGAAATGAGAGAGAGATATAGAGTGATGAGATGGTGAGGCAGGCAGGGAGAAAATTAAGGTGAAACAGGGAGGCTGAGAGATGACAAAGATTATGACACAGAGATGAAACAGGGAAGTTCAGAAATGAGATGCAGGTAAGATAGAGAGATACTAAAGGTGAGACAGGGTGAAGGTCAGGATGATGAGATAGGGAGGCAGAGAGATAAGAGAGATAGTGATATAGAGATGAGATAGTGAGGTTCAGAGATGAGAGAGGGGAGACGGTGGTACAGAGATGGTGAGGCAGGCAGGGTGAGGGTTAAGGTGAGACAAAGTGATGCAGGAACACTTGACAAACAAATAAAACGTGACACAATATGATGACCTTTAGCTAAACTCTTCTTCTTCTTTATCCTCTTCCTCTTCCTCCTTTTTTCATTCTCCTTCCTTTCCGACCTCCTCCTAAGGCAAGCATTACTTCGGAGGGACGGAGAGATGACTTGTCTTTTCATTCTTTTCATCCTCCTCCTCCTCCTCCGTCTCTTCCTCTTCTCCCTCCTCCTCCTCCTCCTCCTCCTCCTCCAACATGAACCTCAATTTTTACCCAACGCGCGAGATAGAGGTCATTCAAGTGGGGTGGAAGAAACGAGGAGGAGGAGGAGGAGGAGGAAGGAGGAAGAGGAGGAGGAGGAGGAGGAGGAGGAGGAGGAGGAGGAGACACACTCATCTTCCTTGTTCCCTTGTTTTCCGAGGTGTCCATTACCTCCTCCTCTTCCTCCTCCTTCTCACCTCCTCCTCCTCCTCCTCCTCCTCCAACTCCTCCTCCTCCTCCCCAGCAGTCAGTCTTAACCACGAGGACTTCACTCACATTTTTATTCTTTTTTTTTCTCTCTCTCTCGTGTTTATTGATCTCTCTCTCATTTCTACTCACGTGAAGGCCGCGGAGCTGATCTCTCTCTCTCTCTCTCTCTCTCTCTCTCTCTCTCTCTCTCTCTCTCTCTCTCTCTCTCTCTCTCTCTCTCTCTCTCTCTCTCTCTCTCTCTCTCTCTCTCTCTCTCTCTCTCTCTCTCTCTCTGCGCTATTTCCAGAGAACGTTTAGCGCGCTCTTCCGTATTTCCATGAACACGAAATGCGCAAACCGGGAAACTTTCACAGTCGAGGAGGAGGAGGAGGAGGAGGAGGAGAAGGAGGAGGAGGAGGAGGAGGAGGAGGAGTAATGAGGATTTCGTTCTTTCCTGAGTATTTTGTTTTGATGTTGGTCTTCTTCTTCTTCCTCCTCTTCCTCCTCCTCCTCCCTCTCTTCTTTTTCGTTCTCTCTTCTAATTGTGGTGGAGTCTGGCTGCTCTCTCTCTCTCTCTCTCTCTCTCTCTCTCTCTCTCTCTCTCTCTCTCTCTCTCTCTCTCTCTCTCTCTCTCTCTCTCTCTCTCTCTCATCAACCAAATCTCAACCAGTTCAGACCACAGAATAATTTTTATACGATTTTTTTTATTTTTTATCATAGGTATTGTGTATTTACATTTTCAGGAGATGTGATTACTGTGTGTGTGTGTGTGTGTGTGTGTGTGTGTGTGTGTGTGTGTGTGTGTGTGTGTGTGTGTGTGTGTTACGGTCCTTACGCCTGTATTGTTTTGCATCTATTACCTGCACGGGAGCCAATCTTTTTCTTTATGGGGTAATATTGAAGCCACTACGCCATTCCTTCCTCCCTCCCACCCTGCCCACCCGCCGCTACGCCCCGCCGATGCTCCCCCGCCCGGCCAAACACGCCCTCATCACTGCGCCCATCTCACCGTGAATATAAAGGGTAATAATAAAGGCAGGTAGGAGATGACGCAACCTACGGAACAGGCAACGATGTCAAGGGAGATGATTCCTCCTCATCTTCCTCCCTTCACACCCACAATAAGCGACCTGTTTTCATCTTTTACCTGTCGCCCTTCTCATCTGTGATTTTCTGACTTCTTACCTGCTACAATTCACCTGGTTTAAATTTATGTATACTCTTGCTTCCGTTTTTTTTTTTTTTATTGTATATTGATCTATCAATTTATTTTTTTAATACTTTTGCCTCTTTCTTCACAGTTTTATGCACTAATTCTTTGCCCAGTACACTTTACTTATTCACACTTTTCTTCTCATAGGCACCATAACACACTCACCTTAACACACTATGTACGCTTCTTTCTTCTGCCTTTCCACACTCTTCACCTGTCTTCCTTCACACCCCTGCACACTAACTCTTTACCAATACACATCCTCTCTATCTATTTACGCTTTTCATCTCATAGGAACCTTAACTCTCAATCACCTTAAACTAAATCCTCTCTTCATACCTGTTCACACTTTTTACCTTTTCTTCCCTCACACTCCTGCACATTAGCTACTCAGTACATCTCCTCTTCACCTATTCACACCTTAACACAATCACTCACCTTAACAAACCACAAACAAACCACAGCCTTTTCATCTCACCTTCCCATACTAATGTCATAGATAATGCACTTACTTTTATCCCCTCACCCTTCTCTCAGTACTCACAGCTCACCCTTGTGCTGCACCCTTGCCAATTGCATTACATGTCCCCTCACACCCTCACTCCCTCCCTTCACTGCATCTTGTGCCTAAAAATGGGTAGGGTTTTACGTTCCCTAATCTCATTCTTTTTCCTCCCCTCTTCTGAAATCGTTTGAAAAAATTTTGCTTCATATGTT
>NC_087163.1:21304584-21322084 GCF_035594125.1 Scylla paramamosain
CCTCCTCCTCCTCCTCCACATCTACTTCTCCACCTTCTCTTCTTCTCTTCCTCCTCCTCCTCCTCCTCTTCATCTTCATCTTACTACTCTTCTATAAGCCGGCGCACGATATAAAGTGATTCCCTGTCCCATGAAGCAAATGAATCTTCTGGCGGGATTAGTGAAGCAATTATGAAGCAGTTCGAAGCCGCTTATAACGAGACCTACTTCACTTATACCACTTAGCTGAGTGTAATTAGGATCTAAACACTTAATTCTTTGATGAGGAGGATTTGAGACGATGTACTATGGCTACTGTTGTGGTGGTGGTGGTGGTGGTCGTAGTAGTAGTAGTAGTAGTAGTAGCAGTAGTATTGGATAAATATGAACTGAACTAACTGCAACCATCAACACAACCAACTAAGTGACTAAATAATCTAACTACCCAATCACCCAATTAAACCAGTGCCTAAACCTCCACTACGACACCCTGACTACAATCTACAGTACAACACATTCACAAAATTAATAACCAGCACACCAATTCAAGAAAAAGCCTTAACAATCTAACTAGGTAATGACACAATTAAGGCATTAAACCTACAACTAATATAATCAACACACCAATTCAACTAGCTTAACAATCCAATCACCCAATGAACCAATCAAACCACTTTAAAGCCTACACTAAGACAAATAAACAAACACAATAATTTTAATCTGCAACACAATACACTAATCAACCTCCGAATTAAATCACATCAAATTAAACTGACTTAACACCCTAACCACCCAATGACCCAATTAACCACTAACCTGCACGATATTCCAGTAATGAACCACGGCAGCAAGGCTCTCCGTTACTTCTGTACACGCGGCGCCCAGCAGGATCCTCATCTTGGCCCGTGACGTGTAGATGGCGTGGAAGAAGGCGTCCACTCCACTGCCGCTGTCACACTGAAGATTACATAGAGTTATATAGATAAACACTGTCACTCTTCGAATTACACAGACTTATATATACATGCTCTGTCACAATGCGGGTTACACGGAGTTGCAGAGGTACGCAGGACGCAGCACACCTTCCGCTCCTCAAGTGATAGTAGAAGAAAAGGACAGCAAAGTGGAAGACTCTCCCCCCACCCTCCACTCCCTCTGTCATATATTATAAGTCGTGCAGGAAGCAGATCGGCAGTAAAAAGAAGAAAAGATGATGATGATGAACATGAAGAAGAAGAAGAAGAAGAAGAAGAAGAAGAAGAAGAAGAAGAAGAAGAAGAAGAAGAAGAAGAAGAAGAAGAAGAAAGAAAAAAGAAAAAGACATTAACAGTAGTAGTAGTAGTAGTAGTAGTAGTAGTAGTAGTAGTAGTAGTAGTAGTAGTAGTAGTAGTAGTAGTAGTAGCAGCAGCAGCAGCAGCAGCAGCAGCAGCAGCAGCAGCAGCAGCAGCAGCAGCAGCAGCAGCAGCAGCAGCAGCAGCAGTGGCAGCAGCAGCAGCAGTATTAGTAGTAGCACTAGTAGTAGTAGTAGTAGCAGTAGTAGTAGTAGCAGTAGTAGTAGTAGTAGTAGCAATAGTAGTAGTAGTAGTAGTAGTAGCAGAAGCAGAAGCAGAAGCAGTAGCAGAAGCAGCAGCAGCAGCAGCAGTAGTAGTAGTAGTAGTAGTAGCAGTAGTAGTAGTAGTAGTAGTAGTAGCCGCAGTAGCAGCAGCAGCAGCAGTAGCAGAGGAGATGCATACCAGTACCAATTCCTTATCATTCAGACATGCAAATTCCCAAATGTATTCCTGGCATGCATGAAAGAACAGCCCACTTTACACACACACACACACACACACACACACACACACACACACACACACACACACACACACACACACACGTCAACAGGCTGACAAATCTACACTTAAATTAAAACTCCAGCTCACTCTTCCATGGCGGGGGGGGCGACGAGTGGGCGTGGGGAGGAAGGAGGGCGGGAAACACTCCGTCACATCATTTGTACTACAGTGGCCGTGAGGGACTTGAGGGACAAGAATACGAGTAGGGACGTGCCTAAATGCAATTCCGGGAAGACTGACAAAGTGAGATGAGAAAGAATAAACTTGACAAAACACGGGAGGTAAAAATTAGCGCTCCATCCCTGCCAGTCTCTCCCTTGTCCCTCTCCCTCTCTCTATCCCTCCAGCGGCTTCTCTGAATGGGAGGCAAATGTGAATATAATCTGGTGCGCTGCGAGACCTCTTCACTGTACTCCTGAAGGGGCGCTGAAGATCTGAATGGACGTGAACCTCCGGAATATTTGCTGCCACTGTACGTGAGCGCGCGGCCACGTGAAAAATGACTCGCTCTATTATGTTACTTTCTTTCTCTTCTTTTGGTTCGTCACGATTTACTGAAGCTTTTGTTATCGTGAAGGAGGTTTTGTGTCCATTGTTGCCCCCCCCCCTTCTCACCAGTGGTCCTCCTCCCTTTGCCTTGTAGTAGAGTTTGACGGACCAGGGCGGAGGGAAGAATCCAAAACTAACAATTGTAAATTAAATAAACTGAATGGACACTCTTTCGTAACCCTCTCTCTCTCTCTCTCTCTCTCTCTCTCTCTCTCTCTCTCTCTCTCTCTCTCTCTCTCTCTCTCTCCCACGATGTAATTTTTCCGTGCTCCTCCTGAGGGCGAGAAAGACATGACTCTGAGCGATATTTCTCAAGACTATTGGAGGCATATTTCATCCCGCAGTAGACGTTGAGGAAGGAAAAAGTTTGATTTATTACCTGAGCATTACTTTTTTTATTACCCTGCAGCTGAACAATCTCAAAATGGGGCACAGTAAATCTCTCTCTCTCTCTCTCTCTCTCTCTCCCTCCTCTCTCCTCTCTCTCCTCTCTCCTCTCCCTCTCCCTCTCTCTCTCTCTCTCTCTCTCTCTCTCTCTCTCTCTCTCTCTCCTAACAAGCCATGTGTGACGGGACAAATTCCTCGACGACTCAAGGAAGGGAAGGACTCACGCCATCCTGCAACGCCATCACTTGGTTGCATGTCAGGCGGTCACTGCACGCCACGGTCGCGCCTCGAACACCTCCCAATTCACCCGCTCACACGCAGACACACGCTCCCATGCCTTCATGTTTTCTCACACAGCCGTACACGCCCTCACACGCCCGCAGGTCCTCGTACACCCTCGCCGCCGCCCTCAGGAAGGAAGAGCTATACGTGACAACTAAAACTCCACAAATTGACTTTTGCATTAGATCCAAACTTGTGGAGTGACATTAGGTGGAGGGTTTAGATGGCGCCAAACCACTTTACAGCCCATTCCAGCCAGAATTGGGTAGTAATTTTTTCCATGAAAGTTACTGGTTGGGCCAAGGAACTTTGTGGGCCGCCCCGCAGGTGGTGACGGCGACCTGGAGGCAAGGAAGGGGAGCAGGGACTCTCACCAACCCTCCACCCACCGCCCGGGACGCCTGGCACGAGTGTGTGGTGCTTATCGCGACCCTTACCTGTGTGTCGTTGTGGAACATGACGAGGGTGTGGCCGGGGATGACCTGCTGCTCGTTGATATGTCGCAGGGCCAGCTGGGCCGCCGCCAGCTCAGACCGACCACCGAGACGCGGCTTCCCTCGTACCGTCAAGTCAAACAGTCCTAGGATGGGCACTGTTCGCTTAGGGGCGGTGCTGGGGTTCACGATTTTCCTGCGGAGAGATCGGCGGCCCAGCGGCTGAGGGGTTGTGGGTGTGCCCCCGACACCTGCCACCAGCGAGACGTCATGAAGCCCACTACTCAATTTCTGGGCGTGGCTCGGCGAAGCTAATCTGTCATGGCCCTCCTGTGGCCCCGCCCGGCGATTGTTGGAGTGCTGCGAGGGACTGGCCACCTGCTCTCCGCTTGACCCCGATTTGTGGAGTCTCGGCGAAGCTCTGTAATGAAGCACTCCGGGCACGCTGGTGAGGTTGGTGCCCTCAACAGGGCGGGAAGGCCCCCCGCCGTCAGGAGCAGCCACCAGGTCACCCTGTGCTTGGGGACTCAGTGGCCGCCGCTCCGTCGTTTCCCGCATGTCCTTGTGGCTCAAGTCCCACAACGCACCGACTGCTGTTTTCTTGCGGGAGAGAGGCAGCAGCGGCCATTGTGCCCGCACGGGACGCTCTCGCGTGACCCCGGGAGTAGCCACGCACTCTCGCGGCCCAGGGACCGGACGGGAGGTAAGCAGACGGCCATCGGGACTGGTAAGGCCTTTGCCATCTACTTTTTCGCCCTATTTGCCCCCAGTACAGTCCCCGAGCATAGATGTGACCGCCGGACCTGACTCCCAGCCTGCGGGAGGGAGCTTGTCCCGCCCTGCGCCACCCCTCCTGGGAAAGCCCACCATACGCGCCGCTTTCAGTTCCTGCTTTCTTTCTCACCTGCTGCTGCTGCTGCTGTTGCTCGGCTGCTGCGCTCACTTGCACTTCAGCGTGGTCATACAAGTGCTGAGGTGCAAGACCTGGGGCGTCGCTGCTTTCAGTTGACCCGCTTACCTCTTCATTAATACTACTAACGTTCTTTGTCTCTGTTTTCTTACTGTTCTTACTGGTATTGCTTATGCTATTATTGTTGTTACTGCCGCTACAGCTGCTGTGGATGATGACTGGTGCCTTCTCTTCATTATCAACGTTCCTGCCATTACTAGTGTTGCTAGAGTAGTAGTGTTGGAAGACATAATTGCTGCCCGTGCTGTTGTTGTAATTATTATTGCTTTTCGTGTTGGCGCCGCCTGATGCCTCGTCTTCCGCATGGCTGCTCACCTCCCCGTCTGTCACCTCATCTTTTATGTCTACCACGTCGATCACTCCTGGTGACGCAGACGTGCCCCCCGCCTCGCTGAGCCGAATCGATCTCCTCAGCCTGTGTTAATGATTGCATTAGGTCTTCTGTGTGTGGCGTGAGGGGCAGGGCGGGGTCAGCCTGGTTGCCATGAGTGTTATTGGGAGTCAATTTATCCTCACTGGGTGTCTCTTCCGTACTTTGTTCCGTTGCTCGCCGGCGCCACACGCAGCGACAGAACCGTTGTCGCGGTCGTTGCCTCTACTGTCACTCGCGGCAGTGGCATTAACCCCACAAGACGGATCGCTAATGTCGTTCAGGGGAGTAGTGTGTTCACCCGCCGCAGCGCTCTTCGAAGACGTGTTTGCCACGGCTTCTGTTTCCTCTTCCAGTTCGTCTTTGTCTTTATAAACAGCCTCTTCCTCCGGGACGGTGGCGGGATCCTCCCAATCAGGTGTCTTTAAGGCCAAAGTAACGCCATCTCCCGCTCTCCCTCGCCTGTATTCCATAGAGCGCGACACATCTGGAGGCGGGGAGCGCTGCGCCCGTCTGGGCGTGATGGTTGCCCTCGGGGACCTGGCCCGAGAGTACCGTGGGGTGCGGGAAAATCCCTCTGTCCCCTCTTCATGTTTGATATTCGATTGGACTTTTAAAACTTTTTTATTTAAGTTCAAAGAAGGAGAGGAAACTTCTGGCCTGTCTGACAAGTTCTGAAATTGTGTGAGTGTCGCGAGCATTTCCGTACGTCGAGGTGGATAATCCAAGCCCAGCGCCGCGTCGATGAAGTGAAGGACGCTGCCTGCCTCCGCCTTCCTGCCACCCTTGTGTGAGCGTCTCCTTAGCGTCGCCACCCAGCTGGAGTACAGACCAGGCAGCCGCCGCCCTTCCTTGTCGTAAATGAAGGGGGGCTTGGTCCCCCTCCTGCGCCTCCCTCGGTGTTGCCCTTTACCCAAATTCCAGCCTGTCAATTTCCACTCCTTGCTGGGGCTCCCTCGCCCTCTCCCAGCGCGCTGTCGCTTGTGTGGCTTATCTCCGCTATTCTCAGCTCTCATCCCGACTGGCGTCCCTTCCACACTCCTCTTGCCCCTCCACCTGGCCCTGCGGGGATAGCGACGCCCTAGAACGGAGCTATTGGCAGACTCCCGGGGGCGGCAGGACACAAAACACCCTTTACTCGCTGCATCACAGTAAATTACCAATGGAGGGGTCACCGAGGGGTTAGAGGTCCTGGCTCTCCCTCCTGTACGCATGGGATCCCCAGAACCCACACGGAGCCTCCCCGTCCCCCACCCCAACCAGGAAACAAAGTCTCTGATAATATTTTCACTGAACTCAAAACAATCCCCCTTGCTGGTGACTGCATCAGGCGACACAGGCGTGCTACTTAACGTCTTCCCCTCATTGTATCTTGACCCCTGGCGGCGTTTTCCAGTAACCAGGCTGGAGGGTGGGCCGCCGCGCACGCACCTCAGGCTCGCTGGAAATAACCTTCTTTTGGGAGACTCCCTGGGGGGAGGGGAAAGGAGGACCAGGCGCCGGGAGGTTGGCAATGTATGAAGGGAGGAAGAGAGTTGGGTCTTTCCTCCTCCTCCTCCCTTGGGTGTCCGCGGCGAGGCCCTCTTCCTGTCCGTCATACTTGTTGGTCCTTCCTTTATCTTTATCGGCGTCTCCTTCTCTCCGCTGTCCTCCTCCTCTTCCAGATTTGCATGACTATCTTTACTCGGCAAGACACTCTTCCACTCTTCTTGCTTCTCTTCTTTCCTCCTGCCATCATTCGTCATCTCTTTTGTGCTTTCCTTCTCCTCCTCCTCCTCCTCCTCCTCTGTCTTTTCAATCTCCTCACTCTGTTTCTTTTGTTGTTGTTGTTGTTGTTGGTCTTCTGCTCCTTCCTCTTCACTTGAGACAGACTCGATCACTTCTCCTGTAGGGGCTGACGAAGAGCTATGCGTCAAATGGGACTCTTCCTCCTTGGTGGCGCTGTGCCGGAAGACTATCACTATTCCACCTACGAGAGAGTCCTCCTCCTCCTCCTCCTCCTCCTCCTCCTCCTCCTCGTCCTCCTCGAGTTGTGATATAAGTTTAGGTTTAATATCCCCGTCGGCCTCCCCTTCAGCCACACTCAGAGGGGAAGCATCGGCGATATGCAGAACGCCCATTGTTTCATCAGGACTGTCCGTATCTCTCTCTTGGCCCCCACTCTTGGTATCTTCAGTAGAATTCGTAAGTGGCGAGATATTACTCTCCTTCACAAGCTTGGGCCACGGGCGGGATGGAGGGCGCTCCCCATTGTTGAGGGGCGAGGGATGGCGGAGGTGGCGGGAGCGGGGGGAGGAGGGCCTCTGAGCACCCTCACCTGCCCCCGCCTCTACTTGTGAAGCATCGTCGGCTAAACTGTGGCGCTCCTGTGATCCATTGTGGGGCACGCTGGCTTCATCCCCATTGTGCGGGGCTGCCGCCGGGGACTTTCTGCCGCCGCCCTGTCCCGGGATCAATGACGGGGCAGCAGTGGGCGTGGGGCGGGGCACGGACGCCTGTGGGTGTGTATGCTGGGCTCTGCGCGATCTCCGTGCGTCAGGATCGAGGTTGTGCACGACCTGAGACACTCCAAAGGGCCTCCTTGCCCTCGAGTGGCTATCCAGGGGCGGCACATGTCCTATCATCGCGTCGCCAGCCACCGGGGTCCAGGCGGCGATATTATCCGTGTTGAAAAGAACATTTGTACTAAAGATTTTTTCTTCGCGGTGTGGTGTCGCCCCGGCACTGAGCCTCGCCTCCTCCTGGTGTGTCCGCCGCTCCCTCGCCGCCCCGACCCCGCCCTGGATCGCGGCGACACCTTGGCCGGCCACCTCGCCATTCCTCAAACACGCGTCACACTTTGTCATCATCAGTCTGTATTGCTGTTGGTCTTTGCGCTTTTCCTGCTTCTCATCCCCTCCCTCCTTTCTGAGTCCCTCCGGGGCGGGGGCAGCGGCCTTACGCCCACCGAGGATAAGATCAGCGCTGCACAGAATGCACTTGGCTGTGGCTGCCCACACTCTTTTGTCCTCTTTTATGTCGATAAGCTTCATCTTCCTCTCAAGCAGGAGTGGAGGTAAGGTCACGACGTCAGCGGCCGTGTCTGGCAGTGAAGAGAACACTCCTGCTCCCGCGCTAGGGAGGGCTGCCCCCTGTCCCCCGCCAGGGTTGGGCGTACCTCGAGGGCCTGTGGGGAATGCCTGTTCATTAAGGCGTCCCAGATGGCCCACACGACCCTGCCTTTGCCTCGCACCTGCACCAGCTGACGGAACGGGAAACTCCCCGTCCTGTGCTACTCTCGCGCCAACTTTCCACCGAGTCAAGCCACGTCTGGCCTCCGTCTGCCGCCCTGCTGGCCATCCGCCGGCGTTGAGAACTTTGTCAGCTTTGGGTGGCGAGCGGCGGCGTGGCATGGCTGCGCCTGATGTCTGCTGGAGAGAGGGACCGGAGTCTGGGCCCTTATCTTGCTCTGAATCCCTAAACATGTTTTCCAGTGGAGGATCCTGCCGGTATATTCCAGGCGGCGTGTGTTCCTGAAGTCCTGTAGTGTCGCGCGTCTGTAGGGGCGATGGTGTCTCTACTGAAGGAGGCGCTGAGGGTGAGGATGTGGTATCGTCGCAGGAAACAGGTTCTTGGCAGCCGAGGAGGAGGAAGAGGATGAGCAGCAAAGTGGAGCAGCGGGGCACGTGGTGAGGGTGGAGAGGTGAGGCGCCGCTACGGAGGCTCTGCGGAAGAGAGAAAGGAAAGCTATCAGCATTACACTCACTGCAACGACACGACACACTGTAAAGCTAGCACCCGTCTTCTTAGTCAGAATTCATAGGAAGTTATTGGAATTTAAACTTTTTTTTTTCATGATTGTATTTAAAGCTTACTAAAGATTCTGTACCACTGACAAAAAATAAATAAATAAAATAAATAAATAAATAAATAAATAAATCATGATGCCCCGACTAATTTTAAATCATCTGTGCGGCCTCTGAAAACAGTCTTTACCGCGAGAACAAAACGTTACAAACTATAGTCCTGAAAGAAACATAAGACACATGTACTAACCAGATCAAGACTAGGAAAGAATTCAAATCCTTTCTAAACTCAGTAATGATCACCACCAACAATGAGGGATGAAAAATAATGATAATGGTAAAACTGATAACATCGAAAGAAAACTGCATCAAGACTTAAGAGGAATTAAAACGACGGCCAAAAAAAAAAAAAAAAAAAAGAACGCGGTAAAAGTCTGAACGTGGAGGACTCGCCCAGGTCGCCTTTGCGCGCGTCCTGCCGTAAAGGAGGGACCGCCGCGCCGCAGATTAAATGCAAACTAGGGAAAAAAGAGAAACAAAGAAAGAAAAAAGAAGAAAAAAAAACTAAGCTAACGGAGCGTTGACAGAAAGCAATATGAGAGAGAGAGAGAGAGAGAGAGAGAGAGAGAGAGAGAGAGAGAGAGAGAGAGAGAGAGAGAGAGAGAGAGAGAGAGAGAGAGAGAGAGAGAGAGAGAGAGAGAGAGTCCAGCAAAGTCCCCAACAATTTTTTACGTAATCCTGAAAAGTCGGCTTAGCAATTACCTGACTTAAAGAAGAAAAATCCTCTAAGCACACTTTGCACATTTCATTTAATTCAAACATTCCTGAGATGCTTAATCAACACGAACACAAAAAAAAATAAATAAGTCGCACATTGACCTGCACGCCACATAATCTCGACCTACCTTTTTAAATTAAATCAAACCTTCGACTCGTAATGCCAAACTTTTCATGTACTTCGTCGGAATAATCTTATAATTTAAAAAGCCAGAGCAAAACAAGAATACTCCAATTACTCCAATTTTGCATTATCCTTTTTTATCTCTCTCTTTAGGGACCTGCGCTCTCGGTAGGCCTTACACAAGGAGACTGCAGAAGACCAGCCATACACAAACCACCTCCTGAACACTTTAGCCTTTCCATCTGCAATCCTCATTTACAAACATTACCTCCTTTAGAATCTACTTAACCCTTTCACTGCAATAAGCAATAATTCACAGTACTAAGAACAAAGTATGAAATTTTTATAGGCACGTACAAGAAAGAAGGGGGGATATAAAAAGAATATATTTAGCAATTCCTAGTATAGTGTATTTCTATATAATGTTTGGAGGTGGCTGCAGAACAAGAAGACATGTCTCGGAGTGTTAAGAGCCGGAGGAAAGGTGAGCCAAACAGCAGTAAGAGTTAATATCTGTGCATCTACTCAGTTCTTGTTAAGTTGTTCTAATGATGCGTAACCCTGCCTGAGGGACAATTTTTATTTGTCTCCTCTTTAAATCTGAATTTGTCGTGTTACCAGTAATTTGTATGAGTTTTATTTTCTCTAACCAAAACCACTTTATATTCCCATTGTTGAACCTCTTAACCCATTCTAATATTAATAGTTTACAGCTCAACTTTTTTTTTCTTAGCAGTAAATGTTGAGAGCTAAATACGTCAATAATCTCCTAAGTTTCACCCTGACACAGTTAAAGAGTTGAGTTAAATACGCTAGTGCTTGTGACTCCTCAAACTTCATCCTGACACAGCTAAAGGATCGAGTTACACAAGCCAGTAATCCCTCAACGCTCCACTCTGACGCAGCTCAAAGGTTAACAATGAAGTATTAAAAGTTAAGAGTTAAGCTAGTAATCTCTCAAACTCCATTCTGACGCAGTTTAAATGTTGAGCCAGTAATCTCACAAGCTTCACTCAGGCGTAGTTAAGAGGTTCAGAGTTGGAAAAGCTGATGACCTCTCAAGCCCCATTCAGACGCTGTTAGAGAGTTTAGTAAGGCTGTAATCCCTCAAGTTACACTCTCACTTAGTTAAAGAGTAAGGAGTTAAACAAGCCAGGTATCTCTTAACCTCCAGCAGACTCAGTTAAAGGATTAAGAGTTTAGTAAGCCAGAAGTGAATGAATAAAAGGATACAGGTGATAAAGCTTTTAAATTTACATTTCTTAAAGTGGCGTAGGTCAAGAGGGGACCTGATAGAAGTCTTGAAGTAGTATAGGGGATATAACAAGGGTGACGCAAAGCAAAATTCTCTGGATCGGTAATCAGGATGAACAAGAAATGATGAGTTCAAGCTTGAAAGAGATAGGAAGGAACTGATTCTCAAATAGAGTGGCAGGTGAATGGAATGGACTCAGTAATTAGGTTGTTAGCGCTGAGTCATTAATAGAGAGCTTTAAAGAAGATTAGACAAATTTATAGATGGGAATGATAGTAGAAAGAGGTAGATATGTTTGATACAGGGACTGCCACGTGTAGGCCTGATGGCTTCTTGCTGCTTCCCTTATTTTCTTATCTCCTTATATAATCCCACGATCAGTATTACCACACACTTAAAGGACCGAATTACATAAGTTCTCCAACCCTTAAGCTCCGATCTCACACAGTTAAAGAGTTAAAAGTCGGCTAAGCTAACGATCCCTCAGGCTTCCATTCTGACACACCTGTTGGGACTCGAGGCAGAGTAATCCCAACAGACGCTCGCGCAGAATTAATATAATGAGAAGCTTCCTCTTCAGCAGAAAATAGTTCTTCTGCATTTCCAAGATCAAAGAAGAGGCAGCATCCGAGGAGGAGTATCTAAATTGTGTGGCTAAGCAGAGAGAGAGAGAGAGAGAGAGAGAGAGAGAGAGAGAGAGAGAGAGAGAGAGAGAGAGAGAGAGAGAGAGAGAGAGAGAGAGAGAGAGAGAGAGAGAGAGAGAGAGAGAGGCGTTTGATACTTCATTGGTCTCTTGAGATGCAAAGGAAGTAAGAAATTGTTTAAAAATACTGTAGTCAAGAGAGAGAGAGAGAGAGAGAGAGAGAGAGAGAGAGAGAGAGAGAGAGAGAGAGAGAGAGAGAGATTTAATCATCCCTCATCAGTCCACACAAGAACTGAAAGCGTGGGAAAAAAAAGATAACATTTTTCCTCTTGTTCTATATAATAATTGCTGCACTGACTCCTCCTCCTCCTCCTCCTCCTCCTCCTCCTCCTCCTCCTCCTCCTCCTCCCGAAAAACGTATATTTATTTTGCATGGAGTGAGTTATTAATGGCGGTTGAAGGAGGCTTTGTGAGGCTTGGTGGAGGAGGAGGAGGAGGAGGAGGAGGAGGAGGAGGAGGAGGAGGAGGAGGAGGAGGAGGAGGAGGAGGAGGAGGAGGAGGGGAAGGAGACGGAGGGAATGGAAGAAAATGAAAGAAAATGGAATAAGTAGAACTAAAACAAAGGAATAATAAAAATATAGTGATGAAAAAGAAAAAGAGAAAGAAAAGAAGGAAAATGAGAGAGGGAGAGAAAAAAAGAAGCAAAACTGAAGAAAAGAGTGA
Source organism: Scylla paramamosain (assembly GCF_035594125.1). Taxonomy (NCBI): domain Eukaryota; kingdom Metazoa; phylum Arthropoda; class Malacostraca; order Decapoda; family Portunidae; genus Scylla; species Scylla paramamosain. The sequence goes on from NC_087163.1 coordinate 21,316,698, forward strand.
AAGGAAAAATGGAATAAGAAACGGAGGAAAAATACATCGAGGGAAAATAGGAAAATACGAATGAGGGAATAAGAGAATCATGAAATAAAACAGAAGAGAAAGGAAGTACGGAATAAGGGAAGCGAGAATGATAAAAAGAAAAAAGAAAAAGGGAAGGAGGGGAAACTGAGGGGAGATCATGGGAGGAGGAAGAAAGGAGAGGAAAAATAAGAAAGAGTGGAGGAGAAAATAAAGAAAAGAAGAAAATAGTGAAATGAAGTGCGTCAGAGAGAGAGAGAGAGAGAGAGAGAGAGAGAGAGAGAGAGAGAGAGAGAGAGAGAGAGAGAGAGAGATTCTTCCTTCGCACTCTATCTATTCAATCACACACCACCAGCCTTCCTCCTCCTCCTCCTCCTCTTCCTCCTCCTTTTCTCATTGGCTGAAAGGAAGACCAATCAAGAGGTCATGTTTAAAGGAAGAAGAGAAGGAAAAGAAGGAGGAGGAGGAGGAGGAGGAGGAGGAGGAGGAGGAGGAGGAGGAGGAGGAGGAGGAGGAGGAGGAGGAGGAGAATTCACGCCTTATCGTCTTTTCCTTTCTTCCAAAGCTTATCTCTTTTTTCCTCCTCTTTACGTATCCCTTCCACCTCCTCCTTCTTCTCCTCCTCCTCCTCCTCCTCCACCTCCTCCCTTCCTCAGGTGACTAAAGGTAGGCTTTCCTCTTCCCCTTCTCCTGTTTCCTCCCCTTCGGCTAATCTCCGTATGGGAACGAAGGGGGAGTCAGGATAAAAAAGAGAATAAAGGAGGGAAGAAGGAAAGGAGGGAAAGGAGAGAAAGGAAGGATAAGATGGAAAGAAAAAAAGGAAAGATTAAATGGAAAGGAAAGAAGAAGGGAGGGAGGGAGGGAGGGAAGGGGAGAGACGGAATGAAGGAAGAAAAGATTAAAGGGAAAGGAAGGAAGGAAGGAAGGAAGGAAGGAAGGAAGGAAGGAAGGTGAAACAAAAGAATAAAAGTATAGATGAAGGGAAGAGAGATAGAAAGGAAGGATATAAAAAAAGTAGAAGGAACAAAGGAAGAAGAAAAGAAAAAAAGAACGAAAACTAGAAAGAAAATAAAGAAAAACTAGGAAAGGGAAAATAAAGGAAACAAACTAGAAAAACGTACACAAAGGAAAGGAAAGGAAAGGAAAAGAAGGAAAAAAACGCGATGAAAGAGGAAAGGAGGCGAAAAATGGGAAAATATGGAAAAAGAAAGAATAAAAAAAATAAGGAAAGAAACGAGAAGAGAAAATAGAATAAACATAGGAAAGAAAAAGAAAACGAAGGGGAAAAAACGCTGAAAGAGGAAAGGGAAAGGAGAAAGGGAAAAAGAGAAAGAATATAAAATAACTAAGGAAAACAAAGAGAAAATAAAAAAAAACAACAAACAAAGGAGAGAAGGGAAAAAAACGCTGGAAGAAGAAAGAGTAGAATACAAGGAGGGGATAAAAGGGGAATAAGTGGAAAAAGGGAAAAAGAAAGCCACACGTATCCAGGCAGGACCAAATTGAGGAAAATTCTGTGGCGACATCCATATTTTCACTTTTTTTTTTATTTTTCTTTTGAATTGTTTCCACCCAAAGGTTCGAAATAAGTGACGGAATATTGGTTACCTCTCTCTCTCTCTCTCTCTCTCTCTCTCTCTCTCTCTCTCTCTCTCTCTCTCTCTAGGTATGAGGAATGAAAATTTAAACGAATATGCTGGAATGAAAATATTTGAATCCATAACTAAAATATTTTATGAGTAACAACGTGGAAGTCAAATACATCAAAATTTTACTGAAAAAGTGGAAAAAAAAATACAAGGAAAGCACACGAAAAAAAAAAAAAAATAATAATACAAGTGAAATAACAGTGACTGAAGTACATATTATTAGAAGATAGTGTTTGATAAAGGATTATGCGCAGAAAATATATGAGCTTTATTTTTTTATTCATTTATTTATTTATTTATTTTTCATGTGAGAGAGGATCTGGGCTAGGGCAACAAAACTAGTGAGGAAAACGCTCAGCTGAAGGTACCCGTCTCTTAACACGACACCCCAAAAGCGAATCCAAATTAATGCAGTGTGAAGTGCCTTGAAATTTTCCTTCTTGATAGAGTTTAAGATAGGAGGAAATACAGAAGGAGGCAGGGAGTTCCAGAATTTACCAACAAAAGGGGAGGAAAAAAAAACTCCCTACACACACACATACACACACACACTCACACATACAAACAAACAACAGTAACATTTGCAGACACAAGAGCAAGATGACAATGTTTGCTTCAATATCACCAGATTATGCACAACCACGTTATTCCCCCGCCCAGCTTAATGGACCGGCCCATTATGACGTCACGAGTAAATAAAACGAATGTCCGCGAAAGGGAGGGAAGGGAGAGGGAAGAGAAGAGATGGGAGAGACAGACAGAGAGAGAGAGAGAGAGAGAGAGAGAGAGAGAGAGAGAGAGAGAGAGAGAGAGAGAGAGAGAGAGAGAGAGATGGTAAGAGAAGTTTTTAGTTTGTCTCGGAAGTGTCCTGTGATAATGTAGATGGGTTATTCTCTCTCTCTCTCTCTCTCTCTCTCTCTCTCTCTCTCTCTCTCTCTCTCTCTCTCTCTCTCTCTCTGCGGGTGAGTGCCTGCATACATTTTTTTTCTCTAATTCGTTTTATCTCTAACTTTTTGTTTCTTTTCTTGCTTTGTATAAATAATCACAGTAAATTTACATATTTTCTGTTATTCCTGGTAATTTAAATATGTTGATTATTGGACATTAATCTACCTGTCTGTCTCTCTATCTATCCATCTGTCTACCTACATATCTATCTATCTATCTATCTATCTATTTATCTATCTATCTATCTATCTATCTACCAGTCTATACAGCTACCTATTTATCTACAGAGCCATCCTTGCATTAAATCACTATCTGTCAAGGCGTGTAACTATCACAAACTACTTCATTTTTTAATTTCTAACACTCTTTGAATTAAATATTAAATGAGCTCTGAAAATAATAACATGAAAAGGAGCAGGGAACGTTTTTCTTATCTAATTCCGAAGAAACAATCCACACACACACACACACACACACACACACACACACACACACACACACTACAAAACACAACACAACACGCACAGCCTATATTACTCTGTTGCTTATTTTTTTCTTACACTTCATTCATGTCATTTATGTATCAATATATGATCTGCGTGTGGCTAAGGCGAAGATAATCATTACTATCACCATTATCAAAACACATCACACACATGAGTTCAAAGACACACAAGACAGTCCTCCCTGCACCAATAACACACACATATACCTCATACCCCAACTAAGCATCAGTTCCCACAATTCCCTTACATGTCCCATCCCTTATAATGAGCCTTGGCCACTTGGTTCTCCTTCCCAATGTATCTCCCTCGAGGGTGGCCGCGAGTGAGGGACTGAGAGAGAGGAATCAATATTATAAACCCTCTTGAGACTGTAGTGAGTTTATATAAGCTAGAGAGAGAGAGAGAGAGAGAGAGAGAGAGAGAGAGAGAGAGAGAGAGAGAGAGAGAGAGAGAGAGAGAGAGAGAGAGAGATGAGAGATGAGAGAGTTATGAGGTCAAGTTTAAGTCCATCTATTGTTGCTTGTGTCTATGAAGTATTGTCTTTCGTTGTATGCACAATTAGATCATAAAGAATAGTTTGGGTAAGATAATGGTATGCCTCATTTGGCAGAGAGAGAGAGAGAGAGAGAGAGAGAGAGAGAGAGAGAGAGAGAGAGAGAGAGAGAGAGAGAGAGAGAGAGAGAGAGAGTGATTAGACTATACTTTTTATTTATTCATTCATTTTCTTTACACGATTATATGCAGTTACAATACCGTTACTAATTGCCCCCTGGTCCACTGAGCCGCGGGTCTTTCACGAACGCTGTGCTGAATTAATGTTTCAGGAGGCTACGTAGCGCCCTTAGGCCTCATCTTATGGCGCGGATCGATTGTGAATGTAAAATTACGTACCGCAAATATTGACCTTATCCAAGCTACAGACATACACACAAACACACATAAGATACCAATTCCAGATCTATAAAGCGTACAAACAGAGCAGTCGTTGGAGGAATATCTTATAACAACTAGTTTGTCGTTTATAGTATTAATGATGATAATGATGATAATACGTAAAGGATGTTGTAATTAAATACACATATATACATTCACACATCAAACACTGTATAATAATAATAACAATAACAACAACAATAATAATAATAATAATAATAATAATAATAATAATAATAATAATAATAATAACAATAATAATAATAATAATACAAGAATAATAATGAGAGAGAGAGAGAGAGAGAGAGAGAGAGAGAGAGAGAGAGAGAGAGAGAGAGAGAGAGAGAGAGAGAGAGAGAGAGAGAGAGTGGGGCTGGAGAGGAGGCAGGGTTAGGGAGGAGGACGAAGAGGGGAAGAGGGCAGAAAAAGGCCTTGTAGGGGTTTCTCAAGGGCCAAGGAATTGTTGAGGATTGCTTTTTCATTATTCTTTATTTTATTTTTTATTTTTTTTTTTGTAATGTACATATTCTTCCTTCTCCTCCCCTCTTCCTTTCTTTCCTTCTTCACGATCCTTTCCTCTTTTTTTTTTTCCTTTAGGTTGTCCTTCTTATCTTCCATCATTTAATCCTCATTATCTAACTACCTCCACTTCCTCATCCTTTGCCTCCTCTATCTCCTTCAGTTCCTCTTTCTTTCACTTCCTTTTCGCAGCCTTTATTTTTTTCCTCACTCTAATAATACGTATGGAGCCTCCTTCCTTTTCTTCCGTCTCTATTTATTCCATCACTAACCTCAATCATCCCTAACTCACCATAATAATCATGAACTACCGTCTGTGTTCCGTCTTCCCACCTCCCTATAGCAAGCCCTCCACCACCATCACCACCACCACCACTACGTCCTCCTCCTCCCGCCCTTGGTCCTCCTCTCGGCAGCCAGCTAATGAGGCAGCGGCACTTCTTGCACAAGAGGCCTTGGGGGCGCCCGCGTGTAGTGCACCTTCCGGGTTAGGGCCACCTGTAATTACCGCACCTAATGATCGTCCCCGCCACAACTACGGAACCCTTCAGAACTACCATTATCACGGCCATGTATTTGTCCACCATCAGCTTGAATCGAACCATCATAGATCTTATAGTTTCACCGCTACTACCACAGACGCACAACCCTTCATAACTACCATTATCAAGGGTATATTTTCATCTCCACTGGCCTAAATCGTATCATCACAGGCCTTTTATCTATTGCTACCCCTACCACTGCCATAGGACCCTTTAAAACTACCGCCACTGTCCCTTTAACCACTACTGCTACTACTACAGCCGCGGAATCC
>NC_087163.1:21327084-21332084 GCF_035594125.1 Scylla paramamosain
CGGCACTATCACTCAGCAAGTAAGATGAAAACACAAGAGTCAGAGAAAATGCACAAGCGCGGAGTATGCGTGGTGGACACCGGCGGCGCCCCAGACACCAAGCCGCTCAAGGTGAAGGTGTGCGTGCAGAAGCTTAGCGCGTGGTGGCGCTGCCTGCCGCGACCTTCCTACAAGAAGGTGGCGGCCTTTGGCTTCCACTGGGAAGAACTATGGTTCCGTCGGCAGGCCTACACCTCACTGCCGGCAGACATCGATGTTGGCCGCCTGCTGAAGGCCAACGCCAGGTCAGGGGACGCCCTGGTGAAGATGGTGGTGACGCACACCTACGGGAAGGTCACCGCCACTACATCGGTGGCGGAGTTCCTGCGGCGCCTGGGGGAGGAGGGGCCGGAAGGGTTTGTGCTGCAGCTGAGCATGGCCAGTAACAACACCGAGGCGCCAGCGCAGCAACACACAGAGAACAAGAGTGAAGAAGTGGACGGACAAGAACAGGCTGAGAGCGAAGGCAGTCAAGCACAAGGAGAGGCAGAGGGCGCGGCTCCCTGGACTGGCAAGACATGCAAGTGCAAGAACTGCGTGCTGCCGTTCTGGGGACTGTTGCGGGCCTGGGAGCCCCTGCCAGTCAAGCCGCCGACCGCGATGGACACGTACGTGGACATCCTGGCGGCGGAGTGCACGATGATGAAGAAGGAAGGCGATGTGTTGCTTGAAGGGAAGAAGAGTTGCGCATCAGAGCTGGCTGCCCTTCAGGCTGAGATGGACCGCATGGAGCGGGAGCTGGACAGAGCCGAGGCCTCGTGGGCCAGTGTTGTGATAGGGGAAGGTGACGCAGAGACCAGTCAACATCTGGAGGAGGAAGACTTCACCTACAGGGATGAAGAGCTGTGGAAGGAACTGCTGGGTGATGGCAGTGAGGAGAGCAAGTCCCTCGAGGGACATGTGAGTGTGTATGACACAGAGGAGGACTGGAACATGGCGGAGTGAGACGAGAAGGAAGGCAGCCCCTCCCCCCACCTCCCCTCAGGCGCCAAGCGAAAAAAATAAATAAATAAAAATAAATAAAAAAGTTGAAAAGAAAATACAAAAGAAGAAAACTGAAAAAAGCAATCTAAAAAATACAAAATTAGAAAAATAAAAAAAAATCTACTTGGAAATTTAGAGTAGATAATAAAACAAAATTATAAAATGTAAATATAAAAGAAGAAAATCTGGAAAAAATTAATAGAAAAACACAAAACTGAGAAAATACAAAAAAAAGTTCTAGTTGTAAGATTAGAGAAGAAGGTAAGACAGAAAATATAAAATTTAAATATAAAAGAAAGAAATTTGAAACTAAATAATACAAAAATGAGAAACTAAAAAAAAAATTATATTTGTATGTTTAGAGTAGAGCGTGAAAGAGAGGAAATTTAGAAAAATCTGAAAAAAATATACAAAATAAAAAATAGAAAAAAATATAAGTTGTAATTGTAAGGTTAGCAGAAAAACAAACAAAAAAAACTAATAAAAATAGAAATAAAAAACAAGAAGCTTAAAGGAAACGCGGAGTGAACGAAGTCGAGCGTAAACAGAAGAAAAACAAGAAGCCAAGGAAACGCGGAGTGAACGAAGTCGAGCGGAAATAAAAGAAAAACAAGAATGTTAAAGGAATCGCGGAGTGAACGCAGTCGAGCGCAAATACAAGAAAAACAAGAAGCCAAGGAATCGCGGAGTGAACGCAGTCGAGCGCAAATAAAAGAAAAACAAGAAGCCAAGGAAACGCGGAGTGAACGCAGTCGAGCGCAAATACAAGAAAAACAAGAAGCCAAGGAATCGCGGAGTGAACGAAGTCGAGCGCAAATACAAGAAAAACAAGAAGCCAAGGAAACGCGGAGTGAACGCAGTCGAGCGCAAATACAAGAAAAACAAGAAGCCAAGGAAACGCGGAGTGAACGAAGTCGAGCGCAAATACAAGAAAAACAAGAAGCCAAGGAAACGCGGAGTGAACGCAGTCGAGCGCAAATACAAGAAAAACAAGAAGCCAAGGAAACGCGGAGTGAACGCAGTCGAGCGCAAATACAAGAAAAACAAGAAGCCAAGGAAACGCGGAGTGAACGCAGTCGAGCGCAAATACAAGAAAAACAAGAAGCCAAGGAAACGCGGAGTGAACGCAGTCGAGCGCAAATACAAGAAAAACAAGAAGCCAAGGAAACGCGGAGTGAACGCAGTCGAGCGCAAACACATTTACGAACACGGGACTCAGAGATGAAAATGAACACAATCGAAACTCGGATGGAGCACGTGACTCGCAGGCGGAGTGAACACAATCGAGATGAAAACGAACACAATCGAGTAAACACAATCGAAATTAATTGTGTTCACTCGATTGTGTTCACAATCAAGCGAACACCACTGAAATTAGTATGAACACAATCGAATGAACACAGTCGAGATGAAAATGAACACAGTCGAGATGAAAATGAACACAATCGAGTGAACACAATCGAAATTAATTGCGTTCACTCGATTGTGTTCACAATCAAGTGAACACAACTGAAATGAAAATGAACACAATCGAGATGAAAATGAAACACAATCGAAATGAAAATGAACACAATCAAGATGAAAATGAACACAGTCGAAATGAATTGTGTTCACTCGATTGTGTTTACAATCGAGTGAACTTAATCGAGTCAAGACAATCAAAAAGTAGAAAAATCTGAAAAAAATATACAAACGCAGAAAAGAAAACAAAAAATAAATAAATAAATGAAAATAGAAATAAAAAAAACAAGAATCTTAAAGGAAACGCGGAGTGAACGCAGTCGAGTGCAAATAAAGGAAAAACAAGAAGCCAAGGAAACGCGGAGTGAACGCAGTCGAGCGTAAACACATTTACGAACACGGGACTCGGAGATGAAAATGAACACAATCGAAACGCGGAAAGAACACGTGACTCGGAGGCGGAGTGAACACAGTCGAGATGAAAATGAACACAATCAAGATGAAAATGAACACAATCGAGATGGAAATGAACACAACACAACAGAGACGCCGAAACATTTACGAACACACGACTCGCAGCGGAGTGAACACAGTCGAAGCGCAGGAACGTTTACGAACACGGGACTCGGAGGACTACGGAATGTTAAATCATGAAAAGAAGAACAAGAATATTGATAGACAAAGTAGTATATACCAATCAATAGTTTTTTTTTTTTTCTCTCTCTCTCTCAGAGTGATATATGGTTGTTATTTACGCACTCAATCATTTTTAAGTATAATTTACTAAAGCACAGTTATTATTATTATTATTATTATTATTATTAGTAGTAGTAGTAGTAGTAGTAGTAGTAGTAGTAGTAATAGTAGTAGTAGTAGTAGTAGTAGTAATAGTAGTAGTAGTAGTAGTAGTAGTACTAGTAGTAGTAGTAGTAGTAGTAGTAGTAGTAGTAGTAGTAGTAGTAGTAGTAGTAGTAGTAGTAGTAGCAGTAGTAGTTTCTCTCTCTCTCTCTCTCTCTCTCTCTCTCTCTCTCTCTCTCTCTCTCTCTCTCTCTCTCTCTCTCTCTCTCTCTCTCTCTCTCTCTCTCTCTCTCTCTCTCTCTCTCTCCTTCCACCCTCTGCTCTGCTGTCCTTTTCTTCTACTCTCACCTTAATCCCAGGTCAGGTCGCCTCGTGAGGACCACAAGGTCAGTTGTGGCCTGCGTTTCTATGTAACTCTTCCTCCACCTGTTCCTTCTCCTCCTCAGTGGTAGACCTACCTTGTGTCAACACGTGTCATTGCTCCCTGACCACTGAGCCAGCCATTTGCAGCCCCACCCAGCATCGCATCACCACGCATACCACAACACCCCAGCTCACTTATCACGATAAGTCAGTATTTTTCTTTTTTATTAGATTCTATTTGTCTTTTTTGCCGTCACTGCATAGTTACTCGGAACACAATTACACACACGCACTCCCACATAGTGATGCACTCCCTTGTCACCAATACTTCTTGGTTGTCTGTAATATACATATTTGTTTTGTGTAGTGCTTTATCTTTGCGTAACTCAAAGTTATTTTCCCAATACAGCATGCACAGATAAAATCCCCAGGGAACTTAATTTTGACCATAAGTGACCTTTTTGACCTGGCACGACCTCACCCGTCTGTCGTTAAGTCGTTTTTAATTTCAACTCAATATTGTTCAACCTTTTTTTTTTTTCTTTTTTTTTTTTCCTTCCACGACTTCACCCGCCTGCCGTTAAGCTTTTTAATCACCTCTGGAATTCATTGAGCCTGTAATTACTTCTGCCTGCCTCACCCGCCATTGCTTCTACTGCGCAGTGTAATCCCATCAGGAATTCATAATACCATCTGCACTTAGAGCTTGTAATTCAAAAAACAGTACTTCGACATGGGAAAAGATAGATGTAGGCTGTGCGTAATGAAGGTTCTTATCAAGACACTTGAAAACACCGTTCAGGCCCCTCAAAGCTTCATCTCGTCCACCTACGCCTCCTCTCCCTCCCCCTCCTCCCCTTCTTTCCCCATATGTGACTCTACTTCCGCTTCCCTCTTACCCCCACTCCACCTCCCACTCCCCTCCCTGTAAAGTGCTTCACAAAGGGAACAGAAACGAGGAAGCAAAGTACATTTTGAGTGGCACCCAACTTAAAAGTGTTGACAGTGAAACTGATTTATGAGTAATAATATCGATTACCTTAAAACCTACCCAACAATGTTCAAAAGTCGTAAAAAAAGTGAATAAAATAATTGGCTTAATTGGCAGATCTTTTGAATATAAGGGTAAGGATACAATCCTCACTTTTGTATAACTCTTTAGTCCGTCCCCTTTTGGAATATTGCGTTCAAGCATGCTGCCCCTATTACCAGAAACACATTGATAGAAAGAGTTTAACGTAGAGTAGTAACAAAAATAATACCAAGCATAAAGAAACAAATCATACGAAGAGCATCTTAAACAGTTAAATCTATTCCCTTTAACACAAAGAAGACTAAGAGGCGACTTAATACAG
>NC_087163.1:21337084-21342084 GCF_035594125.1 Scylla paramamosain
AGAGCTGGCTGCCCTTCAGGCTGAGATGGACCGCATGGAGCGGGAGCTGGACAGAGCCGAGGCCTCGTGGGCCAGTGTTGTGATAGGGGAAGGTGACGCAGAGACCAGTCAACATCTGGAGGAAGGAAGGACTTCACCTACAGGGATGAAGAGCTGTGGAAGGAACTGCTGGGTGATGGCAGTGAGGAGAGCAAGTCCCTCGAGGGGCATGTGAGTGTGTATGACACAGAGGAGGACTGGAACATGGCGGAGTGAGACGAGAAGGAAGGCAGCCCCTCCCCCCCACCTCCCCTCAGGCGCCAAGCGAAAAAAAATTAAAAAAAATAAAAATAAATAAAAAAGTTAAAAAGAAAATACAAAAGAAGAAAACTGAAAAAAGCAATCTAAAAAATACAAAATTAGAAAAATAAAAAAAAATCTACTTGGAAATTTAGAGTAGAAAATAAAACAACAATAAAATTAAAATAAAAAAGAAGAAAATTTGGAAAAATAAATAGAAAAATACAAAACTGAAAAAATACAAAAAAAAAGTAATAGTTGTAAGTTTAGAGTAGAATGCAAGACAGAAAATATAAAATGAAAAAAAAGGAGAAAATAAGAAAATAAAAAAAATAGAAAAATGAGAAAATAGAAAAAAAAAACGTAGAACATAAAAGAGAAGAAAATTAGAAAAAATATGAAAAAATATACAAAAGAAAAATAAAAAATATATTAGCTGTAGTTGTAAGGTTAGCAAAAAACATACACAAAAAAAATATATAAATGAAAATAGAAATAAAAAAAAACAAGCCAAGGAAACGCGAAGTGAACGAAGTCGAGCGTAAATAAAAGAAAAACAAGAAGCTTAAAGGAAACGCGGAGTGAACGCAGTCGAGCGTAAATAAAAGAAAAACAAGAAGCCAAGGAATCGCGAAGTGAACGAAGTCGAGCGTAAATAAAAGAAAAACAAGAAGCTTAAAGGAAACGCGGAGTGAACGCAGTCGAGCATAAACAGACGAAAAACAAGAAGCTTAAAGGAATCGCGAAGTGAACGCAGTCGAGCGTAAATAAAAGAAAAACAAGAAGCTTAAAGGAAACGCGGAGTGAACGCAGTCGAGCATAAACAGACGAAAAACAAGAAGCTTAAAGGAAACGCGGAATGAACGAAGTCGAGCGTAAACAGACGAAAAACAAGAAGCTTAAAGGAAACGCGGAGTGAACGAAGTCGAGCGTAAACAGACGAAAAACAAGAAGCCAAGGAAACGCGGAGTGAACGAAGTCGAGCGTAAACAGACGAAAAACAATGAACGCAGTCGAGCATAAACAGACGAAAAACAAGAAGCCAAGGAAACGCGGAGTGAACGAAGTCGAGCGTAAATAAAAGAAAAACAAGAAGCTTAAAGGAAACGCGAAGTGAACGAAGTCGAGCGTAAATAAAAGAAAAACAAGAAGCTTAAAGGAAACGCGGAGTGAACGAAGTCGAGCGTAAACAGACGAAAAACAAGAAGCCAAGGAAACGCGGAGTGAACGAAGTCGAGCGTAAACAGACGAAAAACAAGAAGCCAAGGAAACGCGAAGTGAACGAAGTCGAGCGTAAATAAAAGAAAAACAAGAAGCTTAAAGGAAACGCGGAGTGAACGAAGTCGAGCGTAAATAAAAGAAAAACAAGAAGCTTAAAGGAAACGCGGAGTGAACGCAGTCGAGCGTAAATAAAAGAAAAACAAGAAGCTTAAAGGAAACGCGGATTGAACGAAGTCGAGCGTAAATAAAAGAAAAACAAGAAGCTTAAAGGAAACGCGGAGTGAACGCAGTCGAGCGCAAATAAAAGAAAAACAAGAAGCTTAAAGGAAACGCGGAGTGAACGCAGTCGAGCACAAACACATTTACGAACACGGGACTCGGAGATGAAAATGAACACAATCGAGTGAACATAATCGAAATGAATTGTGTTCACTCGATTGTGTTCACAATCAAGCGAACACCACTGAAACTTATATGAACACAATCGAGTGAACACAATTGAGATGAAAATGAACACATTCGAAATAAAAATAAACTCAATCGAGTGAACACAATGGAAATGATTTGTGTTCACTCGACTGTGTTCACAATCAAGTGAACACAATTTAAATGAATATGAACATAATCAAGATGAAAATGAACACAATCGTGTGAATACAATCGAAAATTAATTGTGTTCACTCGATTGTGTTCACAATCGAGTGAACACAATCGAGATGGAAATGAACACAATCGAGATGAAAATAAACATAATCGAGATGGAAATGAACACAATCAAGATGAAAATGAACACAATCGAGATGGAAATGAACACAACACAACAGAGACGCCGAAACATTTACGAACACACGACTCGCAGCGGAGTGAACACAGTCGAAGCGCAGGAACGTTTACGAACACGGGACTCGGAGGACTACGGAATGTTAAATCATGAAAAGAAGAACAAGAATATTGATAGACAAAGTAGTATATACCAATCAATAGTTTTTTTTTTTTTTATTATTTCTCTCAGAGCTGTTATTTGCGCACCAATCATTTTAAGTATAATTCACTGAAGCACAGTTAGTAGTAGTAGTAGTAGTAGTAGTAGAGAGAGGATATATAAATTTCTCTCTCTCTCTCTCTCTCTCTCTCTCTCTCTCTCTCTCTCTCTCTCTCTCTCTCTCTCTCTCTCTCTCTCTCTCTCTCTCTCTCCTTCCACCCTTTGCTTTGCTGTCCCTTTCTTCTACTCTCACCTTAGTCCCAGGTCAGGTCGCCTCGTGAGGACCACAAGGTCTGTTGTGGCCTGCGTTTCTATGCAACTCTTCCTCCACCTCCTCCTCCTCCTCAGTGGAGAACTTGTAATTCGTGCCTGGGTGATTCGCGAAACGGCACGAAACAGACACCGGAAGAGATACGTGTAGGCTGTGCGTCATGAAGGCTCATATCAAGAAACATGAAGACACAGTTCAGGACCTTCAAAACTTCATCTCGTCCATCTACGCCTCCTCTCCCTCCCCTTCCTCCCCTTATTACCCCACATATGACTGTACTTCCGCTTCCCTCCCACTTCCTTCCGCTTCTGCCCACTCTACAAAAGACGGAAGTCGACGGAGAGTGTCAGCCACAACTTACAACGCACCACAAATCCGCCCCGCCCGTTCGTCAAGCTGTTAAGTTTTATTACGTGAATTTCAAGATCTGTAGGAAATTGTCCATTTGGAGGAAAACGATCCCATTGGCGTAACAGAGTTGTGGGTTAATACAGTAAACAGAGACTTCTTAGTAGAATCTTCATTACCAGGCTATAACTTGCTTAAATGTGAAAGGCGTAACAGAGAGGGGGGTGGAGTACTTTTATACGCCAAGTCTCCCTTTCACATCACTGTAAAATCCACCGAAAAAATTGACAACATCAATACCTCCTATATTCAGCTAAACTGTAATTCACGTAAATTTGTTATTGGCCTCCTTTATCGACCTCCAGGTCAGTCACAGGCAACCGACAACAAACTCCACGAGCAGATAGCAGCAATTTATTGTCAGAATGAGAGCATAATAGTCGGTGACCTAACCTGCCAGTGCACAGGTGGAGTGATCCTCTAAACACCCTCAGGACACGACCTGTACCTTAACCTGAGGACCGCGAATATTGAAGGAAGCTAAAAATGAGCTTGCCAAGCCTCTACATGTTATTCAACAAGTCGTTAATCACACGACAAGTCCCTTATGAATGGAAACTTGCAAATATTACACCTATCTTTCAAAAAAGGCGACAAATCTCAGTCTCAAAACTACCACCCCATAGGCCTCACATCAGTAGTGGGTAAGCCTATGGAATCAATAATAGGGGATAAAATAGCAGAATTCCTGGAAAGTAATATTTAAAGGACACTCAACACGGTTTTAAAAATAAACGCTCATGCTTAACGAATTTACTTGATTTCTTCCACGACGTGTATAATATGTACGATGATACCAGGGCAGTAGGTGTTGTTTATTTTGATTGCCAGAAAGCATTTGATAAAGTTCCTCATAAGCGCCTCATGCATGAAGTAAAAGCTTACGGCATATCAGGTGATCTCACTGCGTGGATAGAGGACTGGTTGACAGACCGCAAACGGCAAGTAATAATTAAACGGTAAATTCTCAAGTTGATAAATGTAAGTAGTGGCGTTCCTCAAGGATCAGTCTTCATAATATATATCAATGACATTAACGAAGGGATCATAAGTAAACTGTCAAAATTCGCAGATGACACTAAAATTGCTAACAAGGCTGACTCACCAAACCAACGTCAATTTTTTTTTCAAAATGACACAGACACTCTCACTGAATGGTCTGAAAAGTGACTTATGAACTCTAATTTTAATAAATGCCACATAAATGCACATCGAAAACAGCAACTCGCAGGAAAATTATAAAATGGGTAACACCTCCATCAAAAGTGTGGATGCTGAAGAAGATCTGGGAGTTTTAGTGTCAACAGATCTTAAACCAAGCAAACACTGCGCTGAAGTCATTAAAATTGTCAATAAATTAATGGGTTTCATAGGAAGATCTTTCACTTTCAAATCTGAGAAAATAATCTTGACCTTGTATTACTCACTCGTACGTCCTCATCGTGAATAAAATGTACAATTTTGGTGATCTTATTAGAAAAAGGATATTGAGAAATTAGAAAAAAATACAAAGTAGAGTAACAAAAATTATCTTAATGTTACGTAATAAAACCTACAAAGAACGCCTTAAAGAACTAAATCTATTCTCCCTATCCAAACGCTGATTACTAGGGTACCTGATATTGCATTACAATTTTTTAATTGATTCACAAATATGAGCTAAAGTCAACCTAACAGTCAACCAAACAAATGTTACAAGAAGCAATGCCTTCAAAGTAAAAGTTAAGCAATTTCAAACGAATGAAGCCAAGCATTTTTTTTTTCTTAATCATGTAATAAATATCTGGAATTGTCTTCCATGAAGCGTCGTTAACTCAGGTACTGCTAATTCATTTAAAA
>NC_087163.1:21344584-21352084 GCF_035594125.1 Scylla paramamosain
AATAGGATGACAAGAGTAACAGAACAATAACAACAGCGAAAATAACAACTAAACTTACAAATAAACAAGACGTGACACCTTCTCCCTTCTCGCCCTTCAGTAAGAAAATAATTAATCAATATATTCATAGAAGTCACAGGTAGGTAAAGAATACACCTGGCCAGGTCTCGACAAGGCTAATTACAGGTGTCTGCTGTCGGTAATTACACACACACACACACACACACACACCGTCTTGACCTCATACGGGCAGGACGTGTGACCTTGGCGCTCTCGAGCAGCCTCGGCCAACTTGTTGGCCTTCCCCGCCCCCTAGTGATAGTGACCTCAGTTTGTTTTGTTTTTTTACTTTTCTGTTTTCAACTTTTAGCGTTTAGTTTGAGGCTCGATCTGGTGGGATTGTTGTTTTTGTGAACACTTGTAGCGAATGCGTGTGACACATAAAGGAAAATGAGCTGACCTGGAAGCAGCATGTCGCCAGCACCGTGAGATCAGCTACCTACAGGCTGTACATGCTGCGCAGACTCAGGTCGCTGGGGACGCCGACAGATGAGTTAAGGGGGGTGTACCTCACCTTCATCCTCCCCAAACTCATGTACGCCTCCCCAGCGTGGTCCTCCTCCCTCACACACACTCAACAGCTACAGCTAGAGAGTGTGCAGAAAAGGGCGTGCAGGGTCATCCTTGGCCCTGCATACACCACCTATGAAGAAGCCCTGACCACCCTGAGTCTGTCCAGAATATCCACCAGGCACCGAGAGGCTCTGGAGAAGTTTGGGGAAGGGACTACTGCATCATCCGCGTCTCAGAGACATGCTGCCGCCCGACGCGCCTCGCCCTGTCCGTGCCACCAAGACACCACAACAAAATAACGCCCCTGAAGGCGCCGCGCACGGACCGGTACAGACTCAGTGCGATTCCCACCATGGTGCGAGCCATCAATCGATAGTATTTCCCTCCTAGATTAGTCTTACCGTTAGGATTAATGTTAAGTTTTTCCCCATCCCCTATGTACATTTTCAGTTTGTCAACTGCCTAAATAATAAACCGTTTATTATTATTATTATTATTATTACACCACACACACGTAAATTGACACACCTACGCAATAACAAGCCTTAACACACATGCAGGAGTCACATTACAGTCTCACGCACACACACACACACACACACACACACAAAGACACACATACGTCACTCCACGAAACCAAACCAAACCAGAACAAAACAAGACAAAACAAGTTAAGACAAGACTGACACAAGAATTACTAATACCAACAATATCACGTAAAAAACACCGACCTTCCCTCTTTCCCTCCCTGTTTCCCCACTCTCCATCTTCCACTCCATTTACTCCAAGCGCAGAAAACACTGAATAAGCTCAATCTCAGTGTCTTCCATCGGCCCCTCGCCACCACGCGCCCTCCACCCCTTCCCTCTGTCAATGTCTCTAACACAGGGCGACTTTGCAGGGTGGAACTGTGGAATCAAAGCGAATTAATTGAGAGAGAGAGAGAGAGAGAGAGAGAGAGAGAGAGAGAGAGAGAGAGAGAGAGAGAGAGAGAGAGAGAGAGAGAGAGAGAGTTTCCTATACTGTAATGGGTGGCATCCGTAAACATAAGGTTAATTAACACATTTTTACCAACAGTTACAATGATCAATGAGAGAGAGAGAGAGAGAGAGAGAGAGAGAGAGAGAGAGAGAGAGAGAGAGAGAGAGAGAGAGAGAGAGAGAGAGAGAGAGACGCAGGCCATGGTCATCTCACGGTCCCCAGCTGCCTCCCCAGCCGTCTCAGGCTGTCTGATTTTTGGAGGCCAGACACTTCCCCTCCAGGAACACGTCAAGTTGCTGGGAGTGACAGTGGACTGTGGCCTGCGCTTTGACCGCCATGTTGCTGCTGTTGCCCACCAGGTCTCCCAGCGAGTCTCTGCACTGCGTCGGATGTCAGGAAACCTCGACTCCCGGGGCATCCTCACACTGTACAAGGCTCAGATACGGCCTTGTATGGAGTACAGTGCCTTGTCCTGGATGTCGAGTGCCCCCACCCACTTGCAGAGACTGGATGCTGTGCAACGCCGTGCCCTGCGCTTGGTGGGGATGGACGGACAGCAGCAGCAGCAGCAGCAGCAGCAGCAGCAGCAGCAGCAGGAGGAGCAGACCGGAGTCACGTCGCTAGAGCATCGGCGGGACGTGTCGGCGCTGGTGGTCCAGCACAAGGCCCTGGTTCTGGAGGTCCCTCATCTCAGCTCGATAAGGCTCCCACCACGAGCTGTCCAGAGGGAGTCCAGGACCACCACCTCCAATGACATGCTGGTGCAAGTGCCTCGATCTTACTCGAGGCAGCACCAGCGCTCTTACACAGCTAGAACCTCCAGACTGTGGAATGTGTTTACGGCAGCCACGAGTGATACACAAACAATGACACTCCAGCAGGTGAAAGTGGCTGCACACAGGTGGCGTAAAACACAACCCCCCACACTAGTGCTGTGTTAATCATGTCTATATATATATATATAGTAGGATGAGTTTACTTTTTGTATATATTTTCTTCCTT
The DNA here is from genome assembly GCF_035594125.1 of Scylla paramamosain. Lineage (NCBI taxonomy): Eukaryota > Metazoa > Arthropoda > Malacostraca > Decapoda > Portunidae > Scylla > Scylla paramamosain. The sequence continues at coordinate 21,347,141 of NC_087163.1, forward strand.
ACATTTAAGTATAGGCTTTTCAAATAACAGCATAAAAAACGTGTTGTTTTAAGCCTGATGTAAATTTTTGTTTAAATAAAAAAAAAAAAAAAAAAAAAGAGAGAGAGAGAGAGAGAGAGAGAGAGAGAGAGAGAGAGAGAGAGAGAGAGAGAGAGAGAGAATACAATAACAATGGAGAAAATCATAGAAGGGAGAAAGCAAGATGAAGAATAAGAGGAGGAGGAGGAGGAGGAGGAGGAGGAGGAGGAGGAGGAGGAGGAGGAGGAGGAGGAGGAGGAGGAGGAGTTGATCTAAAAAGTCATATAAAACCTCCTTGCCAACTCCTTAGTGTGGAAGATGCAGATAATCAGGCCGTCAGCATAATCAAATTGACTGACGAGAGAGAGAGAGAGAGAGAGAGAGAGAGAGAGAGAGAGAGAGAGAGAGAGAGAGAGAGAGAGAGAGACATATTCATCCTCCTTCGCTGCCAACAAATACACAAATACCTGATACGTGAGGACACCTGAGAGTTACCTGAGTTAATTACATACATGAATACGTGAATTATTTGACTTACATACATGAAGAAGACGCACAGAGGACTGACGTGTAACTGTGCATGTATGTATGTATGTATGTATGTATGTATGGAGGAGGAGGAGGAGGAGGAGGAGGAGGAGGAGGAGAGAGTGAAGTCGATAGAGTGGAAGGTAAGATGTGATTATGAGAGCACAAGGTGGAGGAGAGAATACCTGAGAGAGGGAGAGTGGGACAGTGAGAGAAAAGTTGGTTGGGAGAGGGGGTGTAGCTCAGTGGTAGAGCGTTCGCTTTGCATGTGAAAGGCCCCGGGTTCGATCCCCGGCACCTCCACCAGGGGATGTAGCTCAAATGGTAGAGCGCTCGCTTAGCATGTGAGAGGTACGGGGATCGATACCCCGCATCTCCAAAATTTTTTAATACACCGCGTAGTGTAGTGGTTAGCACGCTCGGCTTACAACCAAGAAGACCCAGGTTCGAATCCCGGGCGCGGCGAGGCAAATGGGCGAACCTTTTGCAGAATCGGATGCCATCGCCTTGCAGGCAGATTTAGATAGAATGAATGAATGGACGGTTAGATGGCAAATGCAATCTAATATCAATAAATGCAAAGTACTTAGCGTAGGTAGAGGAAACCCACACAGTAGGTACACATTAAACAACCAAACTGGTAGGTACAGGGTACGAGAAAGATTTAGGAGTTATAGTTAGCTCTGAACTCCGTCTAGGGAAACAATGCATAGAAGGCAGAAACAGGGCAAATAGGGTACTAGGATTCATTTTTAGGAGTGTTAAAAGTAGAAGGCCAGAAGTAATATTAAAGTTGTACTTGGCGCTGGTCAGACCCCATCTAGACTATGCTGTGCAGTTCTGGTCCCCACATTACAGGAAAGATATAGGTCTATTAGAATCAGTACAGAGGAGAATGACTAAAAGGATACAGGGGATGGGGAGCATTCCTTATGAGGCGAGATTGAAGCTGTTAAATTTACATTCTTTAGAAAGACGTAGGTTAACAGGGGACCTGATAGAAGTCTTTAAGTGATATAAGGGTTATAACAAGGGGGATGTAAGCAAAATTCTTAGGATCAGCAACCAGGGTAGAACAAGAAATAACGGGTTCAAGCTTGGAAAAATTAGGTTTAGGAAGGAGATAGGAAAAAATTGGTTCTCAAATAGAGTGGTAGATGAGTGAAACGGACTCAGTAGTCATGTTGTTAGTGCTAGGACACTAGAGAGCTTTAAGAGAAGATTAGACAGTTTATGGATGGGGATAACAGATGGAAATAGGTAGGTATATTTCATACAGGGACTGCCACGTGTAAGCCTGGTCGCTTCTTGCAGCTTCCCTTATTTCTTATGTTCTTATGTTCTTAGGAGTACAAGTCAGGGGTGGAGGTGTGAAGGAGAAATGTGGGTGAGGAATTCACAAGGGGGTAGTTTTGAGGGATGAGTGAGAGAGAAGATACAAGTGCTCTTTCCTCCCCTCTCCCTCACTCTCCCTCTCTCCCGTACCCCCTCACCTGCGCTCCCTCCGCACTCGACCTCTTGAGGGACAAAGCATGACCCTCTTAGCGACCATCATGCACCTGGAGGAGGGAGCCACAATGGTCCTGCTGGGGGCGAGGCACATCCCCGCGTCTACCCCACCAGCTGCCTGTAATGCCACCCCCACCTCACCAACACAGCCAGGTGCTAATTTTGTCCTTGCTGGTGTTATTCTTATCACCATATTCTAAAAACACCTCTGCAGTACTTCCATTACTTTCAAGAGGCTTTAGATGAAGATACACGTGTTTGTAAGGGTATTTTACGGTTCTAGTGACAGATTAACGAGGTTTCTACATTGTTAACTGGATAAACACTTGAAAACCTCTGAAGATGATAGTGGTGAGAGAGCAAAAGGTTTCTGAATACTGGGCTTAGTAACACTGGAAAGATATAGATGTACAGCTGTCATAACGCAATACACACACACACACACACACACACACACACACACACGTATCGAGCAAGGCCGCGGGTGGACTGAGGGAGGGAGGGATGGGTGGGTGCCGTCTCTCAGTGGTTCGGGAAGGTCAAGGCGAGGCAGCCCAGCGCGTGTCGAAGGGCTGGTCTGCCTCACAAGGACGCACTTATGTAATGCTCCCTCATGTCTTGGTGTGTGTGTGTGTGTGTGTGTGTGTGTGTGTGTGTGTGTGTGTGTGTGTGTGTGTGTGTGTGTGTGTGTGTGTGATTATTATTTATTTTTTAATGATGCACAGTACTTATGGTCAAGAAACTGTCTACCTGTCTATCTATTTATCTATTCGTGTGTGTGTGTGTGTGTGTGTGTGTGTGTGTGTGTGTGTGTGTGTGTGTGTGTGTGTGTGTGTGTGTGTGTGTGTGTGTGTGTGTGTGTGTACATTCTTAAACATTTCAGTGCTTTATATCGCCTACCTTTCACAGACTGTAGTGGAAGTTACCGAAGTTATCACAGACCATTTAATAACTGTCCTGCACCATCAGCTAAAAAAAAAAAAAAAAAAAGAAAGAAAAAAAAAAGAAAAAGAAAAAAGAAAAAACAACACGCATGAGAACTCGCCAAATCAACTACACGACCCTTTTAAAAAACCACCCTCATGAAAGTCCAATGCATTAAAGATCACGAGATTGTGTAGTGCAATTCTTTACCAAGACCTGCAACGGGAGGGGCACGGCCAGCACGTCTTCAGTAGCAACATTCATGCCTCACACAACCAAAGTATTGAAGCTGTCGAGGAAAAGAGGAAGGCGTATCCGAACCTTCCTTCCGGTGTCAAAACTATCTATACAGTAAATCTTTATCAAGTCAGAGATGTCCTTAGCGGTTCCTTAGGTACTGACGAAAGGAAGTCTACTCATCTACTGATCTACTTATATATTCCTTAGTACTTAGAAGAGGCCGTGGGTGAAGCTTTCATCTGGTGTCAAAACTATCTATAAATCTTCATCATGTCAGGAAAGTTTTTAGCGGTTCCTTGGTACTGACGAAGGAGATCCACTCACTCTGCTCATCTACTTATTGTGCTTATTGAGAAACGCTTTGCTGTCTCACCACGACTGTTTTTCAAGGCTAAAAGAGATGACTACCTGTGTTCTCAAGACTGCTTCTCCTGTTAGTACTGTAGTAAACTTGTTAATCTGTCACTACAGGCGTAAAAACACTTAAAGATCCGCGCTATTTTAACTAGAAGCTTTTGAAAGTGGGAGGAGGAGTTATAGAATCATGGTCCTGTGTTTGCCTCAGTACTGTCTCCACGTCGCCCCGCCCCGCCCCGCCCCGCCCCGCCCCGTCCCGCCCTTGGAGATTCAGGGCAGGGCAGATTCTAAGTTTTGAGAATCGAATAAGGATTTTTCTTCAGGTCACTCATTGCGGGAATTGCAGAGTGGGCGTTTTTCATTTCGTTAATTAACTTTTGGGTGACTTTCCTTTCACGTGACCGATAAAAAGTATTCATGATAACGGATGTGTGTGTGTGTGTGTGTGTGTGTGTGTGTGTGTGTGTGTGTGTGTGTGTGTGTGTGTGTGTGTGTGTGTGTGTGTGTGTGTGTGTGTGTGTGTGTGTGTGTGTGTGCAGAAACAGTACGACTAAAAAGCAACTTCCACACATCCCAAAGCACAAACTTAATTAAGGCGCCAAAACAAACACACGAAAAAATAACAAAATAAAATGAATAAATAAATAAATAATTATCCTTCGCAATCCAACACAAGACAAAACAAAACAAAAAAAAACACCACAATTCAACACAAAACACCACAACATCACCACCACCACCACCACCACCTAGACCAACCACACCCAACCACACCCAAACACACCCAAACCTACTCAGACCACGAAGACAACCCTCCCTCCCCCTCATTCCACACCCCATAAAGAAAAAAAAAAGAACGAACCGGACCCCAGCAGCCCAGCCACCACTAATTCAATAGCATGACAAAGCTTCCTTCACAACTTCATTATTCAAAAGAGCGAAGCAGTGTTACCCTTCAGGAATAGGTACGATATTTCCACGAACACCACCTCTGCGCTAATCTGATTGTGTGAAGGAGGAGGAGGAGGAGGAGGAGGAGGAGGAGGAGGAGGAGGAGGAGGAGGAGGAGGAGGAGGAGGAGGAGATAAAAGGGGAAGGATCACATTACACGTCAAGAGACCAGTGAGGGAAACAGGAACAAGAGAGAAGGACGAGGAGGAAAGAATGAATGATGAAGAAGAGGAAAGAAAGGATGGAGGGAGATACAAGTAAGTAGCAGAGGAAAGAATGGATGATGGAGGAGAGGAAAGGAGAGAGAGAGAGAGAGAGAGAGAAATACAAGTAGCAAAGGAGGGAAGAATTTATGGTGGAGGAGAGGCAAGGAGGGATGGAGAGAAAGATACAGGTAAATAAATAGCAAAGGAGGAA
>NC_087163.1:21362084-21417084 GCF_035594125.1 Scylla paramamosain
GAGGAGGCCATTGTGTGGAGGATTTGTTGGTGAGGACAGAGGCGTATTGTCTCCCGGGGTGTAGCTGGGTGTAGTGATCCATGTGGTGTTCTTGTCACTTGTATTACTATTTTGTATACTGGCAGGATCAGCTGTTATTATTAGCGAGCCAGAGAGAGAGAGAGAGAGAGAGAGAGAAGGGGGTGGGGAAAGTCGTGATGATGGCGCTGGTTACTGAGGAGGAGCAGGAGAAGGAGGAGGAGGAGGAGGAGGAGATGGTGGTGGTGCTGTCCTTCTTAGTATTGCAGTGTGGAAACAGACAAAAGACTGTCGAAAGAAAGAGGAAGCAGAGGAGGAAGAGGTAATAGAGGAGGAGGAGGAGATGGAGGAGGAGGAGGAGGAGGAGGAGGAGGAGGAGGAGGAAGGATATATCTACGTGCTAAAAACTGAAGAAAGAAAGAAAAAAAAATAACACTGGTCAAGTTTCAACATTCGGAGTCATTTTTGGGGTGCCCTATTGTCTCTCTCTCTCTCTCTCTCTCTCTCTCTCTCTCTCTCTCTCTCTCTCTCTCTCTCTCTCTCTCTCTCTCTCTCTCCCTTCGTCAGCAGCCCCCTTCCCGCCAGCGTGTCTGAGGCAGGGCAGAGATAGTGATCAAAAGACGGAAACACCCACAGAGGCGCTCGTCACCACAAGTTTGGAAGGACCACGCACTGTCTTATCTACTACTGCAACTCACTCACTCAAATAACTTCTCTCCCTTCGTCTTGACTCCCTTAGCCTCCCTCTCTTTCCGTCTCCCTCTCTGCCTGGATACCCTCCCTATCTTCCTTCCCGTGTCCTATCGTGGGGTTTAAATTTCTACTGTTCATTTCATTATTTTTAGTCTTCCCTCCCACTGTTTGTTATTTTGTGCCTTTCTTTTCAGTTCCTATGTCATCTATCAGCATAAGTGTTGTTGTCATCGTTGTTTTTGTTGTTCCTTGTTGTTCGTTTTCTTCCTTTTCCGTCTCCTGCTTCTCAGTCCCTATGTGTCATTTTTTTTTTTTATATTCCTACTTCTTCCTCTCCCTTGTTCTTAATTTTACGTCTGTTCTACCAATTAGTAACTTCTTCTTCTTTCATGTTTACATTCTTATCGTTCTTAATCTTGTTTTCTTGGTTCCTGATTTCTCTATATCTTATCAGTTTAATTTTTCTTCTTCTTCTTCTTCTTCTTCTTCTTCTTCTTCTTCTTCCTCCTCCTCCCTTCATCAGTTTAACTCTTCTTCCTTTCATCTTCTTCATGTCTTCGTTCCCACATTACCGATGGCTTGTGCGATTGTCTCTTTCTTCCTCCTCCTCCTCCTCCTTCGTCCCCCGTTTCATCTTCTTCATCTAAGATTTCATGCCCACGTTTTTGCTACAAGGGTAATAGTTTTCTGTAAATCTCTCTCTCTCTCTCTCTCTCTCCTCTCTCTCTCTCTCTCTCTCTCTCTCTCTCTCTCTCTCTCTCTCTTACTTCTTTTCCCACTGTCGTGTTTTCAATGCAACATTTAAACCTTACCTCAAAATAATAATAATAATAATAATAATAATAATAATAATAATAATAATAATGATAATAATAATAATAATAATAATAATAATAGTAATGATAACCCTGCTCATGAAAATATGAAAAAAAAACCGCAGTACGAGTATTATGAAAGTTTAAGAAAAGTGTTGGTGTATAAGTGTGTGTGTTGCGGAGAGGGATTCAAAAGATAACTGACCGTGAAAATGAGTCAAAATTCACATTACGAACAAATGAAAAAGAGAGAGAATAAAAAAAAAGAAAAGAAAAGAAAAATGCATGAGTATTTATAGACCATTAGGGAGTAACCTCTCTCTCTCTCTCTCTCTCTCTCTCTCTCTCTCTCTCTCTCTCTCTCTCTCTCTCTCTCTCTCTCTCTCTCTTACCACGAGATTTACCGGTTTATAACAAGTCTAGGAAGAGGAGAGCAACAACAACAACAACAACAACAACAACAACAACAACAACAACAACAACAAAGGAGGAGAAGGAAGCCATAGACCTAAGAAATGCTAAGTTGAAGAACTCTGAAGGAAATTGAGCATAGAATCCCTTAAACACACACACACACACACACACACACACACACACACACACACACACACACACACACACACACACACACACACACACACACACAGATCCATGATAATGACATTCAGACAATCCATGTTATCCCTTTCAAATAGATAACGTGAGCTAGTGACAATAGACGTGTGTGTGTGTGTGTGTGTGTGTGTGTGTGTGTGTGTGTGTGTGTGTGTGAAATAGGAACTATAATCTACTAAATATAAAACAAAGAAGGTAATGAAAATTTAAATATCACGAATAATATACTCACTAAAAACATTCTGGCTATCATTATTTTTATTATAGTTCAAACACGTTCAAAAAGTATATAAAACAAGAAGTTCAAACACATGAATTACAAGAACGACTAAAATAGAAAAATACATAGTAAAAACTTTTTAAATATTAGCTGTTAAAAGGGAAAAAAAAAAAAAATAGTCAGATGAGAGAGAGAGAGAGAGAGAGAGAGAGAGAGAGATGAGGGGTGGGGAGGAATCCCTATGTACAGAGCGTGTTGGCGTGACCATATGGAAAGCCTTCATCGATCAGCTGGTCTTGAGACGGGAGGAGGAGGAGGAGGAGGAGGAGGAGACGAAAAACAACAACAATAACAACAACAAAAACAACAAAAACAGCAACAACTACAACAACAACAACAACAACAACAACAACAACAACAAACAAACAAACAAACAAAAATATTCATCCATAGGTCAGTGATTACAAAAATAAACAAATAAATAAATAAGTAGCACAATATAAATCACATGATGTACTGATAATGTCGACTTTTTTTTCCATTTTCACAGCGTGATTCTCTCTCTCTCTCTCTCTCTCTCTCTCTCTCTCTCTCTCTCTCTCTCTCTCTCTCTCTCTCTCTCTCTCTCTCTCTCATAGACAACTGATTCTGACAGGCAGCCTAGTTATGCTCATTTTTCCTCGCTGACTAATTAAATAAAATGTTCACAACACAGCATATCCTATTTTCTTTATACTATGCACCATCAGAGAGAGAGAGAGAGAGAGAGAGTTGAGCACACATGAAAACTTAACCCAAATAACTTATACAGATATTTATTTCCCTATAGAACAAGGTGAAACGGATCGAACACTCACCATTTTCTCTAAAGCGGCAAATTCAAGGGTGAGGTGTGTTTAGGTGGCAAGGTGACAAGGCCCTCCATCCTGCAGACACACCTGACACCTGTCGACGCGCGCCACCACATGTTTGCTTGACCTAGGTAGGGATTAGATGCTTCCCTCCTCTGCTAACTTACTTTTCGCTTCGTCAGAAATATCAGCTTGCAAGATTCAGGTCAAGATTATTATGTATGTCTTCCTTTTCTTTTCTTTTCTTTCTTTTTTTTATCTTTTGTAACGAGGAAGTTAAGATATTTTTTTTTCTTCGTCTTCTTTAGTTCCTTCCTCTTTCGTTGTCTTAAATCATTCCTAGTCCCGTTATTGGTGTAAATGTGAGGAGTTCAATTATTTCAGCAGTTTTTTTTTTTTTTTTCCAGCGCTAGTTAGACAGATTAATCACACAAGGCGTTCTTTTAAAGTCTGCTTCATAATCATTACAGTTTCATCAACAAGATCACTAAATTATGAGTGTTTTTTAGTGTGTTTCTCACTTACGTATCAGGGATATATCAGTCTTGGTGCTTATCCCCATAACTTTCTCTCTCCAGGCATCAAAGAGTTGTTCCATGGTTTCAGTAGATGTTCAGTTTAGATGGAGTCAAGGTAGCCAAGGTCAAACACAAGCATGAATCTTCACGGGAGAACTTAATAGAGTAGTCTTATGATGGCAGACTTTCCCCCGGCAATTTCTTTCTCTTCTTTCAACGCCATTCATCACTGCCTATTCTGCAGCGTTGACGTTAATGATGAAACTTAATTATTACTTTGTGCCTCTAACCTGCTGCCAGACCGAGGTGCTGAGATCAGGGCATCACTTTATAAGGAATGAAAATTAAAACTGTTCTTGCGACCACTTGAGCTGTAGTCTATTGAGCTACACTTGTGTTTATCAAGTTTTATTTATGTTGCCTTCTGACACTTTTTACTCTTCTTTGTGGTGATGGAGCCTTTATTGCTGACTTGTATGATGCTCTGAAAGTCATCTTCCGGTTTTTTTTTTTTTTTTTTTTTTGTGTGTTGTTTTCGTTCAACTCATCTCATCAGCATCAGCTTTGTGGCTTCTTTCTCTTGTATATATTATAACTTCATTCATTAATGCAGCAGTGTTGTTTGTTGCTTTGGAACCATGTCAAAGGTCAGTTGTCACGACATCGTTGGATTGGCAGTGGTAAACAACTATGCAAACAACGTGACTTTACGCCAAGTGTTATTTGCTAGATGGTGTCCGTATTTTTTTTTTTTTTCTATCTCTTCATTATCACTACTTTACTGTTTGTCTCATTGGTCTCTCACACCCTAGAATTATAGAAATATCAAGTTCTGTTCAAAGGAATCCACGTAAATCCTTGACAGAAAGATATGCTTTAGAGTTGCATGTTTTCAGTGACGTTTTCAGGAATTCTCTCCCAGAAACGTTAAATGTTGTCTTTTTTTTCCTTCCAGTGTCACGATCAACTGCTACTTCGAGAAGGTGGCTGTGGTGAGGCAGGGGTGTCTTGGAGGCAGGCGGGCGGGGGGCGTGGCAGTGGGCCTCGGCTCACCATTTGCCCACGTGTGTCTGACAATCGCCCGCCGCGTCATTGTGTTCCTCCTGTCGCCACGCCACCGCTGACGATCTACCAACCACCCCCTCCTCCATGAAACCCACTCAGGTCTCCCTTCCTCCCGTGAGCTCTACTGATTTCACTGCATGTTCCAATGGTTTGCTTTGCACTGCTGCCTGTCGTCCGAGTCAAGCTTGAAGTTTCCGGGTAAAAGTTAGCCTGCCAAATGCATCTCAAAACTTCTTTTTTATTTTCTGTACACTTAATTCCTCCAGAAAGTACTTCAGTTACTGTACATAGACAATCACCTGCACCTCCACATTCGAAAGATCGTGGTGGAGAGCCAACATGCGAGTGTTTGAAGGGCCGAGCGGTGCGTCACACCCACCCTCGTTCCACGGCGGCCCACGCGGCACTGCTAGGCGCCAACACTACGAGTCACGAGGCCCACGACTGAGTCCAGCAATCACTCACTCATGCACTGCGTCCCCAGAAAATAAGGCCATAAAACCCGCCATGATCTTGCCAGATGTATCAACAGAAGTTATGTACTTATTCTTAAAATAAGTATTTTAATTTTATACCATTCCAGGTGCAGACTTTCAATTACACACACTTGCAAATATTTTTAGTGCGCTTGCAAAGTTTCTCTGTATCGAGAACTTGGAAAACTATCACAAATACTACCGATCCACGAGAAAGAAGGCATCATTAGCCGCAAGTACTATTGTTTAATAAATCTACGGTCTTTAGTATATATATTTCACAAAAGGTTTAACGTTTGACCTACAATAACCGAAAGAGCAAGCAGTGCCGGGATGGTGGTTATTCAATAACTAAACACACTGAACAATGACAATGAATAGTGGATAAATATATAGAATACGCTAAACTATTTTGCAGGGATTTCCCTTTCTATGAAAAGGCCTTCGACACACTAAAAGCCTACTACTTAGATAGTAGTTAGAAGAATAATCAGGAAACAAGTAGGAGGATATAAAGGAAAGGAACTGAAGGTACTGAAATATATTTGTAAAGAAAACATTGCGGCTATAAAGCTGAATAAGATAAGGAAGAAAATATAAAACAATAAAGGTGTAGTACAAGGCGGCTATAACCTTAATAAAATTAATTGTGGCATTACAGGATTTAAAGAGTCTGGATAAGGCAGAACAAATTTGGCAAAGAGAATTAACTCACCTAAATAATTTCAAATTTGCAGATACAGCAATGTTCCAGCGAGTGATATATAAAACAGTTCATACTTGTTTACCGAGTGAAGAGTAAAAGAGGCAAGATAGCTGTTTTGTATTGGCCATACCCTGGATGTCTTTAGCACCATGTTGACACCACAAAATAAGAAAGGAGCCCTCGTCTCCAGGAGGGACTTGACTCGCGAGCGCTTTTCAATAAACACAACAGCCCGCCAGCCCACAATGCACCGCGCCCGTCACGGCAGCGAGGGCGTGACGTCAATTCTAAAACTTCTCCATAGACGTGCCTACATTTCTCTTTATTTTCCTGGATACATTAATTTAATCTTATTTTACTTATAGTAATTATCATTGCACATATTTATAACTAAGGAAGAGATCGGGAGCTCTGCCGGAAATACATTTAAAAAAATCATTATTTGTACATAAATAAATTAATCAGTTTACAGTAATTAGCTACATTATGAATCGGAAAGTGTATTTTTACAATTATCGCTGAACGAAAGCAAATTATCAGACAATAATCACTGACTGAGACATCAATGTGGATAGGTGTGCTGTAGTACGGTGGCCAGCACGTCTTCACTTTACCCATATTATTTGGCCATATGAACAAAAATACGCCAAATTGAATAATGCAGATTTTATTAATGGAACTTTACCTTCTTTCTTGGTTACCATAGTAAGTAAAATATGGGAGATGATGTGTGTCAATGGCTGGTGGCACCCCGCGCGGTGACGTCAGCAGCAGACAGCCTGTGTTGTGATGGTGGTTGACAGGTGGCGAAATTGCTCTATTTTTTATGACCTACAGCTTTAGGTGAGCAAATATCACCCTCAAAAGCCCCATATCCATTACCTACACACCATGTTACCCTAGAGTGTGAGGTAGGGTGGCTCTGAAAGCTTAGTAGCATTGTATTGAGGTAGTGGTCTGTGTGAAGGTGTGTTGTGTTATTAAGCTACTCAGGTTGTTTGGCTTATTGGAGTTATTTCGTGCCGTCCAGTGCTGTAGGGAGTACAGCATTGATAACAGGCTGATAAGAAAAGGCGCGGTGCAGTAATCAGGTACGAGTATGAATACGGAATAAGTGTTTACGGTAATCTTGTTATCTCGTCTTCCCTTCCTTATCAGTGAAGCCGGATGCCGTTGGCCGTTTGGTTATATTAAGCTGAGCTACTCCAGCATCCTGTTTTACTTAGGAAGTTATTGATTTAGCTACTTAATTCATTGCAGGAGGGAGAGAATGGGCGGGCAAGTTAGTGTGAGAGGCATGAACAATTAACGCGGCACTTATGGGTCAGCGAAGGTCAGTTACAGTGTTGTTTCCAGACACTATGACCTTTGTGGGTATTATGCTCTAATGATGTTATATGTAATAATTCTCATTACTACAGTCACACTGGTCAAAATTCGGATTCCCAGCTGCTCTGTCCCTCCCATGGCTTACAGCTCTTGTGACTGCCACAGAAATTGGTGGTGGAGTCATTGTTTGCACCTTAATATAATCTTACACTCCATGTAGTTTCCATTATCATCATTATTGTTTTGTTTCATAGAGATCCTCATTTTTTCCAATATGGATTTGGACACCTTGTGAGTTGTCTACTTTTTTGCAGTCATGGGTGATCTCCAACACCCATTCTTCCTGTGTCTTCCTCTGCACACACACATTGCATATGGCCTTATCAAAGACTTTCCTTAAATGTGTCATGATGGTGCACCGTCCATATGAATGACTCGGTATGCTATTTTATGTAGATACCAAGTTAATGTCATGACTAGTTTGGAGGATCATGGAAGCACTGAAAATTTTACTGAAAGCAGGATGAACAGGCCATGAAAAACTATTGACAGGGATTGAGTCATTGACGAAACATTCCGCTACATGCAAGGCCAGTGTGTTACCTGTCAGGCCAGGATGATTGCCAAGTCCTGGGTGATATTTGGCTGACCTTGATTGTCCTACCACTGCAGTGATTTTGTGAAGTATTAACAAGATTTCATACCCCATCTCTGTAGATATGAAAGTAATATAGAATAAGGGTCCCCAGTCCATTCAATATGTCTCTTTTAGTTGCCTTCTACAAATTTAGGAACAGTTTAAAATATGTAGAGAATGCAGTAGCTGTATTCTGCCAACGCAGCCATAAAGGCAAAAACCTGTTCTGCCATACAAAACAAAATCATGGTGCTTTTAAGGCAAACATTTTTTTTTGTCATTCTACGTATAATTATCAGTGAATATCTTTACACAGTGTCTTAAGGTCATAGTTCTGTGTTAGTGGATCCAGAAACCTAAAATGCTTTCATAATTTAGATTAGTGTCAGTGTCAGTTAATCCTTTTACTGTAAGGTGGGCATGATTTTTTTTTTTTTTTTTTTTTTTTAATTTTTTTTTTATCACCTGCAAGGCTGGGCATTCTTGTTAGGCATGAATTTAATTATATGAAGGTATGTAAACTCAGATGCTCTGTGCACTTACTGACACTATGCTGCCAATAATAAAACATACAAATATAATCATCACCATTGTACCATGTCATGGAAATATTTAGTGTTAACATTGTAGGTATATGGATGCATCTGAATTTATACTTGTGTTCAAAAGATGTTAACGAGAATACTGCCAGCACGGCATAAACCTATTCAGCAACTATTATCCTCCTTACAGCATCTAGAATCTGCCTAAAATTATCAACTGATCTTATCAAGATAACACTTGCTGGGCTATCGATGTTGCCAGCTACTCTTTTAGTGTTATTTTATCCAAGCTCTTTTATTCTTTTATAAATAATGTCACAATGTAACTTGTATAAATTATATCATGTTTGTGGCAGTAATTTTGGATGTGATGAAGATTTTGCATGACATGCAAAATAGTGTGTAAACATTTGAAAAATATATATGAAATTTATTGATTTAACCAACAAAGTTTAGTTTTGAATGTGATCCTGTCACTCTGCTTAGCACCAGCATGTGTTCATCTGTACTTTTGCCCTGTTGAGATAGCATTACGTAAAGAAGTACATCACTAGTGTAATAGCAAAAGTAGATATTGGGTCTCTGAAAATATTCATTTGTTATTTGTTATTGTGAAAGAAATCTATCAACTTTTGCAATGAACACCATGGATATATTTGGTAAGCAGTGTTAAGGTTTATCATGGAATCACCAAAGTATCAATTTATGCTTAAGGAAAATGCTATTATTTGCCTTTATTAAAAAGTGTAACTTAGTATATATATTATTCTGTATAACTTTTACAATATAAGATACTGAAGAGAAAGAGTACAGGAAGTTACCTGCAAGTTATTGTCTTTTGGTAATAAGATCTAAATTCTTTCACAGAGTTCACCCAAAAGATGGACGGAGATCTTAGTGAGGGAGGGATGCAGACTGTGGCTCTAGGTGATGGTGCCACCAGTGGAGAGGGCCACCAGTCTGCTCCTTCAGACCCAGCGCTTCCTTGGCCTGGACCCAACTCAGCAATGCCAGCACAGTCAGCGGCCCCTCCTTCACAGCCCATCCCAGCACCCCAGGCTCGTCCCACATCCCTCCCACAGTACCCACACAATCCTGGGTCTGCCTATACCTCACCAAATAGTGCCAATAGTCCTGGTAGGTTTTGTTCAAGCCTTCCTAGTATTTTATTTTTTTCTTTGTCTCCTTAATTTATGCTGCCATGTAACTAAATTTTATCCACTCATTTTAGAAGACATCCATTCAGTTGATTTAATCCTTTGGTATACATAGAGGTAAAAAAAAAAAAAGTCAGTTTTTTTTTTTTGGTGTGGGTATGACTGAAATGTTTCTTGACTAGAATTAGGTTTTGATTAATGTTTGCATGAGACTTGAAAAGATATTTATTTCTTTTAAAATGTTTCTGAGCTTCAGTCCCTATGTAAGGAATATTTCAGAGTACGGCAATAAGTGGGACTGTTATATCTCGCCGTTTCCAGCCATGTCACCAATACCGCTGGCCACTCCAACTACTCCTGGCACTGAAAACGGAGCTGCGATAGTACGTTCGGGTTCAAGTAAAATGGAAAGCATAAAAACTTGGTCCATATCCACCTACAAATGCACCAAGCAACTTCTGTCAGAGAAATTGGGGAAGTCTTCTCGCACTGTAGATGCAGGTTAGTATACCATGGATGCACACCAGCTTTGTAGGCAGCTGTTAGGATGTGAATAGTCTGATAGTAGTATATTAGAGTGCCTCATTTATGTTGTGTGTGTGTGTGTGTTTTTTTTTTTTTTTTTTTTTTTTTTATGTAGGAGGAACACTGGCCAAGGGCAACAAAAATCCAATTAAAAAAAAGCCCACTGAGATGCCAGTCCCAGAAAACGGTCCAAAGCATTAGTCAAAAATTGAAGGATAAGTGTCTTGAAACTTCCCTCTTGAAGGAATTCAAGGCATAGGAAGATGGAAATACAGAAGCAGGCAGGGAGTTCCAGAGTTTACCAGAGAAAGGGATGAATGATTGAGAATACTGGTTAACTCTTGCATTAGAGAGGTGGACAGAATAGGGGTGCGAGAAAGAAGAAAGTCTTGTGCAGCGAGGCTACAGGAGGAGGGGAGGCATGCAGTTAGCAAGATCAGGAGAGCAGTTAGCATGAAAATTGCGGTAGAAGATAGCTAGAGATGCAACATTGTGGCAATGAGAGAAAGGCTGAAGACAGTCAGTTAGAGGAGAGGAGTTGATGAGACGAAAAGCTTGTGATTCCACCCTGTCTAGAAGAGTATGAGTATGAGTGGAACCCCCCTAGACATATGAAGCATACTCTATACATGGATAGATAAGATGTACAGAGTTAGCAGCTGGGGGGTGAGAGAAACTGGCGGAGACGTCTCAGAACGCTTAACTTCATAGAAGCTGTTTTAGCTAGAGATAAGATGTGAAGTTTTCAGTTCAGATCATATGTAAAGGACAGACCAAGGATGTTCAGTGTAGAAGAGGGGGACAGTTGAGTGTCATTGAAGAAGAGGAGATAGCTATTTGGAAGGTTGTTTTGAGTTGATAGATGAAAGAATTGAGTTTTTAAGGTATTGAACAATACCAAGTTTGCTCTGCCACAATCAGAAATTTTAGAAAGATCAGAAGTCAGGTGTTCTGTGGCTCCCCTGCGTGAAATGTTTACTTCCTAAAATGTTGGACATCTATGAAAAGACGTGGAAAAGTGCAGGGTGGTATCATAAGCGTAGAAGTGGATAGGACAAGAAGTTTGGTTTAGAATGTCATTGATGATTAATAAGAAGAGAGTGGGTGACAGGACAGAACTCTGAGAAACACCACTGTTAATAGATTTAGGAGAAGAACAGTGACCATCTACCACAGCAGCAATAGAATGGTCAGAAAGGAAACTTGAGATGAAGTTACAGAGGGAAGGGTAGAAGCCGTAGGAGGGTAGTTTGGAAATCAAAGCTTTGTGCCAGACTTTCAAAAGCTTTTGATATATCCAAGGCAACAGCAAAAGTTTCACCAAAATCTCTTAAAAGAGGATGACCAAGACTCAGTAAGGAAAGCCAGAAGATCACCAGTACAGCAGCCTTGATAGAACCCATGCAGGCAATCAGATAGAAGGTTGTGAAGTGATAGATGTTTAAGAATCTTCCTGTTGAGGATAGATTCAAAAACTTTAGATAGCAGGAAATTAAAGCAATAGGACAGTAGTTTGAGGGATTAGAACGGTCACCCTTTTTAGGAACAGGCTGAATGTAGGCAAATTTCCATCAAGAAGGAAAGGTAGATGTTGACAGACAGAGTAGAATGAGTTTGATTAGGCAAGGTGCAAGCATGGAGGCACAGTTTCAGAGAACAATAGGAGGGACCCCATCAGGTCCATAAGCCTTCTGAGGGTTTAGGCCAGTGAGGGCATGGAAAACATCATTGTGAAGAATTTTAATAGGTAGTATGAAGTAATCAGAGGGTGGAGGAGAGGGAGAAACAAGCACTGAATTGTCGAAGGTAGAGTTTTTAGCAAAAGTTTGAGCGAAGAGTTCAGCTTTAGAGATAGATGTGATAGTAGTTGAAATAAAGATTGTAATAATATAGGAGGGGAAAGAAGAAGCAAAGTTATTGGAGATATTTCTGGTTAGTTGCCAAAAGTCATGAGGAGAGTTAGATCTTGAAAGATTTTGACACTTTCTATTAATGAAGGAGTTTTTGGCTATTTGGAGAACAGACTTGGCATGGTTCCGGGCAGAAATATAAAGTACATGAGATTCTGGTGATGGAAGGCCTAAGTATCTTTTGTGGGCCACCTCTTTATCATGTATAGCATGAGAACAAGCTGTGTTAAATAGAGGTTTGGAAGGTTTAGGTCGAGAAAAAGAGTGAGGAATGTACGCCTCCATGCCAGACACTATATCATCTCTGTTATGCACTTGGTACACAAAGACAGGTCTTTGACATGGAAGCAGTAGTCATTTTAAGAAAAATCAGCAAAATAATTCCTCAGGTACCCCCAACTAGTAGAGGCAAAACACCAGAGGCACCTCCGCTTAGGGGAATCCTGAGGACAGATTGAAGCGACACGACAAGATACAGATATGAGATTGTGATTGGAGGAGCCCAATGGAGAAGAGAGGGTGACAGCATAAGCAGAAAGATTAGAGGTCAGGAAGGGTCAAGAATGTTGGGCGTATCTCCAAGACGGTCAGAAATACAAGTAGGGTGTTGCACCAATTGCTCTAGGTTGTGGAGGGCAGCAAAGTTGAAGGCTAGTTCACCAGGATGGTCAGTGAAGGGAGAGGAAAGCCAAAGCTGGTGGTGAACATTTAAGTCTCCAAGAACGGAGATCTCTGCAAAAGGGAAGAGAATCAGAATGTGCTCCACTTTGGAAGTTAAGTAGTCAAAGAATTTCTTATAGTCAGAGGAGTTAGGTGAGAGGTATACAGCACAGATAGATTTAGTTTGAGAGTGACTGTAGTTGTAGCCAGATGGTGGAAAACTCAGAAGATTAAGAGCATGGGCACGAGAGCAGGTTAAGTCGTTGCACACATAAACACAACATCCAGCTTTGGATTGAAAATAAGAATAGAGAAAGTAGGAGGGAATAGAAAAGAGCTACTGTCAGTTGCTTCAGACACCTGAGTTTCAGTGAGGAAAAGAAGATGAGGTTTGGAAGAGGAGAGGTGAAAATTAGATCTTAGACTGTGAATGTTGCAGAAGTTAATGAAGAAAAAGTTGATGGGGGGGTTTGGGTGTCAAGACATTTAGGGTCGTTATCAGAAGAGCAGTCTGACCTGGGGACATTTGTCTCCCCAGATTGGACTCCGAGGCTGGTGTAGGAGTTGTCATGATAACCTGTGTTTCAGTGAGGAAAAGAAGATGAGGTTTAGAAGAGGAGAGGTGGTGTTCTACAGATTGAAAATTAGATCTAAGACCACAAATGGTGTAGAAGTTAATGAAGAAAAAGTTGAGGGGGTTGACAGTAGTTTAGCAGTAGGCTAAATGTTTAAATGTTATACAGTAAGATTTTGATAACTCATGTTTGCTTTTCTAGAAATTTTGTAAATATAATTCACATTATGAAATTGCCAAGGTGAGTTTTGTTCATTCTTTGATCCTCATCTGTAGTATAATATCTTGTCATATAGCATAGAAAACTATATAGTGTTGTTTGATTGAGTAGGAAGCCTCTCTCTCTCTCTCTCTCTCTCTCTCTCTCTCTCTCTCTCTCTCTCTCTCTCTCTCTCTCTCTCTCTCTCTCTCTCTCTCTCAGTATTTTGTGTGGTAGATAATGTGTGAAATTTGAAAGAAATGGTCAAAATTAATGAAAATCTGTATTGAGTCATTACTTATAGGAATATTTATATTACAATATTATTTTGACACATTGCTCTGTTTTCTTAACATTTTTTTGTATTGAATTTCAGAACTAGAAGCCCAGATTGAGGCACTTCGTGACACACAGCGGAAATACTCACAAATATTACGATTGGCAAGGGCTTTGTCCTCTCACTTCTACCATGTTGTACAAACACAACAGCAGCTTGGTGATGCTTTTGCAGATCTTGCACAGGTTAGTTGCATTGCTTTAAAATTAGTGAAATTCTAGTTGAGAAATTAGTGAGAAGCCTCTACATTGCTGTATGTGTATTAAATGCTGAATGAAACAAATGTTAGGCCTCAACTTGTTGAATATATTGAATGCATGTGTAGGGGGACATGGTGCTTATTTAGATTTATTAGTGTTTTTATAGTTAACAGAGAATGAGTTACATTCATGTGGTATTATCTCTATCTATATTTTTCCTGTCTCTCCTTTAGTTCATGTACACTCTTCACTGGTATTACCTCTTCTATCTCATTTCAGACACCTATTCTGCTATGGAGAAAGCTGGACTTCTTTATATTAGTCAATCATCTTTCCTTTTTTAACTTTTTCTATGCATTGCATTACTTTCCTGTTCCAGAAATCACCAGAACTTCAGGAAGAGTTTATATACAATGCAGAGACTCAGAGAACCTTAACCAAGAATGGTGAAACTCTTCTTGGTGCTCTAAACTTCTTTGTTTCATCTGTCAATACTCTCTGCAACAAAACTATGGAAGACACCTTGCTGACTGTCAAATTATATGAATCTTCTAGGTAAGATATCAGCCCACCATAATTATTGGTGCCTAGCCTAGTTGAGTATAGCATGATGGAGCAACAACCCAGTGTCTCAGCTTTGTGTTAATGAGTGATTTTTTCTTCAGAATTGAATATGATGCCTATCGTAGTGACCTGGAAATGCTATCTCAGCAGCCTCGTTCTGAAATAAGTTCCATCAAACTTGAGGAAGCTCAGCGTAACTTCAATGGACACAAGGCTCACTATGATAGGCTAAGAGCAGATGTTGCCATTAAGCTAAAATTCCTGGAAGAGAATAAGGTATGATTGTAATTGTTATGATATCCATCATTGTAGACTTGCAGAAAGATTTGTAGCACAAGCATTCAAGCATATAAGCTGATAGTGAGGTTGATATTTGAATTGATGTATTGAAGAGAGAGAGAGAGAGATATAGATGGGAACTACATACATGGAATCAAAATAAAGAAATGTTTGTAACAGTTTTATGCTGTTGAGTTTTGTGTGAATGTAAGGCATGAACTTAAAGTTTGAAGTTGAAAAGTCAAGTAGCTTTTTCAATGATGTTGATGGCAAATAATGACATTAATACTGGAATGCTTGATAACATTTTATATATCCATGGCATTAATCCCATAAGATTTAGTAAATCATTGATTTAAATTTTCACAAATAAGAGAAAAATTACGGCTTTATTCTACAAAATTTTATAAAGGCCTTATGCTAGTGGGCACAACCTGCTTGACCAGTTTGCAGTCATGTTAGAAGAATACTGCCACAAAATTCTTGCTTTTTTAAAGGCCACTAAAAGGTAGGAGCAAGGGGACTGGGAACCCTCCCTGCTACATAATTTATTGCTACAATTAGATACAGTCGGTACATCTCAGTGTGATAATGGAATTGCATGTGGACAACTAGCAAGACTATTAGTTTGCCACTGTTTTCACTATGGAAAAGCTGTGCAGGAAGATATCACTGCCATATGGCAACACTTGAGTTTTGCTTATCACTTTGACTGACAAAAACAGTCAGTATAATTACACTTACCTGGAGAAACATGTACTCCCTTATCAAGTGCCTTCACCCTTAACCCTGCACAGCTTTGAGTAACACATACATATTTGCATGTGCAAATTTCTCATCATGTCTGAGATACACACAAGAGAGGCTAACATAGTGAGAGTGATTGAGTGCTGCAAATGAAAACCCAGTAATAAGGAAATATGTCAGCATACTGACCTAAATAAAGTTACAATACACTGTTTGCTATCCAAGTTTAAAGCTTTTTAGAGTATGAGATACCAGGCGGTGTATTGTAACTTGATTTAGGCCAGTTTGCTGACATATTTCCTTATTCATTTGCAGCACCCAATCACTCTCACTATGTTAGCCTCACTTGTGTGTGTCTCAGACATGAAGAGAAATTTGCACATGCAATTATATATGTGTTACTCAAAGCTGTGCAAGGTTAAGGCTGAAGGCACTTGATAAGGGAGTACATGTTTCTCCAGGTAAGTGTAATTATACTGACTGTTTTTGTCAGTCAAAGTGATAAGCAAAACTCAAGTGTTGCCATATGGCAGTGATATCTTCCTGCACAGCTTTTCCATAGTGAAAACAGTGGCAAACTAATAGTCTTGCTAGTTGTCCATATGCAACTCACCACATTTGTGTTGAGATGTGCCAATTGTAGGTGTTATGTAGATACTTTGTCTTGCCTATTTCCCATTAATGGAGGATGTTAACCATATAGATAAATAAGTAAATTACTCTGACAGATTTGAGATGCTTCTAAGAGATAGCAGTTTTTCAGTATCTGAACACATCATTCATTAACATAGTTTTTGTGAACAATGAAAAATTGAATTATGTGTGAATATATTTTTGTTTGCTTTTGTCCAGTTTTTTTGTTGATTGTTTCTTAGATGTTGCCTTACTTGTTTAGAAAAAAAATTGTGTAAAGAAATTAATATTCTTTTGAAATATTCTTTCTCTTCATTAGATTTTACTCATTTTACAGCATGAGTGATTAAATTGAAAACTCTTTTTCAGGTGAAAGTCATGCACAAACAGCTGCTTCTCTTTCATAATGCTGTGTCTGCCTACTTTAGTGGCAACCAGACAGCCCTGGAGGCCACCCTCAAGCAGTTTAATATCAAGCTGCGCAGTCCCAACACCGCACCCCCATCATGGTTGGAGCAGTGAGTTATGCAGGCTGTCTCATGACTTATTTACTTTGCTCACTCACTAAGGTTCTGAGGGCTTGTCTTTTTTCTTGGCATCTCTTCATATAAAGCACTGTTTGCTTTTGCATCTTGGTAATTTTTATGATAATGGGTTATTTGGTTTTGTGCTTTGGAATTGTCTAGTCCATCTCTGAAATGAAGGGGAATTTCTTCATGTATGCTTTTAAAACATAATATTAATGCTTTGGAAAACCCTAACTGAATTACAATTCACAGTTAACATTAGAAACCAAGACTTGCATTGCAGGAATAGAATATAGTAATTTGTAATGTTGGAATGTCATAACTTGTCATTCTACTAAATGACATCCTGTTACTTGACCATTAAGGGTAATAGCAAGAAATCAGCAGAACTTGGAGAACTAGGAAAGTCTTAGATTGTTCATATTGACACGTCCACAATATAAAGAATAGTTGACTGGGGGCTGTTCTTGTGGTCTGGGTAAGCTGTCATTTCTCAGGGTTGGCAAGAAATCCCTGATATGTTAGGATTCTTCAAGGTTGTGTTTTCTCCTTCATATCAAAGGTCCTGAATGAAATGTCAGGTAATGTTTGGGACTATTAACATACTGCTTTAATAACATTGCTATGATATTTGCTGCAATAGCTTTTTGAGTTTCTTGTATTGTTTTGCCACAAGCCACTGGATGCCCAGCTGGATGGAAAAGCTAAAGTTCAAAGACTTGTCAGTGATTTCAGTTTTGCTGGAGATGTTACAGAGCAGCGACTGACTGATCCAATTCCCTTGGAATTCATCATATTGATAAGTTTGAATCTGCTTGTACATACATAATGAATGGCACATATTCTTGTTACAGCAATACATTTTGTCTTGCACCAAGTTGTTGCTCTGGGATTACAATGCTAAAATATGCACCTGCCTAGCACGCTTCTAATGCCACTCACACCTGGCCTGGCGTGACTACATGTTCATAGATGGTAATTTCCAAGCCACAGAGTAAACTTTCATCAGATTTTTAAATAAAAGTCTTTGGAATTCTTTTTGTGAGTGTCCTTATAATTCTGAATTAGTTTCCAAAATTATGTTCCATACTTAATAGACATGTTGTGGCTTACTACACTGTGATTCAACTTATTCATGAGATTTCTTTTATATACCTCAATAGTAATGCTTCTAAATATAGATCACAAAGCATACATAGGTCATGAAATATCATACCAGTAACATCTTGAAATGCAGAGTTGAAATATATCTTACTGAGGTTAAATAAAGTGAGTTGTAGTAGACAAAAAAGCACCCTGAATACCTGAGCTAGAAATGAAGAAAGATACTGTATTAAATACTGCTTTGAGCTCGGGTGATATTTTTCACACATAAGCAGAACACCTGTAATGGTATCATGTTTCTCCTAACCCACTTCCTGCCTTACAAACACCATTTAATGACTTGATACATCTGTAGATACTCCACATACAAGAATCTTACTTCAAATAATAGTTGTTTGACATTCACTAATCCATTATAATATATATATATATATATATATATATATATATATATATATATATATATATATATATATATATATATATATATATATATACACACACACACACATATATACACATATATATGTATGTATGTATGTATGTATGTATATATGTACAGGCTAGGCAAAGAATTTGTCAGAAGCTCAGAAGATAGTAGCTCAGTGAAAATTGTTTTCTTTAGTTTTTAAGTAGCATGGAAAGATGGAAAATATTAACAGCATGCTTGACATAGATCTTCATTAATACAAAGAATATGTTATTTGACTTAAAAGTAAGAAAGTGAAGTATCACATTACTTGGTGTTATTACAGTACTTTCAGTAATGAAAGTGTTAAAGGCATGATTTTCTGTGTGAATAAAACATTAGAAAAATACAAGTTTGGTGCTGGCATCTGTCAGAGAAATCAGCTGCATGAAGCTGGAG
This sequence comes from Scylla paramamosain, assembly GCF_035594125.1. Lineage (NCBI taxonomy): Eukaryota > Metazoa > Arthropoda > Malacostraca > Decapoda > Portunidae > Scylla > Scylla paramamosain. Next base: position 21,380,854 of record NC_087163.1, read on the forward strand.
AGACAGTCCGGCAGCCTTTGTAGTGTGTTTTGCATCTGTGTTTATAGTTTCATTATACACCATTGCCTTAAAGTAAAAGCATTTGTAAATTTTAAAAAAATATATTCTTGAGAATAAATTTTTCTGTATTCAGAATACTTTTGTGGTGACTTTCATTTTATATGAACTTTATTGTTTCAACACTCAACATCTACAGGCTTATATACTACAGGCTACATACTGAGTGGCAATAGTCAGTGCTTGACTTTGAATTTTGGATAAACTTTAAATATTATGGTATTTCTTGCCAGTCCTGAAGCTTGGATGTTATTGCAAGCTTTTTGTGCGTTTGGGTTCAAAATTTTCATAATTATCATAAAATAGATCAAACTTATGTGGCTGTAGTTTGATGGTAAACTAAATAATCAGATATGTTATGCATTACCAAAATTCACTGGCATGGTGCCTCTAACCAAGATATGACCTCTTTCTCATCAGAATATTAAAGGTGTCAGTTTTTACATTTTGATTTTTTTTCATTTATTTATTTATTTATTTATTTTTTTTTTTTTGACAGTGAACTATCAGTTGTATGGGAAATTGTTTATATATATATATATATATATATATATATATATATATATATATATATATATATATATATATATATATATATATATATATATATATATATATATATATATATATATATATATATATATATATATATATATATATATATATATATACACACACACAAACATTTGGTATTGGAGTTATGGACATGTACACTGGTCATGGTGTTTGGTAGTAAAACTATGAACTACATGTGAGCATTGTGTTGTATTACTAATTTTGTCCCTCCACATGCTGTTCATTGGTGTCATTGACAACATGATGCTGCTGCTTTTGTATGTTATTCTTTTGTTATGTTTTATATGAAATTACTAAAATAGTGCTCTGTTTCAAAATGTTGATTGTATTATATGCTGAAGCACTGTTTCATGATTTTTAATTGAATCAGTGCTTATTATATATTATATATACTTGATTTTCATAGTCTCTTATGTCATTTATATACTGTATTTATTCAACAAGTCATATAGGTTGGCTTTGCCATTAATTTATGAACTGTATTTTATTGATCTTGATGTCCTGGTAATTGTCATGATAATTTTGGAAATATTGTTAAGGAAAGAATGATTTCAAACATTCACAGCTAACCATACTTTTCATGCAAAATCTGTAGAGAAAAGTAAATATTGCATTTGTAAAAAATAATGAGACAATGCAACAAAAATAGTGAATCATTTGTCAAATGAGATTCAGGAAAAAAGCATTGCATAGTTGTGTTGGCCTTCTTGTCTTGTCTTATAGGTATTTATATGGAGTGTGCTAGCAGCTAAATACAGTACATCATAGACACTGCAGCTTCACATACATGTCTTTTGCAGTGAGATACTCAGCATATATTGCCAGTCTAATTCACATTACATTGTTATCAAATTACTTTATGAATTGTATTACTTCGTGTGGAGTTCTTTTGCTGCCAGCAGGATGTATCCAGTAATTAATATAAGTTCCACAAGCACTTCATTGTCTAGAATGAGCTATAATTTCATGGAAATGTCTCCTCATTTATTACTTGAAAAATTGTACATAATACCGCCCATTCAATAGTGAGAGAACCATACTGCATCTTTCAAAATATAATTTTTCATCACGGGTATAGCAGGACAATAGATAGGCTGGTAAGATGTCTTCATTTCAGTCAATTGGAAGTTATACCAGGGTATGTGTGTTACCAAACATAATGCCTTATGCAGCATATAAATTTGTCTGTTTGTTGTATTTGTCTTTTCCTTAGAATGCCTAAGCATGAAAAGGGAAAAAATACTTGGATATATATTTACTCACAGACAAATTACCATTGACTGCCTATGGCAGTTTATTGTATGAATGGAATTGTTTACTTTGTATTTAGAAAATAACAATGTCATACATTGTAGAGTAAATTGTGCAAGAAAATTTCTGTCAACCACAGTCCACAATGTTTTCCACATGTGATCACGGCAGTTTCTACACTTTTCTGCATTATTTTTATAGTAGCATATGTGTATGTGTGTGTGTGTGTGTTTATATATATATATATATATATATATATATATATATATATATATATATATATATATATATATATATATATATATATATATATATATATATATATATATATATATATATATATATATATATTTATATGTATATATACATATACAAGTAGATTAGACATATATTGTACCTTAGATGGCGTATAATTATATACTTTGGTTTGGTTTGGTATGCTATTTTTTTTTTATTATTATTATTTTATTTTATTTTTATTTATTTATTCATTCATTTATTTTTATTTATTTATTTTTTATTTATTTATTTTATTTATTTATTTATGTATTTTTATTTATTTATTTATTCATTTAATTTTATTTATTTATTTATTTTTATGGTATTTATTTTTTATTATTTTTATTTATTTATTTATTTTTATTTATTTATTTATTTTTATTTTTTTATCTTTTTATTTATTTATTTATTTTTTTTATTTTTTTTATTTTTATTTTTATTTATTTATTTATTTTTTATTTATTTATTTTTTTTTTTTTTGTTCTCTAGTTCAGTGTTTTTATTTCCTTTTCAGATCTGTGCCAGAGACGTTTCAAACTATATTTGGTTCCCTAAGCTCCCCAACCAAGTAATGTAAAGCCTACAGTCAGCTCAGTAGCAGATCAGCAGTGTTCTTGCCATAGGATCTTGCAGTGCTTTTTTTACCTGCTTTACACGTCTAGATTTATAAGTATGGCATATTTTCTGGTGCCATTATTATATATCTGAAGAAAGTGATAAGGTGGTTACCTCTTCTTGCTTTGGCATATATGTGACCAAAGCTTGTCTCGTATTAAATATGTATTGAGTATTGCTTTTATAGGTGGGCATTCCAGAATAATCCGTAAGGAAGGAACATGGTGCTGCCTGGCTCCAGTGTTGGTGTGAAACTGAGCATCACACTATGAGATTAGTTGTTGAATTATGTCCACTTATATTTGTACAGGTCACTCAAGCTAAGAACAGGGTGCACCAAAAAGACATATTTTGTTAAGTTTCTCAGAAACAGTGGAACATACAAATATGCAAGAAATTTGAAAGAGAATTCACCAAATTTCTGATTGATGCATTGTATGAGTTTAATAAAGATTCAGCTTTGCAGGGAATATTGTGGCTCTGAATAATTTCTCAGAAATAATAGAAAATTCAGGTGCATATTATTTTAAGCTTTAGATGAATAGCAGTTGTAATAAATTTTTTTTCTTTTTTTCTTTTTTATATTGTTACACTGTTAGTTTATAATTTAAATGGTACTAAAGAATATCTATTGTTTGTAATATTTTTTAAATAATATTTTCATCCAATATTATTATGTAATGTCACCCACCAGCTATTAATTCCACTTATTTATGAAAACATGAAATTATTTGTTCACCAAACACTACCACAGTATATTTCATAGTTATTATATCATATTTTGCATGATGCTCCAAGGAAACATTTTTATTATCATAGGTTTTACTTTTTCACTACATCAATCTTCTGAATAAAATTATTCTGGCCCTTATCACATTAATATATTTTTATGTCAGAATTAAATATATTGCCATGTTAATATGATTCTTTTTGTATGACTGACTTACATTTTGAGGCGAAGACAATGATAATCAAGTGCCACTACATGTACTCAGAATAGAGGGTATAAAGTGACATCATAACAGAAATATGTGGAGTTTTACACTTTCATAAATTATTAAGATAAGAATTTTCTATCTTGAAAATCTTTTTCCCAGGAACCAAGTAAGGAACACATTATATAATTATATACATTATGTTTCAGTGAGATAAGTCAGTTACCTGTAGGTTAAAGCCTCCATGTTTAACATTTCTGATGTAAAGTAACTGATTACAGTCAGTTTAGAGCAAACTCAAAATTTAAAGTATGTGGCATATATACTGTGGCCTGGATTTCAAAATAATAGAGGAAACAATTCAGCACTGAAAGATTTGAGTTTTCAACTGTCCCTATGCTATGATGCTGTGACATAATCAGTGCAAGATAGAAGAATATTTTGAGGCACTTTGTGGGGATCAACCAAGGAAGTGGCTCAGAAGAAGCCCCAGAACATCTTTACTACTTCATGTAATTTATCACATAATTAAAATTTTGGAACTCTATACTTGAGTTCCAAGGTTGTGCTGTACTAAGACAAAACATTGAGTACCTTGCAGGACTGGTGGTGATTGGCATGTGATTGGCTGTAACTCTTAGCTATGTATGGTTTACTTCTTCCAAACAACTATGATTAGGTATAGTATGTATTGGCTTTGAAGCGTAAGCTATTTGTTTGTATGAGTTCAGTGTGTTAGCTTGAGCATTCTAAAGGTTTACTTGCATGTGCATGATTGTGTGCTAGTATTTTCTAAATGATGTGACATGGAATTTTGTTACTTGCATATTTGTAGACAAGAGCATAAGTTGAGATACAAAAATGAAATACATACACACACACACACACACACACACACACAGTGGAACCTCAGTTCATGAACTTAATTCATTCCTGAATGCTGTTCGAAATCCAAAGTGTTAAAAGACCAAAACTATTTTCCCCATAGTGGCTTATGACAGACACTTCCACAGCCAAGATTGCCGTTCCACAGCATCTCCAGCTCACAAATTATTTATCCAGAATGGATGTATTGAATGAACTTAGTGGGACAGAACTCAATCAGAAGATACTGTTTAGACCAATCTAGTGAGGGAAGCCCTAAAGAGGGCACACAGAGAGGAGCAACCCACTTGCTGCTTAGATGGTGATCATAACACTTAGACATCTTACTTATGGGAAAAGCTACTGGAAAAATGCAGTTGTGTAGTAGTGATGCCATTGGGGGTCATCGAGTGAAGCACAGGTGGCTCGGGATGAGTCCTGAGCACTGAAAACTTTGTTTACGTTGAGACCTTTCAATGGGATCACATTTATCTTATTTCAAAGATTGAATTACTGTCATATACTCTCCATTTCTCCTCCAAATATATAAAAACAAAGTGAATATTTATAGAAACTATAAATTAGTAATAAATGCCAACTTTTGCTGTGTCTTTTAATATGTGAAATCAAGTAACTGTTCTAAAACCAAATTATGGTACTGCAAACAAATCAGTAGCTCAAAATTTTGTTCAAAAACTGATTTGTTGGATAAGGGAGGCATTCAGTAACTGAGGTTCCAATATATATATATATATATATATATATATATATATATATATATATATATATATATATATATATATATATATATATATATATATATATATATATATATATATATATATATATATATATATATATATATATATATATATATATATATATATATATATATATATATATATATATATATATATATATATATATATATATATATATATAATGTGTGGTAATGTGTATTGATACCCATTTACTTTTTTTCATGTGCTTTCTCTTTTGTCATACATTTTTATTTTTTCTACAGGGGTGAATACTAGCAGTTGTCTAATGAGGCGATTTGAAGTAAGCAAATCTGTTTATGCATAAGTATGAGTGCTTGCTTTTACCAACAAGGAAAGGATCTTTCTTATGTGCTTTAAAATTATCTTTATAATGTCAAGCATCATGTGAGATGATATGTGAAACTTATTATTTTATGTATAGAATTCATATTTTCTATCTTATTATGTATTGTGCATTGTGCACAGTACATTATTATATTATTCATGTTAATTCTTTATGAGAGAAAACAGTCACTCTGAAGATAGCATAGTAAATACAGGAATGGGTATATAAAAATTCAGAATGAAGATTTCTCCAGGTATTGTTGGTTACTCATGAATTAATTCTTCAAAAGTAGACCAAGGTTTTACATGATTGTAAATTCTAGTAACTATTACACTAGTCACATTATTGAATTTTGTAACAACAACTCACACTTTTTGTTAAGCTAAAATATCCAAAGAATGCAGCAAACATGGTGACATGTAGCAGATTTATAATTTGTGTCATGCTTCACATTTATAAAAGAAGAGTTACAAAAAAGAAATTATACCTCAGATGTCTATGAATATTATGAAAAGATTCCATTTTGTACACAATAGTACTGAAAATAACTTGTTTTCTATAGATGGTTTCAGCTACATGATCTTGCAGATTGGCACTTAAGTGAAAGATCTGTGGGGCTCACCACTTGAAGGGCTCTCACCATGGCACTTGACTGTTTTGTGTGAATGTAATAGTGTCGGTGGCTTCTGCAAGGGTTTGAGAAAATTAGCTGCATACTTTTATGTAATTGCTTATTAGCAATTTTTTTTTTCTTTTTTTTAAGTTATGAATGGAAAGCATTAGGAGGAATTGTACTAGAAGTTAACTGGTATGTTGCTCATAATGCATAGCCTACAACCAATTACTTGCATTCCACAGTCCTTGACTCCCAAGGAAGCAAAGTACAATAAGGGCTTTTGAAGGTTTATATGCAAGAAAATAATTACTAGAGAGAGTAAATTTGTACAATTTAATGCTTTGAGAAAGAAGCTTAAAGTACTTGCTTACAGTTATGAAGATTAAAATGTTGCATAGCATCTTTAAATCTACAAAAGAATTTAACTGCATATACAGTTTGAAAGCTTTCACAATTAAGTTTTTAGATATTAAGCTTTATTCTTCCCACATTATAACAACTTAAAGAGAACATTTTATTGCTGCTAAAAATTGTATTTTCTGACATTTGGCACAATATCAATAACTTCCTTGTCTTAAGAATATCATGTTAACTAGCAGAAAGAAAAATTACAGATAATTACTAAAATCAGTTTAGCAAAGTCTGAAACACAATTTTGATAGCACATCATTGATATTGTCAATATACAAATTGCACTGAACTATATAAATTGGCAAGCTGCCATCAGATAACTAAGACTGATCAATAAAAAAAATATTAAGAATATTCATCTTTAAATAGTGAAATAAAAGTCATGTACTTATTACATTTGTATTTCTAAAACTGGATCACTGACCCTGGCAAGTAACTGATGGGCAGGTTTATAACTTTAGTGTTTGTGTGAATGATGGGCATATTAGATTATGGAAATTGTTTTGTATACAAAAAATTTTGTAAACATTGTTGTGTGTTGGTTTTTACTTGTCTTATTTTATGTTCACATAGTATGTGTTTGTTCAGAAAACTCCCAAGTACGTACTGGACTAACATAGCTGTGCCATCTTGCGAGATGTAGTTAGGTGTGACACTACACTTCAGAGTGTATATAATATATACATATATATATATATATATATATATATATATATATATATATATATATATATATATATATATATATATATATATATATTATACACACACACAGACTGTCCTGGGAGAAAAGTCACACTCTCAGAAATGAGAGAGGAAATCATTGGAAGTTGGAAATATTCTCCTGTCAAGTGCTTTTAGCACCATGGTGTAGAAATTACAGGACATTTAAATATGAATATGTATCAAGAGCAAGTGGCTGCATATGAGCCATCCTGCAGTGTTCAGCTCATCATTGTTGTCATATGGCATTCCCTATGTTTTAGCTATTATTTGCTACAACAATACACCATGCTCTTGAATTTTATTTTTATCTTTATTTATGAAATTCTTGATGCGTGATTAAGTAACATCCTCATGATGCCAACATTCACCATTGCTGACCTCTCCCTTTTACCCCCATCCCCTTGACATCTCATAACACATTCAAATTTGAATGTCTTGTAACTTCTATACCATTTTGTCAAAAGCTCATCATAGAATATTTTTTTACTGAGAATGATTTGCATTTTTATTTCAGAGAATATTTGACTTTCCTCCCATGACACCCTGTATGTGTGTGTGTGTGTGTGTGTGTGTGTGTGTGTGTGTGTGTGTGTGTGTGTGTGTGTGTGTGTGTGCGCGCGCGCGTGTGCATGCGTGTGCGTGTGTGTGCGTGTGCGTGCATGGGTGTGTGTGTGTGTGTGTGTGTGTGTGTGTGTGTGTGTGTGTGTGTGTGTGTGTGTGTGTGTGTGTAATAGTAAAGAGAATTCTAAAATTTTGTCATTACGTAGTATTTGTTTTGGATTAAGTTGTGAGGATATATTTAAATGAGTAAGTCAAGATTAATGAATAAATGTAGACATGTAATAAAAAGATTAAAGCTTGTCCGCACTTAAGGCTAGACTGTGAAGTCTCCAGAGGCAGGCTAATACTAATCTAATATCAAGAAGTGTTAATTGAATTTAAGTAATTTCTCCTCTAATGATTTAAATGTTAATGAGAATCTTTCAATGCTTGAGTCCTTTGATTGGGAGTTATAATGCATTTTCTCTGTGTGTGCATAATTCAAGCCTTGTGGTAACCACACACAAGAATGAGATCATTCATGTAGACTGCATACACCACAGTGGAAATACAAAGACATTGGATGCATAAATCAACATTCTCTCTCTCTCTCTCTCTCTCTCTCTCTCTCTCTCTCTCTCTCTCTCTCTCTCTCTCTCTCTCTCTCTCTCTCTCTCTCTCTCTCTCTCTCTCTCTCTCTCTCTCTCTCTCTCTCTCTCTCTCTCTCTCTCTCTCTCTCTCTCTCTCTCATATCTGTTCATGGCAAGATCTCTGTCTGGTTTGTTAAATGGCCCAAGAGAAGTCCCCTGTCCTGTTCCAGTGGGTCCAGTGACTGCTAGTAGTTCCAACTTGACTTAGTTAGGAAATAGTGATAAAAAATATGATCCCATTGTCTGTGCAGCTTCTCTGTGGTATGCACCACGAATATGGCTGTGTATGAACTGGAAAAAAGTGGTGTCAGGTAAACCTTTTCCTTTTCAGCTGCCAGTCCCCCAGTTGATGCATTACTTTTTTATCCCCTTTCTTTTCTTTCCTTTACCTTGCTTTGTTAGTAAAAAGCTAATTTTTCCAGTGTGTGTGTGTGTGTGTGTGTGTGTGTGTGTGTGTGTGTGTGTGTGTGTGTGTGTGTGTATATGTGTGTGCTTTGCATGTAAGCTTTGTGTTGTTAATGTTAAGTAAAATTTCTTTCTACTTTGCATTGCCTATATACTGTATGAAAATATTCATATTGTGTGTTTATTAATACATTTTCACTGTCTTCTGAGGTATCTACCAGTTATTTATTTATTTTTTTTCCATAGAATTGGCATTTAGTTAAAGTATTAGGAATTGCTGCTATCATGTGCCTTGTTGACAGAAAGTAGTTATATATATATATATATATATATATATATATATATATATATATATATATATATATATATATATATATATATATATATATATATATATATATATATATATATATATATATATATATATATATATATATATACATACTTCTAATGTGTAAATTGAGCTGAACATAGAATGCCTTTCAGAAATAGGTTTGGACAAAGCTTGTCTTCATCCCAGTGGTGTTCACTGATCATAGTGACATCTGACTATTTTGTATTTGCTTCTAGCTGTTGCTTCAAAGAAAAATTATTGACTGAAAAATCAAAGCCCTTGAGTAGATTTGTTTTCCTAAGAAGATCCATGCAACATTTGTATAATTTATACATCCCTGGTAAAACTCTTTTAAGATAACAGTGTAACAGTGAACTGCAGTGACAATTATGCATATATCTATCATGAATATATATTACATGAAATGTAAGTTCTGTAAAAGAATTAATTGTGAACATAGTCAGTGTTTGGACACTTAAGTATGTGCACAGACACATTTCACTCTATTACTGGATTATAAGTATAATTAAATGCATTAAATTCATAATAATATCATAATACATTTTAATAATATGCTAGAAGATTGTGACATTAATTATAGAATATAGTTTATTTGATTTGACTGATTCATTTATTCATATGTTTATTTTATTACATTTCACAAATTTCCTTGTGTGTGCATTGACAGGAGTCATTTGCTTCAAGTGAACTAGCCTCACTCCGTGTCTTGTTGTGGCATTAAGAACAAAACAAAGAATGATAATGATATAACAAGGAATCACATGTGATCTTGTATCTCACTTTATTTTGTAAATTTTAGTGTGTAGTACATGATGTAATTGTTTTGCACTGTTATTGATACAGTTGCTGAAGGTGGAAATTAATATGGCCAGTGTTGTAATTTAATGAGGTGTTATAGTGGCTTTTTTCTTTGTGTGTGTGTGTGTGTGTGTGTGTGTGTGTGTGTGTGTGTGTGTGTGTGTGTGTGTGTGTGTGTGTGTGTAAAAATGGTGGTTGCTAATTTGCTATACTTTAGTTGAGGGGAATATTAAATTTTGTAAGTATACATACATATTTTTATCTTTTGTTCTGTAAAAATAATAGCAATATCATATTTTTCTTATAGGACATTAAAAGCATTAATTTAGTAAAAACATATAGTAGGCCAGCTTATATGGCATGAATTATATTAGTTATTATTGTGCTGCTCTCTCTTTCTTTTACATACATTAAATTTGAACGTAACATGCTACCAATACTTGTATTAATATATGTTGTATCCTGGTTTGGGGAACTGTCAATTAGTGGACAGTGTAAAGAAGCCTTTACAAATAAGGAACAATCAGTGAAGAACTTGTTAGATGAAATAATGTTTGAGTAACATAGTATTGGTACAACAGGTGATTTGTAGCAAGCTAATATTTGAAGTATTTATTCAACTGAAATTTAATTCTATAATGCTTAAGAAAGAGGGCATTTTAATTCATGTGGTGTTCCAAGATGAGGCATCAAAAAATTTGTGAAATAGAATAGTATTATTTAAGTTGCTACATTCCAGCAATGACAGTTTCAACTGCTCTACCAATACAGTCCCAACTAGTGACTGCACATGTTCATAATTTATTGCAGGAATATAGGACACAGAATCATCATGTGTTTTAAAAGTGAACCAGACTAAACAAGAAAACATTAATGTTGATATACATTATCACTGTTTTTTTTTTTTTTTTTTTTTTTTTTTTTTTTTTTTTTTTTAAGAGTATGTGAAGAGTAGATTTAGGTATGCATGGTGTTCAATATTAATTGAAGTATGTGAATCCATCAGCACTTCAGACTGACTTTCAGCCAAAGCTTTGTGTACCATAAGTTGACCATTTTATTATTTTCTTTAAATTTACTCGACACACCAGTATCCTTAAAAGGCCATAGGCATCATTTGTACTGTATATATGACCAGTATGAGTGAACGATGGTACGTATACACATAGCAGTGTGGACGAATGTAAGAAGCAGTGCATGATTATCATGTGCTGTTCTAGTCAGTAGCGTGCACGGTTCTCCATAGGATGGTCTCAGCAGGACTGTCTTAGCAAGCAAACTTAGACAAATAAAGCAGTTTGGATTTGAAATGGTGTGTTACATTGTCCCCATGGAAAAGAAGAGAGAAAAGCTCCTTTCATTAAAATATACTATCTGTTTACAAGGAATGGGAAACTGATAGACTGGAGCAAAAGAGAAAACTGATACTTCCTGTGTACTAACACCATTACTTTGATGTGAGGAGTATTGCTCTCTTGTAACCTTTACAAAGGTTAAGCTTATTGTCATCTAATGCAGCTTGAGTTCCATTTTCATAATCATGCTAAGGTATTGCTGAAAGGATGCAAAATAAATGGGAAATGAGTTTTTACATATCAGACCGACTCTTCACTTAAACCATTTCCAAAATTAAGACATTTTGTTCAAGCTTATTATAATTTACATAGTACTAGCTAATTAACTGTCACTTGTCTGTTAACGGTTTCTTGCTTAAAATCCATGCAACTAAAATTCTAGGCAGTGAATATTTCATGTAGAACTAGCATTGGATGAGGGAAGACAATGCAAACAAGTGCTAACAAACACCAGGATATCCCAGTATTGCAACACCGGCAAGCAAACAAACAACCACCACCATCAGGTCACCATAAAGACTGCATTCTCGCAAGTCATGCATTCTCACAAGTCATCTACCAAGCAGACTCCCTACCTCCATGCTCATGTTCTCTTTTAACGTATGTCTGCCCTCGACCTCTTTTTTCATGCATATGTATTCTTTCTTGCCTACATTTAATGTTTATTTTTTCCTCTTCCTGCTCCATTTTTTTTTTTTTTATTTATTTATTTATTTTATTTTTTTCCTATTTCGCTGGAAAAAAAAAATCTCCCTTCATCCTAGCTTTCTTTTTGTTTCCTTTCCTCCCTCTCTGCTTCTTCCCCTCTGATTTTTTTGTTTTTTTTCCTCCTCTCGTTGACCACGCAGGTATTATGTTACATTTCATCTTTTACATGATTCTCCTCTTTCACGTTACCTCCTCACCTTCCTTGTTCTATACATCGACAATTTCACAGTATCTTATATATATATATATATATATATATATATATATATATATATATATATATATATATATATATATATATATATATATATATATATATATATATATATATATATATATATATATATATATATATATATATATATATATATATATTTATTTATTTATTTATTTATTTATTTATTTATTTATTTATTTAGTTAGTTAGTTAGTTAGTTAGTTAGTTAGTTAGTTAGTTAGTTAGTTAGTTAGTTAGTTAGTTAGTTAGTTATTTTTTTTTTCACTTGCTTTATGACCTAAAGCTGCGATCCCGCGTATATTGTTCAAAACTTCGTGTTTGTTTGGAAGTTTTCACATACTATATTCTGTTCGCACTTTTGTTGTGTGTGTCGGGATGAGGGGGAACAAAGGATGGTCTATACTTTTTTTCCTATAATAGTATAAAAGCTCTAGGGAAAAAAAAAAAAAAGCAGGATATGTGATTAGACAACCTCGCTAAAGGTGAATTGGTGTCCGCCACCGAACGTTTATGTACTAGATAATATATATACTTCTAGTACTGTGGTTTTCTAAGATTATTCTTTATTTTCATTTCTATTTGACTCTCTCTCTCTCTCTCTCTCTCTCTCTCTCTCTCTCTCTCTCTCTCTCTCTCTCTCTCTCTCTCTCTCTCTCTCTTTTCTTGATAGTGAGAGGTCATTTTTCACTGAGAGAGAGAGAGAGAGAGAGAGAGAGAGAGAGAGAGAGAGAGAGAGAGAGGCGGGTGTGTAATTAGGTCACAGAATGGTAATACCATTTTTTTTTTTAATCTACTTACCAAAGTCCCATAGCTTCAAAATATAATTCAGTTGCTTCGAAGGTTCATGAAGCACTACAACAACAATAACTACTACTACTACTACAACAACAATAACAAAAACAACAACAACAATAGCTACTACAACTCCTACTACTACTATAACTCAGTTCCTGAACACTTTACTCATGTAAGAGAGAGAGAGAGAGAGAGAGAGAGAGAATGTATGAATGCATTCTTAATTTAAATGGGCAACAATGTCTGCCCATACAGTTTTATTTTATTTGGAGGTCATTCCCGGATCATTTTTATCCTTTGTTATATATATATATATATATATATATATATATATATATATATATATATATATATATATATATATATATATATATATATATACACGCACTGACAGACAACAGCAAAGACATGTTCATGAATGGGAGTGAAAATGGAATTTATAGTTAGAACCTTGGCTTAGGAATACTCTCTCTCAGGATACGACTTTGCCAGAACTGCACTACCGACGGACAGGTGGACAGGTTACGACGTACGTAACAAACGGACAAAGTTGCGATCATTTGAACAATGGTCATATGAGAAGTGGAGAAATGGAAATCACATTCTCGGAGAGAGAGAGAGAGAGAGAGAGAGAGAGAGAGAAGAAGAAGAAGAAGAAGAAGAAAATGCGCCAGTCATGTGTTTATAACAATAAAATGAGCAAAGACCAACAGGTAGGCAAGCAATGGAGATACTTATGTAAAGGAGTCACTTGAAGCACTCAGGAATTGCCAAATACTAAACTAGTTTTTTTACATAAAAACACAAGAACGCCATTAAGAAAGCTGCAAGAGGCCCCATCATAACTAAGCCAGCAAGTGGCAACCCCTGTATAAAAGTTCAATAATTATCTCCGTACAAAGATCGTGACAGTGTCATTATTACGGAGTTTATTCGCATCATTATTTATTCATCACTTACGTATTTACGTACATTCTTCGCCGCACCCCCTCCCCTCTCCCTTATTATATTAATGCTGAAGAAAGAAAAAAGAAAAAAAAATCAACCTCCCCGTACCCTTAGCAACATCCTATCCCTATTAACCCAGTCCAGAAAAAGCCGATGCTGGTCCACCGGTAGAAAATGAACACATGCGATTTTCCATGGTGAGCTCCTTTCCTTATCTTTTTGTTTTTATTTGTTTACTTATTTATTTATTTATTTGTTATATAAGGGGATACTGACCATGGGCATTAACCCGTAAACTGCGCCAGACATCTTAAGATGCTGTTCGACCAACTGCGCGAGACATCTTAAGATGACAGGTTTTCTAAGCTGCATTTCAAAAGTTCCCGCACAGCCACCGTAAAATCCAATGAACATCATTTGGCAACATCATCTCTCTTTCGCTCCATATAGGCATTATTGTCTCAGCCTTAGGCAGTCATGGAAGACGGTAATTCATTATCATCTTCCGATGCTGGCCAGCCTCCTGGCTCCCACATTCATGGCCATGGGGGAGGCAGATGTCGTAAAAAGAAGAAGATAGTAAAAAGAAAGCTTGGACTAGGCCCTGATGATGTAGATTATTTACAGCAATCAACTTCTGGTGCTGTGAGAAAGCCCAAGAAATCCCGTAAACACACTCCTGCCTCTCAAGGTCAGGAGCACGCTGCCGCTTCCTCACTGCCAGGCAAAGCCCGTAATATGCCATTGACACCATCAAAATTTTTACCATTGATAGAAGATTCTGAGGAATCACTCTCAACACTTCCTGATGATTCACACTGGCAGAAAGAACAGGAAAATGATCTCTTTGACACCTTCCCGGCTCCCCTGTCGCTGGCCCCCAGCCACTTCCCAAAGAACTTCAGCCATCCATCACTGCCACACAATGTATTTTTTTTTCATTTTTTATTTCACATTTCAGTGCTCTACTTTCCTTTGAGTTTCAAAAGATCAAAGATAGTTTTCAAGCAAGTTAATTTTTTGCCATTTTTTGCGCACCCTGCAGCTATCCTGAAATCATAATTGCGCAGTTTAAGGGTTAAAAAAACTTACATGATAAAAGAGGCACACTGATATGGATACCGGTTCCTAAAGAAAAAAGGGCCAATCTATAATGAAACGGCTATTGTTCTTTCTTTCCGTGTGTGTGTGTGTGTGTGTTTTCGTTGCTTCATCCTGGGAAGGTGAATTAATACTCATAGTCATCTAGTAATCACAAGTCTCGAGGACAATTGTGCGAATTTCTGATGTACTCTTTTTCAGATTGGTTTGGCAACACTACCTCCAACAGAGCGGCGAACTTTTTTTCCGTATGTGTGCGTGTGTGTGTGTGTGTGTGTGTGGGTTGTACGGGGTTGGATATCTTGAGGAAAAATTTACGTCACCCCAACAGCGTATCGACACTTTTTTTTTTTCTTTCCTTTGTTATATAATATCTCTCTCTCTCTCTCTCTCTCTCTCTCTCTCTCTCTCTCTCTCTCTCTCTCTCTCTCTCTTCTACTACTACTACTAGCTATCCTGAAATCATAATTGCGCAGTTTAAGGGTTAAGAAAGCTGCCAGAGGCCCCATCATAACTAAGCCAGCAAATGGCAACCCCTGTATAAAAGTTCACTAATTATCTCCGTACAAAGATCGTGACAGTGTCATTATTACGGAGTTTATTCGCATCATTATTTATTCATCACTTACTTATTTACGTACATTCTTCGCCGCACCCCCTCCCCTCTCCCTTATTATATTAATGCTGAAGAAAGAAAAAAGAAAAAAAAATCAACCTCCCCGTACCCTTAGCAACATCCTATCCCTATTAACCCAGTCCAGAAAAAGCCGATGCTGGTCCACCGGTAGAAGATGAACACATGCGATTTTCCATGGTGAGCTCCTTTCCTTATCTTTTTGTTTTTATTTGTTTACTTATTTATTTATTTATTTGTTATATAAGGGGATACTGACCATGGGCATTAAAAAAACTTACATGATAAAAGAGGCACACTGATATGGATACCGGTTCCTAAAGAAAAAAGGGCCAATCTATAATGAAACGGCTATTGTTCCTTCTTTCCGTGTGTGTGTGTGTGTGTGTGTGTGTGTGTTTTCGTTGCTTCATCCTGGGAAGGTGAATTAATACTCATAGTCATCTAGTAATCACAAGTCTCGAGGACAATTGTGCGAATTTCTGATGTACTCTTTTTCAGATTGGTTTGGCAACACTACCTCCAACAGAGCGGCGAACTTTTTTTCCGTATGTGTGCGTGTGTGTGTGTGTGTGTGTGGGTTGTGCGGGGTTGGATATCTTGAGGAAAAATTTACGTCACCCCAACAGCGTATCGACACTTTTTTTTTTCTTTCCTTTGTTATATAATATCTCTCTCTCTCTCTCTCTCTCTCTCTCTCTCTCTCTCTCTCTCTCTCTCTCTCTCTCTCTCTCTCTCTTCTACTACTACTACTACTACTACTACTACTACTACTTATTTTTTTCTTTATATAAGAGGGACACCAGCCAAGGACAACAAAAATCCAATTAAAAAAAAAAAGCCCACAGAAATGCCGTTTCCCGAATAGGGTCCAAACCGGTAGTCAAAAACTGAAGAAGTGTCTTGAAACCTCCCTCTTGAAGGAATTCAAGTCATAGGAGGTGGAAATACAGAAGCAGGCAGGGAGTTCCAGAGTTTACCAGAGAAAGGGACTGAATGATTGAGAATATTGGTTAACTCTTGCATTAGAGAGGTGGACAGAATAGGGATGAGAGAAAGAAGAAAGTCTTGTGCAGCGAGGCCGCGGGAGGAGGGGAGGCATGCAATTAGTAAGATCAGAAGAGCAGTTAGTATAAAAATAGCGGTAGAAGATAGCTAGAGATGCAATATTGCGGCGATGAGAAAGAGGCTGAAGACAGTTAGAGGAGAGGAGTTGATGAGACGAAAAGCTTTTGATTCCACCTTGTCTAAAAGAGCGGTATGAGTGGAACCCCCCCTCCCCCTAAGACATGTGAAGCATACTCCATACATGGATGGATAAGGCCCTTGTACAGAGTTGGCAGCTGGGGAGGGGGGGTGAGAAAAACTGGCGGAAACGTCTCGGAACACCTAACTTCATAGAAGCTGTTTTAGCTAGAGATAAGATGTGAAGTTTCCATTTTAGATTATAAGAAAAGGACAGATCGAGGATGTTCAGTGCAGAAAAGGGGGACAGTTGAGTGTCATTGAAAAAGAGGGGATAGTACTACTACCACTGCTACTACTACTATTGAGTTTTGTCACAGTCTGTTACATATTCAGGAAATACTATGTTTACATACCGTTATGATTACCTCATGATTTTTTTTTCACTTATAATATTATATGAAAACACAATCATGAAGTAATTATAACGGTATGTAAAGGAAAGGAGCTCACCATGGAAAATCGCATGTTCTTCCACACGTGGGCTAGCATCTGGTTTTTCTGGACTTGGCTAATGGGGATGAGATGTTGCTGAGGTAAAAGAAGACTGACGAGTTTTTTTTTTTTTTTCTTCTTCTTCTTCTTCTCTTTTTTTTTTTTTTTTTTCTTCAGCATTTATAGCAGGGGGATTGAGGCGAATAATGTACGGAAATGCGTAAGAGATGAATGAATAATGATGTGAACGTCATTAAGAAAGCTGCAAGAGGCCCCATTATAATTAAACCTGCAAGAAGCGAGCCCTTGTTATCTCAGCACGAACATCGTGATAATATCATTATTACGGAATAATGATATTGGCAATTCCTGAGTGCTTCATGTGACTCCTGTACATAGGCATCTCCATTCCTTGCCTGTATGTTAGTCTTTGCTCGTTTTATTGTTCTAAACACATGACTGGTGCATTCTCTCTCTCTCTCTCTCTCTCTCTCTCTCTCTCTCTCTCTCTCTCTCTCTCTCTTCGTGAATGTGGTTTCAATTTATTCACTTCTTACATGACCATTGTTCAAATGATTGCAACTTTATGTTTGTTACTCCTACATGTCCACCTGTCCGTCGGTAGTACAGTTCTGTCAAGTCGTATCCTGTTTGTTATACAAAAGAAAAAAGTCGAAAATACAGTCACAACACACACACACACACACACACACACACAGAGAGAGAGAGAGAGAGAGAGAATTTCTAAGCCAAGGTTCAAACTTTCCTTATAAATTCCGTTTCCCCCATTCATGAACATGTCTTTGTTACTGTCTGTCAGTGCATGTATATATGTAACAGTTTAACATCAAGCAATAATTTACTTAAGAAGAATCTGTAGTTCGGTCAATGTCCAGCTCCACGATGAAGAGCGTTGGCGAGTACGTTCTGAGAAAGAGTGAGCGTATTTCACCAAGCCAGCAGGCATCCCTTAACATTCGCTTCATTTATTCTCATCTCATATTACATGATTAACAAGTAACAATAAGAAAACATGAGAGGGCAACAGTCCGCCGCTCCCATTCCTCCATACGTGGGCTCTTTCTATGTGAGACAAGGTGGGATTAGAAAGTTCCCAGGGCCCCCGTCTCGCGACTCCTCCAGGCTCCAGTAGTAGAGGCAGGTCATTTTTCCCTCCATCCAGCCGTCTTCCAGAAACTGGATTTTCAAACATCCCGTCTTATTATCTTAACAGCCTTTAACAAACCAAGAGGCTCATGTGGAAATTATTATTATTATTATCATTTATTTATTTTTTTTTATGGATGTTTCTTATGATTTTTATGTATATTCACTGCACTTGTCTCAGCTAAGAATGGGCGAGGAGAAAAATTTGTACATACTTATGAGAAAGTGAAATTGCCTGAGCATCTCATTTCCGGTAATTGCAGCCAGGTGGTACAAAACATTCTTTCCTCCTTTCTCCTTCACTTTCTCATTTTCCTTCTGCCCTAACAACAGACTCGTTACTGGGAGTCTTAAGAATAAACAAATAAAATAGAATGGAATAAATAAAATAAAAAAAAAACGCTGAGGAATTAATATACTTGTTTCTTTGTTCTAAATAACTGTTTTCCTCCACTCATGGAGCGAACATTTTTACCTACTTAGGGTTTCTCAAATGCCTTGTTATTATTTTTTTTTTTTTTATTCATCCCACTATTTTCTGTATGGTCTTCTGATTTCATTATAATGTCCATAGTACATCGTATGTCTGCTCCAGTCATTATTTTCTCCACCATTTCCTTCCTCCTTCCCTTGGTGATAATTTGAGTAATTATAAGATACTCTAGTTTTCATTTGTTTCCTTTCAGAGGATGAAACATTTTTTTCTTCTCCTATCCTGTCTTCTCTTGCATTAATTATATTGTTATGGCCGGATTTGCAGTAAATTTCTGTATGTTCATGTTGTTGCAGCTCGGCAGTAAGTGTGGTGTGCATCTCTCTCTCTCTCTCTCTCTCTCTCTCTCTCTCTCTCTCTCTCTCTCTCTCTCTCTCTCTCTCTCTCTCTGTGTGTGTGTGTGTGTGTGTGTGTGTGTGTGTGTGTGATTCAATTTCAACATCCTTATCTTTCCTGGCTATTTATAATAGTTACTCTCAAATGCTCTACTTTATTTGTCATCTTGTTTTTTTTTTCCTTTTCATCTTTAATTCATACCTGAAGGGTAGGTACATTCCACAACAGTCTCCTTTTATTGATATCACTTACCCTTCACATAGTTATGTAGATGAAGATCCTACAACTTGAAAACATATTCAACATTATTACCGCTTCATTTTTTTTTTTTCTGGCCATGCTTCCTGCCAGTGATTCCCTTCCATGCTACTACTACTGCTACTACTACTACTACTACTATTACTACTACTACTACTAATAATAATAATAATAATAATAATAATGATAATAATAATAATAATAACAATAATAATAATAATAATAATAATAATAATAATAATAATAATAATAATAATAGTAATAACATTAATAATAATAATAATAATAATAAATTAATAAATTAATAAAAACTTCGTGCATGTACCTTCCATTACTCCACTGAAATCTGTTGCCATATATGCAATACTGATCACGAAAAATAAGAGAAATATCGTTAATAAACACCCCACAATGTTTCGGTTGAGTGGCCACCGCCCACCTCCGCTCGAATTGGTCGATATATTTTATTTGATTGATTATTCTAGGGAGCAACAAGAGCTGCTAGACCTTGAAATCCCTTTGACCTATCCTTTGTCTCAGTATCGGTCATTCCTTCCCTTTGTTCTATGTGTTCCATCCGCAGGGCAGCGACAAATTCTCGCACAAGTGGCAGACACCCAGTGACGTCAATGTAGCAGTGTTCCCGCGCCGCCTCATCGTGTTCCCGCAGCACTAAGCGCTCTCTCGGCGCTGGCATCGCTCGCAGTCGGAGTTTAGCTATCACAGAAAGGAGACGTGATTATCAGCATGGCCTGGGAACCCCACGTGAACGGGCTGGCCAGGGTGCCTGTATCTCACTGGAACGAAGCCTTTGAAGAAGCAGCCAAGTATATTTCTAAAAGGTTGTACTCTGAGGAAGATTTTGAGGTACGAAAAGTGTATTAGTGGGTGTCTGGGCGCGATGTGCGAGTATGGGTGTTATTGTGTGTATGAGAGAGAGAGAGAGAGAGAGAGAGAGAGAGAGAGAGAGAGAGAGAGAGAGAGAGATCCCAATATTATAATTGTTTTACTTATGAATACGAGCTCGTTCAGAATATGAGAGAGAGAGAGAGAGAGAGAGAGAGAGAGAGAGAGAGAGAGAGAGAGAGAGAGAGAGAGAGAGAGAGAGCACTAAATTAATGATATAGGTTTTTGTTCTTTCATAAATTCTACCACCTTATGACATTTGTGAATATAAGCACTATTATTATAATTACGAGGAAGAAAATTCGGGGGATTAAAGACCATTTTACTGTTACCCGCAATATACGGCTCTTGCAACTCATTAACAAACTTCATTCGATTAGAGTTTTAACAAGAATCAACATGAATAGAATTATCTAATACTGTCCCACGCTCTTTGGAGAGAGAGAGAGAGAGAGAGAGAGAGAGAGAGAGAGAGAGAGAGAGAGATGCTTTTCTTAGTTCTTTGTGTATTTGAATAATCGGAAATACATAGATAAAAAGTTTTAGCGCCGCAGTTTGCTAAGATCACACCTTGAAAATCGCTCAACAAAAAAAAAAAAAAAAAAAAGTAATAAAAAAAAAAAACTCCGGTTACATGTCAGCAAAGGAGGAAAATTTTGACGGGGGCAGGGGAGGGATGGGAGTGAGTTGCGCGCAGAGGGGTGGGAGAGTGGAGGGAACGGTGTGGTGGGAGTAATGGAGAGGGAACGGAGGCGGGGAGGAAGAGGGAGGTGAGCGACGGGGATGTCATATGGTGAATGTTCTAGCGGGCACACAAAGGTCGCAAAGGTTATTAAACTGCATCTTGTTGAATCTGTACATATTTCGTTTTTACTTTAACATTCATAATTGATTATAAGTGACGCTCAGTTGTTGGGTATATAAGTAAGACAATTTTTTTTTTTTTCAACTGCAATGGAATATACCACTCATCAATGCTCCGATGTGTTTCACCTGAGAGGTTTATTATAATTTTATCTTGAACATCACCCCCATTTGTTTCATTTTCATACACGCGAAAGTTCTGCTTTCGACTAGTCCCGTGCTTTGTTCAAGATAACAGATAATACTGGCACTCAGGTCGCGGAACCTAGACATCACCACGCCTCCGCCTGCTTGAATAATAAGCGTTTTCAGTTGTGGTCCGGCACAGCATAGTGTGTGATTTTAAGCGTTTTCACTAGTGGTTCGGCACAGCATGCAGTGTTGGATTTTAAACGTTTTCAGAAGTGGTCCGGCACAACAGTTTGATTTTTTTTTTTTTTTTACTGAACACAACTTACAGCCCCGCTGCCAGACAACAGGCGCCACCACCCTTGGGAAAAACTGTTGTGTACATCATTCAGTTGATCTTACGCAGTAATTCCGTAAAATACAGAAGAAATAAGCGTTTTCAGTAGTGGTCCGGCATAGCACAGTGTTTGATATTCTATTGCAGGGTGGTCCAACTATGGGCCCGAGGGCCACAAGTGGCCCGCCAGTTGATTCTCTATGGCCCACAATCGCTTGTATTATAAATTTATTTTGTAAACGAAAAGCACAAATGAAATTCTGTCTGTATATGAAATAGTACTAGGAACTAGGATTATATATATATGTGTAATATATATATATATATATATATATATATATATATATATATATATATATATATATATATATATATATATATATATATATATATATATATATATATATATATTACTGGCCCTCCATGTAAGCGTTTAGTGCTGAAGTGGCCCAAGATGTCGAAGAAGTTGGACCACCCTGTTCTACTGAACACGATTCACAGGCTCACTGCCAGATGATAGGCGCCACCACCCTTGGGAGAAACTGTTGTGTACATCACGCAGATGACTTTAGGTAGCAATTCCGTAGGATACAGGAAGAAGTATTAATAGACTCTTCCATTACTTAAGGTTCTCAGTCAATTTTCTTGGGAAAAGGAGCTTTTCAGAGCAGCACCAAACAGAGCAGAAGAGAGGTATGAGAAGTGTGTGCCGGCAGAATGTGCTCATGTTTAGAGTTGGGTCTGGAAAGGCAAACGCTCTGCTGTGCACGTATAGGCGTTTTCAGTAATGTCACCGACAAGTCAAACGCTTTGTTTGCAAGGCAAACGGAAGCATACGTGCCCAGCAGAGCGTTTGCCTTTCCAGGCCCTAAAGGCAAACAACCAAACAGCGAGTAGTAGAACGTCAGAACATCATTTAAGTTCCTGTAGGAATGTATTTTGAAAAATAAAATATAGAATATAATGCTTTTTGAGGCAGAGAAAGTTGGTGTTGTATAAAGGAGTATTTCTTTTCTTGTCATTTCACATTAAAAAGAACCTGAAAGTGACATAAGGCAAGGGAAAGAAGGGAAGATGTTGCGTTTTCTGGTGATATTACGCATCTTTTTGACCGATAGGCATTTTGTCCGACTCTATTTCGTGGCTATGATTTTCTTACATCATCTCTTAGCATAATCATGTGCGGGGGAGGAAATATATATATTTTTGTTCTATTATAGATGACATGAATCTAAAAGCAGAGAGAAAATTATAGTTGGCTAAGAACCCATACATGCAAACATGAGCACATGCTTGCCGCCACACACCTGACATGCTTCTTCTCTGCTATGTCTGCTGCTGCCCTGAAAACCTCCTCTTCCCAAGAAAATAGACTGAGAACCGTAATACTTCTTGTATCTTACGGAATTATTACCTAAAGTTAACTGAGTGATGTACACGACAGTTTTTCCCAAGAGTATTATCGCCTGTCGTCTGGCAGCGGGGCTGTGAATCGTGTTCAGTAGAAAATTCAACACTGCTTTGCTGGGATTATGTCATGATTAGCGAACCCAACACCTCATGTCAAGAACAGCGAACTCAATGACCTTCATGTAAAGAATGGCCAACCCAAATGTCTTCCTGTAAAGAAAAGCAAATCCTTGACAAAATATGTTGTGTTTTATGAATAAGTGAAATTGGGGGGAAAAATAGGAAATATGAACTCATTTAGGTTAGGTAAGGTTAGGGTTCATAAAAGTTAACTAAAAACAGAAGCTTTGAAATTTAATCAGTTATTGAAATGTCTGGTGCCGAAGTAACGAAGTGATCATGTCAAGTTCAGCGAATCCGATTATTCTCATGTGGAGGAGGCAGTAGGCACCTGCCGAAACGATAATTACTCCCAGTGAGGTCTAAAGCACTGAATCAGGCGGTGCTGTGAACTGTCCTGTCGCTTCAATCTGTCCTCAGGATTCCCCTAAGCGGAGGTGCCTCTGCCGTTTTGTCTCTGCTAGTTTGGGGGACCTGAGGAGGTATTTTGCTGATTTTTTTTTTTTTTTTTTCTTGGAATGACTACTGCTTCCGTGTCAAAGACCCGTCTTTGTGTGCCGAGTCCATAACAGAGGTGATAGTGTCTGGCATGGAGGCGTACATTCCTCACTCTTTTTCTTGACCTAAACCTTCCAAACTTCTGTTTAACACAACTTGTCCTTGTGCTATACATGATAGAGAGGTGGCCCTCAAAAGATACTTAATTAAGCCTTCCATCACCAGAATATCATGCACTTTATATTTCTGCCCGGAACCATGCCAAGTCTGTTCTCCAAATAGCCAAAAACTTCTTCATTAATAGAAAGTGTCAAAATCTTTCAAGATCTAACTACCCTCGTGACTTCTGGCATCTAGCCAGAAATATCTCCAATAACTGCTTCTTCTTTCTTCCCTCCTTTTTTTCAACCTTTATTCCAACTACTATCACATATATTTCTAAAGCTGAACTCTTCGCTCAAACCTTTGCTAAAAACTCTACTTTGGACGATTCAGTGCTTGTTCCTCCCTTTCCTCCACCCTCTGACTACTTCATGCTACCTATTAAAATTCTTCGCAATGATGTTTTTCATGCCCTCGCTAGCCTAAACCCTCGGAAGGCTTATGGACCTGATGGCATCCCTCCTATTGTTCTCTGAAACTGTGCCTCCGCGCTTGCACCTTGCCTAGTCAAACTCTTTCAACTCTGTCTGCCAACATCTGCCTTTCCTTCTTGCTGGAAGTTTGCCTACATTCAGCCTGTTCCTAAAAAAAAAAAAAATTCTAAAAATTTCTTATTGGGGCAGAGCAAATTTGGAATTGTTCAATGCCTCAAAACTCAATTCCTCCATCTATCAACTCGACACAACCTTTCAGACAACTATCCTCTCTTCTTCAATGACACTCAACTGTCCCCCTCTTCTACACTGAACATCCTCGGTCTGTCCTTTACATATAATCTGAACTGGAAACTTCACATCTTATCTCTAGCTAAAATAGCTCCTATGAAGTTAGGCATTCTGAGACGTCTCCGCCAGTTTTTCTCACCCCTCCAGCTGCTAACTCAGTACAAGGGCCTTATCCATCCATGTATGGAGTATGCTTCACATGTCTGGGGGGGGGGGGTTCCACTCATATCGCTCTTCTAGACAGGATGGAATCAAAAACTTTTCGTCTCATCAACTCCTCTCCTCTAACTGACTGTCTTCAACATCTCTCTCATCGCCGCAATGTTGTATCTCTAGCTACCTTCTACCGTTATTTTCATGCTAACTGCTATTCTGAATTTGCTAACTACATGCCTCCCCCCCCCTCCCGCGGCCGCGCTGCACAAGACTTTCTTTTCTCTCACCCCTATTCTGTCCGCCTCTCTAATGCAAGAATTAACCAGTATTCTCAATCATTCATCTTCTCTGGTAAACTCTGGAACTCCCTGCCTGCTTCTGTATTTCCACTTTCCTATGACTTGAATTCCTTCAAGAGGGAGGTTTCAAGACACTTAAACTTAAATTTTTGAGTACCGCTTTGGACCCTTTTCTGGGACTGTCATCTCAGTGAGTTTTTTTTTTTTTTTTTTTTTTTTTTTTTTTTTTTTTTTTTTTTTTTTTTCCCTTGACCAGTGTCCCTCCTACATAGGAAAAAAAAATGTAAAGAATAACGAACTTGATAATCTTTTTGTAAAGAAAGAATAGCGAACCCTATTGTGAGTGGATTCTTGATCTTGATCTTGATGGTACAGGTGGCACAGGATCACTCCTGAGCCAGGCCTTTGGATCGGCAACTCCTGTAGAAAGGGGGAAAAAAAAAAAGAGAAACGAACAGCATCCTCTATCCTAATTGTTCATACACCTGGCACGCCACATTCTCTCCAGAAACTCTTTCACCGCCTCAATCATCCTTTCATTCGCCTCTCTACACAGTCCCAGCAACAACACCATCCATTCCTTTCCTGTCTTCTCCACTCTTTCATTCCTATCATGCCCTAACTCAGTCAGTATCACTTGCATCATCTCATTCCTGTCTCTGGCATACTGCACACACTCCAGCACCACATGTTCCACCGTCTCATCCTCTCCCATGTCACACATCTGGCACACTTTGCTGCGGGACTCAGACCACCTGTAACTCCTTGCATTCACATCCATACACTGTGCCCTCGCTCGGAAGAGAAGATCACCGCCCAGGCTTCCATCATACCACCTTTCATACCTCGGGGCCTCTTTCTCCTTGTACCATTCCAGGGTCTTCTTTCTTTCCATCTCATTCTTCCATTCATTCAGTCCCACACATTTCACTTCTTTGTCTATCTCATTCTTCCATTTTCTCACATCCCATTCGGCTCCCACTCTTCCTCCTCTTGTTACCACCCATTCACGCTCATTTTGATTCCTCCCAGCCATTCTTATCGCCCACACAACTTGCAATCCATTCCTGTCTGTCATTCTCATGCATCTCTTCCTCCATTTGCTTCCACTTTCATTCCACAGGTACACCTTCCTTGCTATTCTTGCATCATCCATTCTCTCAAGCCTAATCTTGTACCTAAGTGTGGCTTTTGTCAGTCTTTCTCTGAAGGTGCTCCATCCCATGTCACCTCTCAAGGCTTCAACTGCTGTGCACCTCGGTGCACTCAGTGCCATCCTTGCTACTTTGTTCTGGCCCACTTCTAACTTATCAATTTCACTTTCATTCCATGCAATCACATCCATACCATACATTATACATGGCACAGCCACACTCTTCCACACTTCTCTCAACACATCATACTTACTTGCTCTCATCCTTGCCGCGCTTCCCAATCGACCTACCCACTGGTTTAGCATACTTATCTTTTCATTCTTTGCCTTTGCACACCCACTAGGACTCATCCACATCCCTAAGTACTTGTATTCTTGCACCTGTCTCAACTCATTCTCTCCAAGTCTCCATACCACATTACTTTCATCCTCTGATCTATTCACAATCATTACTTTGCTTTTCTCACTGCTAAACCTTACTCCAAAGTCTTTACCATAGCCATCCACTACATCCAACAAACTTTGAAGCTCATCTGCCGATTCACTCATAACAACTACGTCATCTGCATAAAGGAGCACACATACTTTATCATTCCCCACACTTACCCCTACATTCATTCTTCTCATCCTGGCTGCTAGCTCCTCTGTATACAGGCTAAAAAGGGTTGGTGACAATATATAGCCCTGCCTAACTCCTCTCTCACTCTTCACCCAGTCTGTTTCTATGTCTCCTAGCCTGTATCTAGCTCTTGTGTCCACATACATACTTTGCACTACGTTAACTATCTTTGCACTCAATCCAATCTTTTCTAAGACTCTACCTAACATTTCTCTGTTCACTCTATCATAAGCTTTCTCTATATCCAAAAAACCTAGGTACAATTTACCCCCATCCTTCTTTTTCTTCTCAATCATTTCATTCACCACAAACATATTGTCCTCAGCTCTCCTGTCCCTACGAAAACCATTCTGTTCTTCACCCAGCACTCCAGCTCTCTCAATCCATTTACACAGTCTCTCATTCAACACTGCACTGAAAACTTTACCTACTGTATTCACTAATGCAATTGGCCTGTAGTTCTTCAGCTCATTCTTACTCTTAAATCCTCCCTTATGTAACAGACACACTCGGCTCTCATTCCACTTTCTTGGCACTCTCTCTTCATCCCACACTCGGTTGAATAACTCAGTCATTCTGTCTATCACTACCTCCCCACCATTCTTGTAGAACTCATAGGGTATATCATCTGGACCTGCTGCCTTGCCATTCTTCTGCCTTCTCACACACCTCTCCACTTCATCCCTACTGATTCTTTCATCCAGTTCATCTACATTCTTCCTTTCCAGTGTTACACATTCTTCTCTCACACTAAACATCTCACCTACCCCACCTACTTCTTCCCAGAACCCTTTGATTGCCTCCCTGATTCCATCCTTCTCTGTTATAACTACACCCTCCACTTTTAGACTCTCCACACCAACACTGCCTGACATATTCTCACCTCTCATGAACTTGTACCATTCACGGCCACCTTCCATACCTTTCTCCCTTAAAGATTGAATCACGCTCCTTTCACTCTTCACTTTAGCATTCATTATCATTCGTCTCGTCAACCGCTGCTGCTTCACATACGCTGCCCATGCATTCAGATACTCATTCTCTGCCTCATCGCTTTCATGCCTCTTTTTCCTCAGCGATCTACACTGTCTACTCATTCTCTTTCGCTCCTTCCTAGCCGCTCTGATTTCATCATTCCACCATGGTTTACATACATTCTTTCTTCTACCTACTCTCACAAACCCTATCTGGTTCTCAGCAGCACCCCTCACGTCCTCAACCAGTTTCTCATTCAGATGCTCCACGTCATGCACACTTTCGTCGTCCCAGCTTCTCTCACTCAGATCAACCTGAAAGTTCTCCCACCCTACATCTCTCAGTCTCCACTTCTTTCTCTTACTTGCCACTTTCACTTCATTCCCACCCTGCATCAAGCACTCCACAACCAGCATGTTGTGATCGGACACAATATCAACCAAACCATCCTCATCTATCCACATGTGCGACACAATTTCACGCATTCTTCCATTCACCAACATGTAGTCAATTGCCGATTCCTGTTCTCTTGCACTCCAAGTCACACGCCCCTCTGCCAAAGTAACGTTCAGATTTTCCAGCTCCAGTTCATCAACAAACTCTCCAAGCATTTCACCATTCCTGTTCACCTGTTCCCCCAGTATTCCCACATGTGCATTCATGTCACCCATAACTAGCACTCTCTCCTCTCCATGCTCTCTCACAACTTTCTTAAGTATGTTATACTTCCTCCTATTTTCCCTCTCTGCTCTTTCACCCATGACAGTCATGTACGCTACCACCAGTACCACCTTCTCTGGTCTGCCACGACCATCCATGCATTCCACTCTTACTGCAAGCACATCCTCACTACTTGTACACTCCCCCACATCAATCTCCTCTACTTTCAGTCCTCTTTCTTTCTTGTAGAGTAGGGCTACGCCTCCTCCCAGTGTTTCCTGTGCCTTACGCCCCTTTCCAATCATAACATACTCGCATCCCTCCATTCGTACATCATCTCTCAGGTGAGTCTCAGTGAGCCCGACTAAGTCGAACCTCCACTCCCTGAGCTCCTTGCATACATCCTCAAACTTGCCCACACCCCATCCTCTCACATTCATACAGCCAATCTTCACACATTTACTTGCCTGGTTAGTCTCTTTTCTTTCATGTTTGCTGACATCAGTGGGTCCTCCTCGTCATGCGTCGTCCACACAACACACCTGCCTCGCCCTCATCCACTCAGCCAGTCGACGTCCTAGCCTCTCATTCCCGTTGTGGTTGAGGTGGACCCCGTCTCTCCCGAAGAATTTGTCCTGGTCAAGGATCCCATCCATGTCCAGGAAGCTCACGTTGCCCTTCTTCTCTGCCATCCATTCCATCTTGATCTTCATGAGTTCCATGCATATCTTGCGGTTCGTTTCTCTTCTAACCTTCTCATACTGCACTCCTTCCCGTGGGCGCCGCAGGACCCCCACCACAGCCACACACATCTTCTTTTCTTCTGCTACCCTCACTGCTTCTATCACTTCCTTTACTGTGTCTTCAGCACCTGCCTCTACTAAGTTGTTGCCTCCTCCTTGGACAACTAGCAGGCTTCTCTCTTCCATTTCTTGCACTTCTTCCTTGACTTTCCTCTTGATGTCTTGGATCTTAGCACCTCCCATGCTGGTGCACTCAATTTCCCTTCTCACAAAGTCGGGAGTCTTCCTTACCATGCTGTCTCCAATGACACGTACTGGGGCTTTCTTGACTACCATTCTCTTCTTCCTTGGGCGTCTGTCTGTTCTGGCCACTTCCACCACTTCTTGCTGGTCTTTTCTTTCTTCAGTCTTCGTCGTCTGTGCTTCTGCCTCTTTCATCAGGTTTTCTGTCTGGGTGCTCTGCTCCACTCTCTCTTCTTTTTCTTCATCCTGGTTCCTCCATTCATTGAGGCTCTTGCTCAGGCATTCCCTGCAGAGGAACACCAGAAGCTCGAACCCCAGCGCCTTCATGTTGGCCTCCTTCATGCCCACACAGGCTACGTGGAACCAGGCCATGCATCTCTCGCATGCCACAGCCCTTTGCCTGTTCGCCACACTCTCCTCGCATGAACCACACGCGCTCATCACCATTTTCAGGGTATTTCAGCACACAGGCAAGAAATATAAACCACAAAACTCAGAGAAAACTCAGAGAGCAAGGCAAAGCCACTTGTACACACCGCGGAGCTAGTCTTGACATGATCTTTGTGCCGGACCACTACCAAAAAACGCTAATGCTTCCGTTTGCCTTGCGAGCAAAGCGTTTGACTTATCGGCGACAATACTGAAAACGCCTGATATTAA
Organism: Scylla paramamosain; assembly: GCF_035594125.1. Classification (NCBI taxonomy): domain Eukaryota; kingdom Metazoa; phylum Arthropoda; class Malacostraca; order Decapoda; family Portunidae; genus Scylla; species Scylla paramamosain. The sequence continues at coordinate 21,411,411 of NC_087163.1, forward strand.
TAGATTCTTCATTTACTTAAGGTTCTCGGTCTATTTTCTTGGGAAGAGGAGCTTTTCAGGTTAACAGCAGACAGAGCAGAGGAGAGGCATGAGGTGTGTGGCGGCAGCACGTGCTCGTGTTTAGAGTTCGCTAGAGTTCTTAGCCAACTATAATGTTCTCCCTATTCTGCTGGAGATGCTTCCGTTTGCCTTGCGAGCAAAGCGTTTGACTTGTCGGTGACACTACTGAAAACGCCTAATATGAGCTTGGCTGATTCAGTTTACATGTGAGGCCTGGACCAAGTGTTAATTTCGTTCTGCATGCCATGTCTGGATACGTTTAGCATATGGGAACTATTACGCTTAGCATTGGAGGGTGAAAATGCAGCAGTTACCCACTAATTCAGAAGTAGTGAACATCCTGGAACTCTGAGGTGGGAGGAGCGCACGTCATACAAGTCAGTACTCGCAGGTTCACAACATAGAGAGATGGCGGGAAGAAGAGAAGACGCGGGGGAAAGCGACTCACGACCAGCTTGTAAATACAGGGAAAAGTGTTACCAGAAAAACCCTCAACATCATAGGAAGTTTAAACACCCATCACCAAAGAAAAGGAAAAACCCAGAGGAAGTAAGTTGAGTCGTATGTAAACACAGTTGCTTTGTGTTCACCATCACCATAGTACAAACATTACCTATATGTATGAGTAAGTGAAGCTGCAAGAGGACGGTAGATTTTGTACCACGTATTATCCACCTGTCATCGTTAACCTAAAGTTTGCCATTTCTTTAACCTCCGACATGTTAATATGAACAATCTGATGCTGTTCCAGGCTTCACACATTCATGTCACTTTAAAACTTTACTGCTTTAGTGCAGTGTATACAATCATGTCTCATCCCATTTGGCAGTTATATTTGGCACTGGTCAGACATTATCTACATATACAGATTTGTAAAATGGGTGAATTTTAACAAGAGGACCAAACTGCATTTTGGGTACAAAAATGACTTTAAAAAATTTTTTTTTACGATTTTGATAAAACACGCCGGAAATACTGTTTTGTTTCTTCTCCACTCATCCTATTACGATCTTGAGGACTCACCAGGAAGCGGAGTTTATAGGTGGGGAACACGAAAATTTATCATTTTAGGGTACTTGAATGGAGATATTAGCTTATAAGAAAGCATTCTTGACCTGACCTAACCCAACCTAATCTGATTTAACCGAACCTATTTTAACCTAATCTAACCCAACCTAACCTAACCTAACAAAAGTTCCCTTTATCACGAAAACTATTAATTTGCGACAAAAACTTCAATTAAGTAAGTGTCTCTGTATCCATAAAGGTAATCAAAAACAATACTCCTTAATGTGTAGAGTGTTATGGTCCTCTCCTAAAATATTACTATAAAATAGTTCAAATTTTACGGGAGGCATATGAGTATGTTAGTACAAAGAAAAATTATAACAAAAGAATAAATAAGTAGATAAATGAAAATTAAAGGTATGTTAAATATTCATTGCATATGTTACATAATTGAAACTGGGTTCAATGCTGCAAATATTGCAAACTGTTAGATATTGCATTGTTGCAGGATCATAAGTTTCTTATCCTTGGTAAAAGGAACAGATTTAACTGATCCTGCAACAATAAGGTCATACAGTGCTGGCTAAGATCTTCAGCTTCTCACTGAGAAGGTTCCGCGTACCAGAATCACAACAAAAGGATTAGTATTTTCTGTGATAATGATTTTAATGATCATGTAATGACTAATTATGATTTACCTCAGTAATTGATAAAGTTAGCCCATGTAGGGCAGCTAATTGAATTTTCTAGGTCCATTTAATCTTTGAAATTTGAGTACACAGCTCATATATACGTGTGTGTGTGTGTGTGTGTGTGTGTGTATTTTATATATATATATATATATATATATATATATATATATATATATATATATATATATATATATATATATATATATATATATATATATATATATTTTTTTTTTTTTTTTTTTTTTTTTTTTTTTTTTTTTTTTTTTTTTTCTCATGGATATTGCTTTGTTTTCTTGCTGTGAGAAAAAGTAAAGTTGTGAACAAGGTAAAAAAATGATGAAACTAACAATGTTTGTATATCTACTTTTTAACAGGAGACAGATGAAAGAGCAAAAAGAAGCAAATTAGGTGATGAGGAACACCTGGATGAAGTACCTGTAATCAGTGAAGCAGTACTTAGAGGTTAGTATGTGTTTATGTAAGTGAGAAAGAAAAAAATTACAACCACATATTATCAGTGACATCAAACTACCTTCTTCTTTATACTATATACTAATGGAAATTTGTGGGCTGGAGATACATGGTGTTACCAGCAAAATAGATTATTTCACATACTTTCTATGTCTCATTGTTACAATCTTTTCCATAAGACTCCCTCAAGAGTTTATTAGCAGAATCAACTCCATTGAAGATGTCATAAAAGTTTTTTGTAATGTACTTCAGTTTTGTTAAAAGTATGCTGTGTCAGTATATTGGGTACCTTTCAGAATTTAATGACTCATACCAGAGGATTCCAATTCCTTTGGACTCTTCATCAGCTCCCCAATCTGATTGTAAGTACAGTGCATAGCATGTGGTGTGGTTCCATAGATGCATTGTTCATTTAGTTTCTGAAATACTGTATTAGTTGTATAGTTGCTTAATGATTTACTACATGCCTATACTAGCATCTATTCTCCAAATAATTCTCCATATAGTTTTAGCGCTGCTGCTCAAAATAATATACAGTAGGGTACGCGACAATGCACATTCATTATAATGTATAACTGGAATAATGCACAGAAATTTTAATAAATATTTAATTAGAATAACAAACCAAAACTGGCATAACAAACTGGCCATTCATGCAAGCACTGAAATTTTAAAGAATTAATCAGAATAACAAATTAAAATTCACAAAACTAACTCACCAGCTGTGCAAGCCTCTGCTCACCTTTCTGCCACTTGTCCCTTCCTTCCTTTTTTTTCCTTTCCTTTCCCTTTTTTGGTTTTGTCTCAGACCTCCCTCTCTGTCACCTCCCTCCCCCTTATCTGTCAGAGATCTTGTGACCTCGGTGGAGTTGGGGACAGATGCCTGTTCCCTGAAGTATCTGAGTTGTCCTGTCTTCCTGTCACTCTCACACTGAGTGATGCTCAGTGGTGCCTCTCCTCATGACACACACATGCTGTTAGTGACAATAGCCATGCCCAGAGTGATGGGTCTTTTGAGGTGTGGAGGCCTGTGAAGTGCCCCTCATATGAGAAATAACAGACACAATGGAGATGGACAGTTATGGATTCACAATTGTGAGAAAAAAGAAAAAAGAGCAAGTTAAATAGTGTTACCCCACACCAAACCTAGAGCCCCTGTGGCAGTGCCTTTGCTCAAGTCTTCTGCCTGGTTTTCCCTCAAGGAGTGACACCCCAGGACAGGGCATTATGGCTTGCTGAAGTAGCAAACAGGTATTGCAATCTTTCAGTGCAACCAAAACTAGCTGCCAAGACCATAATCACTATCACTCATGGCAGCAATACAATCAAGTTCTTGACAAAGGTAGGATATCCTCACCATGGTGCCATTTTGAAATTAACGGAGATTACCGAGGACAACAAGCAGGTGAAGGTAATCATAAAAAAACTACCCCTCCTTCCTACCCCTCAGTTATGTGGAGAACCATCCCTGCATCCTGTGGACTAAGAGGAACACCTAGCCTTGCACAGAGAAGCCAAGGAGTCAGGTGATCACCTTGTGAAAGAAAGACCTACCATCAATGCTGGAGCTACCAGGCCTGATGCCATACAAGGTGGAGAGGTATGTGGGGAAGCCAGCATTCTGTGAAAGGTGCTAGAAGTGGTGGCACAAGGTGTGGCAGTGTGACATCGGGGGTGAGGTACGGCTTTTGCTCTGGGGACCATGATACTAAGATCTGCAAGGAGTGCATTCTCAACAGAGAAAGGATTATACCCAGATTCCCAAACTGTCTGATGGAGCACAACGCCTGGAGCGGCAAATGTCACCTGAGACCCGCTGCCTGCTGCCCGAGGAACAGGATAACAGCTGTCTCACCTTCCAATGCTGCCCCTCCCCGACCCCTCATCAGTGTGGCCTTCCCTTCAGTCCCCAGGGAGATCTGTCCCTGGTCAGGTCAGCCACATGTGCCCCTGATCCCACAACAGGACAGAACACCGCACACCATCACCCTCTCATGCTACTTTGATAAGGGAGGCTCAGTCACTGGCTCATCCCCCTCCTCCCTTGTTTCCCACCTTTCCTTTTCCATTTCTTCACACTCTGTGAAGAACCCTTGTACCACCACTTCTTCCACCAAGATAGAGGAGGAAGTGGAAGAACTGCAGCAGGAGGTGAAACAATTAAAGACATGACAAGCCCTACTGAAGAAGGAGAACCATGATCTATGAATCCTAGTTATGTCTCTACAGAATGTGCAGGAAGAGATGGCGGGCATGAAGGCAATACTGGCACAGTTGCCCCATCACACCATGGGACTAAGCCAGCAACAGAGGAAGACACCTTTTGGTGCAGTGGTGGTGATGGACATTGACACAGCCTGTGGTCATATTCTGGGCCCCATCTTGGGGACGCCAATTCACCCCCCCGCCCCCACCATCAGTGTCCCACCCATGTGCGAGGAAGGTGCTGCCCCATTACACTATGGGATTGAGCCAGCAATAGAGCAAGACACTTTGTGGTGCAGTGGTGATGGACACCAACATAGCCTGCGATCACGCCCCAGGCCCCAGCTTGGGGACATTGAGTATCACCCCATCATCAGCATCCCACCCATGCAGGAGGATGGAGGAGAAGCAACATAGTTAGGTGTCATGTGTGGGAGACATCACAAGCCAAATGCAGGACAGTACCATATGGGCTTAAGACAGCAACAGAGCAAGGTGCCATAATGAAAGGAACAGCCTCACCCGTGGAGCTCCAGTGTCTTGTGTGTCAAGAAGCAATGGAGCAGGATACAGACCTTCCTCTCACTTCAGGAACCCCTAATGGACCCCCCACATCGTCACACATCCAATTGTCAGCTGCACTTGACTTAGACTCAGGTGCAGGACAGCAGTGACCTACTGTGTCATCTGATACCAGGCAGGACCCAAGGTGCAGGACAGCAGTGACCTACTGTGTCATCTGGTACCAGGCAGGACCCAGACCCTTCCACTCCCCCAAACCATACTCATCCAGTGTATTCCTACATCTAACATTTATTCCTCATTCTATTATGTATGATTATGTATTATTATGTATAGTGACAAGACTGCAATCTGAGAATAAACTAGTCTTATTTACAAACTTGTAATCACTTTATGAATAAAAGTATTCAATCAGTCAATCAGTCTCCCCCCTCATTAATTTTATGTCATTTTTACTTCATCTTTTTTCACTCTTTCTCATTTTCGTATACATGATTCCATTTTCATTCTCAATCAGTTTCATTCTATTTTAGCAATCCTTAGGATTGTTCTTACTTTCAGAGAGAGAGAGAGAGAGAGAGATATGTCAACAGTAGGTGAATACTTATCAAAGCAGTGCGAAACTAGGGATGATAATGCACGAAACTTGGGATCAGGGCCACGTCTTACCAAATTGGAACCCCAAGCAAAATTTTATTTAGAGGCATCCCTTCCAC
>NC_087163.1:21419584-21454584 GCF_035594125.1 Scylla paramamosain
CTTTTTTTTTTTATGTAGGAAGGGCACTGGCCAAGGGCAACAAAAATCTAATAAAAAAATGCCCACTGAAATGCCAGTCCCATAAAAGGGTCAAAGCAGTGGTCAAAAATTGATGGATAAGTGTCTTGAAACCTCCCTCTTGAAGGAATTATAATTTAATGGCTCAGTCTTCTTTTCTCCTTTGTGTATTGGCACTATATTTGCTCTCTTCCATTCTCTTTGTACTCTTCCTTCTATCAATGAGCTGTTAATCACATCCCAAATTGGCTCCACCACTTGTTCTCTACATTCCTTTAGTGTTCAACCTGATGCTCCATCAGTCCCCATTGCTTTCCTGACATCCAACTTCTTTAACAATATGCCAATTTCATGTTTTTGCACTAAAACTTCCCATAAAGTCCCTGCCTCACCTCATTTGGTTCTGTAAAACCCACTTCCACATTGAATACAGACCTGAAACTCTCATTCATAATTTCACTCATCTCTTCCGCTGTTTGATATATCCTTCCTTCCTTTACTATCTTGTTAATGGTCTCTCTGCTTGTCATCTTTCCATTGATATATCTGTAAAAAAGCTTGGGCTCTTCACATTTTTTTATCACATCCTTTTCAAATTGTTTCTCCTCCTCTCTTCTTATTCTAACATACTCATTCCTTGCCTTCTTGTACTGCTCTCTATTATTTTAATTTCTTTGCTTCTTTAGTTTCTTCCAAGCTATATCCTTTCTATTCTTAGCTTCTGCACATCTGGCATTATACCAAATATGTTTGCTCCTCCTTACTTTATATACAGTACATATTTCTGCACACCCTCATTATACTTTTTCAGGAATGTTTCATATTTCTCTTGCACTGTCTTACTTGTCATAAGTCCCGTTCAATTAATACTCCCAAAGAATTTTTTTAACTCCGTAAAATTTGTCTTTGCGTGATTGTCTCCCATTTTTATAATCCTCCTTACAGAGTAGAACCTCCTAATCTTGCAGTGCCACCTTCAACACCACATGGTCACTTTTTCCCATTGGGGTTAAGTATTTAATGGTTGGACTGGGCTCCGGTTTTTTTGTGAATACCAAGTCTAGCCTAGATGGCTCCTCCCCCCTGTATCTTGTAAATCTTCCACCCATTGGTCCATTGTATTCACCATAGCTAACTGTAGCATTTCTTCACTCCACGGTCCAGCATTTCCATTGACTTCCATCTCCTCCCAGCTTATGTTTTTGCAGTTAAAGTCTCCCACTAGTAGTATTTTACTGTCCTTCCTTATCATGTTGTCTAGGCACTTTAACACCTCCTTTTGCATTTCCTTGTGATCCTCCAGCCTCCATGTATTAGTCTTCAGTGGCGCATACATTAATATGATCCTCCTCCTTTCTCTCCCACTGGGCCTGATTGTTATACCTATGACCTCCACCATGTCATCTCCATATTGCACTTTTCCACATATATATCATCTCGCACCATTATCATTACTCCTCCTCCTTTTCTTTTTCTATCTCTCCTCCAAAAATTATAAGCCTCTTCCTTAAAGCTTAAGTGGACTTCCTCTTCTGACTTTGTCTCGGTTAGGCACAACACACCTGGTCTATTTTCCTTTAAGTAATCTCTCACTTCCAGTACACCTGAGAGTAGCCCGTCTATGTTTGTATACATTACTCTTAATGTACTACTTCTCCCACCACATGCAATTTGTCTGTCTGCTGCTGTGGTTCTTTCATTTCTTGTTCCCTTTCCCTTTGTATGTGTGTGTGTGTGTGTGTGTGTGTGTGTGTGTGTGTGTGTGTGTGTGTGTGTGTGTGTGTGTGTGTGTGTGTGTGTGTGTGTGTGTGTGTGTTATTCACCTACGGTCATCCGCTGGTCACCCAGCCAACCATTACCCTACAGAAAGAGCTCAGAGATCATAGTGACTGGTCTTTGGGTAGGACTGAGACCATTCACACACCACACACCGAGACAGCGAGGTCACAACCCCTCGGGTTACATCCCATACCTACTTCCTGCTAGGTGAACAGGGGACATTAAGAGGCTCACCCATTTGCCTCATCGTGCCCAGGATTCAAACCCAGGTCTTCTTCGTTGTGAGCCAAGCATGCTAACCACTACACTATGCGGTGTGTGTGTGTGTGTGTGTGTGAGTGTGTGTGTGTGTGTGTGTGTGTGTGTTAAATGTTGTTATTATTCTTGTTACGCCATTAATTACTTCATCTGCACTATAATTGTAATGTCAGTTATTATTCTTGTTACTCCATTAATTACTTCATCTGCACTATTATTGTAATGTCATAGTAACAAATTGTAAACAAGCTTGTGATATGTGGTGGGGGAAAGGGCCCCAAAGGACCTCGAAGCCTTGGGGCCCTACCACAGGTTAATACAGCACTGGGTGTGTGATGAACACCAGAAATTATGCTTTAAAATATTGTAGCTCTATTAATCTTACTATCTATCTATGCATTTATTCATTTTTAGAAAAGAGTTTTCCAGGATGATATGGAATAGAGGAACAATTGACAGGAATGAGTGAGGAAAATCTGAGGAGTCCTTTGTCCTGCAATATAATTATAGAGGCTGATGATGGTGATAAGGGTGGTGGTAATGAAGACAGTGGTGATGATGATGATGATGATGATGATAAGGAGGGATAGGCAAATATGATGAACTGACAATACTATAGTGAATCAAGCCTTACTAGTACTCAGGGTGTTGGTTGTACTTGTCCTGCATTGATGCCACTTGGTAGTCAACAGACATATGAAGATCTCTCTCACTTCTCTCTCACTCATACTGTAATTCATTGCCTTAATTATTCCAAAATTTTTAGTTGATATATATGATTGCATTATTATTATTATTATTATTATTATTATTTTATTTTATTTTATTTTATTTTATTTTATTTTATTTTATTTATTTATTTTATTTATTTTTTTGGCTTTCAATTTGATGGAACAAGGATGCTTTATATCTTTTGGTACACTTGGCACAGCATTGCCACCTGTGTTCTTGACTCATGAATCCCCAAGCCACACCCATCTGGTCCAGGTCAGGTCATTCATCTATAATCACTCTGGGGTTGAGGTGGCAACAACATAGACAGGTGTAACTAACATCATGAGTATCAAGTTAGTCTGGATCCACTGTAGGCAGAGAAAGAAAGAAGGATGAACAAGATCTTTAATCAACAACAATGAATAAAGAATAGTCTGAGGAAAATGAGAAATAAGGATCAAAATCACTCAATATATTGATTAACATTCCAAATGCAAGGATGCTGCTTCAGTAATTATATGAACTTCCTTGTCCACTCTATGGGACAAGTTTAGTGGGCCATCCTAGGGAGAAAAGTCCATGACCTCCTCCCTCATCTGGGATAAGTTGAGTGGGCCATCTTAGGGAGAAAAGTGCATGACACATCCTCCTTTGTCTGTTCCCCTCTGAACATATCTGTGAAGTCAAGTAATCCTGCAAAATGCACACTGTACTGAAAATGTGCTCCTACAACACCATTACTAACACATCATGCTGTATGAGGCCATGTGGAGCAGGCTTTATGTTCTGTATTTTTTGTTATGATGACACCTTAATGCTGCAAGGTACTATGAGCAAAGACAAGCAAATGTGACTATACAGCTTGATTATCTTTCTTCTATGTCAAGAGGAAGATTGTTATGTTTGTGTTATTAAATTTCTTTGAGTATAGAAATAGGAATATTTCAAATGTTTGTGATGGGCTTTAGTGCAGCCATGATCATGATTTGATTTCTTTCTTTGACTGCATCTCTAAGAATGAGTAAAGTGAAATCTATACTTTTTGTGGGCCACAAGACTATCTCTTTCTATCAGTGGCCGACAGGGCTAAGAGTGTGAATGTTGTGTGTGTGAATGTGTGTCACCCCTGGCACTGTGTGGGATTACCATCCTGGTGTATAGATTGATATAGATAAATAGAAAATTTAAGCAATGTTCATAGAAATATATGGTCAGTACTTCAGATTATAAGTATAGATAACTTTACAGAGTTACTCAAAAAACTTTGGTTTACTTTCCAGTTCCTACTTAACACAAAGGATGAAGGAAGAAAATCCATTCAAGAAAGCTCCTCTACTGAGACTTTACAAGGAAATAGAATCTTTTGCCAAGAAAAAAGATTACTCTCTGTTGGCTGTCACCAAAAATATGAAGAAGAGGAATAAAAAGGTAGTGGCCAAGACCTTCCATGGTGCCGGCATTGTGGTTCCTGTAGAGAATGATGTGGGATACAGAGAGCTTCCTGAAACATATGGTAAGGCATTTTTTTTTGCTGGTATTGATTGTGAGTCCTGTTCTCATAAATAGTGATGGAAATTGACAGATGCAACACTGATTTGCTCCTTAGAAACAAGTAGGTTTCTGTAGATGAATGGCCAGTCACATCATTTTTTATTAGTTGTGGATAAATCCAATTTTGGGGACTTCTGTGAGCTGCTTGGGTTGTGGGATAATTTTGTCAGGGGTGCTTTGTATCACTTGTATTGGTCACAGAAAGAGTTATCACTTAAAAAAAAAAAATTCAAGTGAAGGCAAGGTGGGAAGAAACTCCAGTATGTACCATTCAAATAAATTCATCCTTGCAGGGAATCTGAAGAAGATGCTACAGAAGGTGGTAGACTCCAAAAATGAGGATGAACAGATAAAGAACTTTGATGCTATTCAGGAAATTATAACCAATGTGCAGTTTGCCTTTGATGAAGGAGATAGTGGTGAGTTTTTGTTGGCAGAGTATAAACAGTGATGCTTGGCTCTTGTGCTAAAAACTTTAAGTTTATTTTGATGCTTGTTAATTTTTTCAATCATTTCCATGTCTTCCTTTCCAACACATTATCGAAGATGGAGATTTACTTTCTTTTGTTGGCAGCAAATGACATGGAATAACACTAACATCATGCTAACTCTAAATGGTTGTTATATTCCACAAACCTTATTTGCTGTGAAGTCTTGCTTTTATTTCACAGGTACAGGCATTGAGCTCGGACTGAACCTCTTCACCTTCGGGGGAGAAGTCTTCCACAAACCCTTAATGCACTTACTGAGTGTGGGTTATGACTTGCTTGAGAGGGACCCTTTCATTGACATATTACAGGTATCCATCCCAAAGTCAGTTCTTTTATGAACTTAAAAATTTTTGTATAATTTTTTATCTTAAGTTGATGTCAACCTAGTATGTATTATATATATTTCTTTAATTAGTTCATTTTTATTTATATGTATTATTATTTATTTATTTATTTGTTTGTTTATTTATTTATCTATTTACCTGTCTATTTTTATTTATTTATTATTATTATTAGTATTATTATTTATGTATTATTTTTTCTCATATTTTATTTTATTTATTTATTTATTTATTTATTTATTTATTTATATGTTTTGTTTTTATTGTATTTTATTATTTATTTTATTTTAATTTGTTCTATTTTTTATATTCTATTATTTTATTTTATTTTATTTATTTATTTATTTATTTATTTATTTATTTATTTATTTATTTATTTATTTATTTATATATATATATATATATATATATATATATATATATATATATATATATATATATATATATATTTATTTATTTATTTATTTATTTATTTATTTATTTATTTATTTATTTATTTATTTATATTATTTATTTTTTTTTTCTTGTTTTGCTGAAGAGATAGTGATGGTATCAACTTCCAAGAATAAGATGCTGCATACATGACACCTAAGGTTGTTCTTACACCAAATGAGCCACATCAAGTCAAGTCACATGAAATCAAGATCATTCATGATGCATCAAGTCCTGTCACATTGCATCACATCACATCACATGTAGAGTTGAACCTATTTTTGACATCAGTCACAGCGAGTCTGCCATGGTGTCTTCAAGTATGCTGGTGGAACTCCTCATCAGCTTTGTTTGAGACCCATACACATCTATGTTTAATTGAAGTGGCGATTCATGATAGGTCATGAATTATCTTGACAATATGACTCAGCATGACATGACTCTCTTGGTGTAAACATACTCTAAGTGTTCCAGTTTTGCTTTGGATCATATTCTAGCCTGGGTGATCAATAGACATTTATTCTATTTATGTCATATAAAGTATTCCTCTTTATGTTATTTTATTAGTTAATTGATTTTAAATAGCAGAACATCGGTTTCATTTATAGTGTCACAGCCAGATAGAATATTGTGTTTCACCACTCAGTATTATTGGAAGACAGATAAGCTATTGAGTATTGAATTAAAGAAAAATATGTATATTTATTTATTTATTTATTTATTTATTTTTATCCTCAGGCTCATCTCAGAAACAGAAGGCGAGGTAGTCAGGTGAGCATCCTTGACACTGATAGTTGAGCTGCTGGTGCCCCTGGCACCTTGTTTAGTGGAGTCACTCATGTGTTATTTGTAAGCAACATATTTAGTTCCTCCTAATTTAATATTGAAACATACTTTTATTTTTGCAACTTTTTTAGCATTTGTGCCTGTGTAGTAATGACATGGCACATGTATGTAGGTATATTAAGTAAAAGCCATCTCCTTAGGGAGAGTGAAAGGGAAGACATTATGTCTTTGAATATTATACTACTAGTAGATGTTTGTATTGTAGAATAGTATAAGCATTTCTTTTAAAAGGGCATCATTATCTATCATATATATATTTATTAAGTCAAAAGAATAGACCTCAAGATAGTCAAAAAAAAAAAATCCGTCTCTTTTTGCAGACCCCACGATAGTAAAAAAAAAAAAAATCAGTCTCACTTCTTGCAGTAGGTTCCTAGGTCACTCATGACCCTCTCATTCTTCTCTCATCTATCTCAATGCACAATCCTGATCTCTACTTGCCCACATTTTTTTTTCTTTTATCAAACCAACCAGACTAATTCATACTCTTTCTTTCTATCATTCATATTCCTTATTTGAATGATTTCAAAGCAACTAAAGTGTTTTGCTTCACTCATCCAGCCACTTCCCTTTGCTTTTGTTTTCATATTAATTTCTGAAGTAGTTCACCTTGGTTTCCTTTATTTCACTTTCCCTTCCCTCATTCATATATTTAAAGCTACCATATCATAGATAATGCAGTATCCATACTCACATTCTTTTCATTATGTTATGCTGTGTCAAAATTTAATAAGATTCTGACTTCCCATTCATCCCTAGTTGCAGTATTCTTGGTGATAGTGCTGAATTATGTTTAAGCATCATTCTATTGGCTAGAATGATACAGTTAGCGCGGACCGTAGTGCAAACTTCAGAAAAAACTCAATTTCATTTATTAAAAAAATCCAAAAAATAAAATAAAAACCTACACTTCAAAATTACTTGGGGATCGGGAAGCCCTTGGCCTTAATGACCTGTTTAAGTCTGTTTGGGACTGAATCGGCCAAATTCTGACAGTGGGAAGCAGGTATTTCATCCCAAACCTTCTGAATGGCTAATTCAAGCTTAGGAATAGTTGATGTGTCCTCCTGACGAAGGCATGCCTTCATGATGCCCCACAAGTTTTCAATGGGGGAAATATCGGGTGACTGACCAGGCCAATCCCTTATATACTCAACTTCACAATCATTGAGCCATTTTTTTGCCGCCTTAGAGGTGTGGCAAGGGGCGCCGTCCTGCTGCAGGATCTCACATCCGGTTTTTGCAAAACACTCTCCCAAATTCTCCTGCAGAAGTTTAATATAGCGCTCTGAGTTGACAGTCTGGCCCTTAGGGAGTATTGCAAGGTTTCCCAAACCACCATAGCCAAAGGCACCCCAAACCATGAGATAGGGTGGGTGTTTAACACTTGTCACCGTCAGGCGTGGGTCACATGCTGACGCAGCAGGAGACTTCCACACCTTCTTTCCCTTGCTCTCGCTGATACAAAAGATCGCCTCATCAGTCCAAAGTACCATTCTCCAGGCTGTAATGTCCCAGTCTTTGTATTCTTTGGCAAATTTGACGCGTCGAGCCCTTTGTCGGGCAGTGACCAAGGGCTTAACACGTGCTTTAACTTTCGAGTAATTTAAGCGCTTCTGAATATTTTCTTGAATTGTCCTAATAGAGACTCCTCCAAGAAGTTTAGGGTTCTTTTCCTTCAATTCCTTTGCAGTAATAGAAGGTTGGAGGTCCAATTGACGCTTTACAAGCCTTAAAGCCTTTGGAGATATAGCAAGGGCCTTGCCCCCAGCATGTTTGTGGGTGGGCACAAAATCACCCTTGCCACCCACACGCCATTTATTAAGGAGTCTGGACACAGTTGATTCTGTCAATCCAACTAAATGGGCTATTTCTCGATTATTTTTACCTACTTTGTGGAGTTCAACAACTCTCACGACATCATCATGCTTTGTACGGTTTCCAGGCATCATGCAAAGAGCATAGCACGCCCAAAAGGACAGCAAAAATAATGGTAAAAGCTAAAGAAATTCTGAGACAAAGCCAGGAAAAACGAACTCTCCGCTGGCCAGTAACACACTGAGACCGAGAAACGTGACGCGCGGCGGGTAGGAGTGTTGGGGAAGGATGCCGGTTAGTCACTTTCTCCCGGCTTGATTTTGGTTACACAGAATCATATGGTTCCCCAAAACGCGGATCGTAGTGCAAACTCAAAAAGTTTGCACTACGGTCCGCGCTAACTGTAAGTGAATTTTTATAAGGTATTGCATTCTTGTTTTGTTATTATGTGTGTCTTGAGCCTGTTATAGAGATTGAATGTGTATGTCATCCTCAGTTATGGTCACTAGCTTTAGACATTGTGATATTGCTGGATCCAGTGAAAATGATGAGTCAGCCTGAAAGTATATTTCACCAGTGTTACAAAGTTTATTTAAGAGAAACTTACACCTGGAGCTTAACAATAGTTGATTGGTCCTTGAACTGGAAGAGCGTTCAAGTGGTATAATTAATACATTGGTTTTCCCTCCATTGGGATTGCACCATTGAAACTACATATATGACCAAATATTTGTATACAATGCAAGTAATGGTTAGTAATAAAACATAATTAAATGTATTAGTAAATATTATCACATACACCTTGAAAACAGAATGTACATAAAACTTGCATATGTACATAATTGCCACTGGTTGCTTGACTTGAAGCTTTTTTCTTATCAGTCAATAACAGGTCAGCTGTGTTTTTCCAAAACTTTACTAGGCTCTAGGTGGAAGTCTCACTTGAACCATGGCAGCATTATAAATGGTCAAAACACAGTGCCTTTTTGGAGTGCACCAGCCAACCAAACATCATTGTTTATAATGATTCATCATAAATATTATTGTGTGGTTTATGTTTGCATAGTTAGTTGATATTGAAGTTTGTCTGAATTCATTATCACCAGTCACTGCTGTTGTCAGACATTTTTTTTCCTTCTTGAGTTCAAGCAGATGGCACTTGGCTGGCAAGGCACTAACAGCAAAGATCATTCACTGCAGGAGTAATAAACCATAGTTCTGTTGTTGTGACCTTTTGTTACACCCCTAAAGCAAATAACAGGTGATAGCTTTGGATGCCAGACTTGTAATTTATGTTTAGGGGAAAAGTAGGTAGTTCTGAATATATATAGCATGCTATGTATCAGTGGATATGGAGGCTTCCACTAAACCATTAAAACCAGATATGGTACCATAGCTGCATTTCTAAAGTATGTATATCAGTAGACATTGAGCTTTTCAGAATATGTACTGTTAGAAGTGAGGTCTCTATACATTAATAAACATATGTTCGATTTACTTGCATAATACCCAAAGTGCAGCTAGATACTGGTAGTGGGTTAGTCAACCATCACTAGTGCCTTGAGTCCTTGGGTGGGACTTGTGTTATGAGTATTATAATAAAAATACTTAAGAATCTGCTGTGTATATGTCAATGATTTTGTGCCTTGCAGGAAGTATGAGTCATTGCACAAATATCTTAGATATGATAGACTTTCATCTCACAGTACAGTACCCCTGAAACTGGAGTTTCGTTCTGAGTCCTAAATTTTTCCCATTCCAACTTCACACATTACTTCCTCAAAGTTTTGTGTTTTCATTGTGTATGGATCACACATTCCAACCATTTACATCACAGATGGTAAAAAAATAAATAAATAAATAAAAAATATGCACTAGGTATTGAATATTCACTTCTGTGACCAGTTCACTTACTTGAACATCAAAATTCTTTATGCAGATAAACCACTTGTTAACCACAACACTAATCATGCCAGCTGGCATGAAAGAAGGGGAGAGGAAAGCTTGCAACAGCACCATCACAGTGCTAAAATACACACACACACACAAATTAGAGGGAAAGAGGAAGTAATGCGGAATAAGTATTCCCCTTTCCTGTATCTTACTCCTTTTTGGCCCTTCCAACATCTGCCCCTTTCCCACTTCTACTCCTATCCCAATCCTTGCCTTCTCTACTACACTTTTTTTAATTTTTTTTATGTAGGAGGAACAACAGCCAAGGGCAACAAAAATCCAATAAAAAAAAGGCCCACTGAGATGCCAGTTTCCTAAAAGGGTCCAAACCAGTAGTCAAAAAATGAAGAATAAGTGTCTTGAAACTTCCCTCTTGAAGGAATTAAAGTCATAGGAAGGTGGAAATACAGAAGCAGGCAGGGAGTTCCAGAGTTTATCAGAGAAGGATAAATGCTTGAGAATATGGCTAACTCTTGCATAAGAGATGTGGACAGAATAGGGAGGAGGGGAGGCATGCAGTTAGCAAGATCAGAAGACCAGTTAGCATGAAAATAGCTGTAGAAGATAGCAAGAGATGCAACATTGCATCGGTGACAGAGGCTGAAGACAATCAGTTACAGGAGTTGATGAGATAAAAGCTTTTGATTCCACCCTGTCTAGAAGAGCGGTATGAGTGGAGCCGCCTGACATGTGAAGCATGCTCCATACATGGATAGATAAGGCCCCTGTACAGAGTTAACAGCTGGAAGGGTGAGAAAAACTGGCAGAGACAACTCAGAATACCTAACTTCATAGAAGCTGTTTTAGCTAGAGATGAGATGTGAAGTTTCCAGTTTAGATTATAAAAAAAGGACAGACCGAGGATGTTCAGTGTAGAAGAAGGGAGACAGTTGAATGTCACTGAAGAAGAGGGGATTGTTATCTGGAAGGTTGTGTTGAGTTGATAGATGGAGGAATTGAGTTTTTGAGGCATTGAACAATACTAAGTTTGCTCTGCCCCAATCAGAAATTTAAGAATCAGAAGTCAGGCATTCTGTGACTTCCCTGCATGAACTGTTTATTTCCTGAAGGGTTTGATGTCTGAAAAGACATGGAAAAGTGCAGGGTGGTATCATCCGCGTAGGAGTGAATAGGACAAGAAGCTTGGTTTAGAAGATTATTGGTGATTAGAAAGAGAGTGGGTGACAGGATCCTGAGAAACACCACTGTTAATAGATTTAGAAGAATAGTGACCGTCTACCACAGCAGCAATAGAACGGTCAGAAAGGAAATTTGAGATAAAGTTACAGAGAGAAGGATAGAAGCCATAGGAGGGTAGTTTGGAAATCAAAGCTTTGTGCCAGACTCTATCAAAAGCTTTTGATATGTCTAAGCAATAGCAAAAGTTTCACCAAAATCTCTAAAAGAGGATGACCAGGACTCAGTAAGGAAAGCCAGATCACTAGTAGAGTGGTCTTGATGGAACCCATACTGGCAATCAGATAGAACCCAGTTGCATCTACAGTTTTGAAATATATTTTACATTTTTTTCACTTCTTTTCTGTTTATTTATCGCATTTCATCTTTCGCTTCTCTCTCTTTATGCTTTCCAGTCTACCTCCCCTATGGACTATGATCTAGTTAATGAATGTCTTGATCTCATCCATGCCCTAGAAGGTGCTGGTGCCATGGTCCATTTCCCCTGGATACCCTCTTGTGTGGGTATCCTGCTTAATGAAAAGGCAGACCACCTTGCTCAATATGCCCTTCAGGATGACACAGTGGACCCTGGCACTGAGTACACTCTGGGCTATGTTAAGAGTAGCATTAAGGACTTTGTACATAGTAGCATTAGTGATCAGTTGGAGCTTTGTTGCCATAAGGGCAGTGGCAGTAGTCTTCACTATGTACCTGTCTCCCAGAGCTGTGCTTACACTTATGGGAGACACATTGCATCACACAACAGGGTGGCACTGAGGCTCAGATTAGGCTATAAATACTTTTGGGAAGTCAGTGCTTCTCCTGGTGTATGCTGTGTGCTATGTGCTGCACCAAGGGGACACACTCTACGTCATTATGTCACAGAATGTCCTCTCATTGCTAATTTTAGGCTGCAAGGTCAACATGACTTGTATACCCTCATTGACCATTTCTTAGACTCAGCCACTCTCAGGGATATACTCAAGGAATATCCTGCGTTTGCTCCCAGACTGTAGATTATTTATGCAATAAGGTATGCAATATCTGTATTTATCTATTTACTTATATTCTTGTAATGTATACTATTTTTATATTTTTCATACTCTACCCTTAAGTCTTTGCCCAGGAGGTGAGTGGCAAGATCCGTCCTCCTCCTTTGTTGTATTTCATTATTAATCCAACAATAAATGTATCAATCAATCAATCAATCTTCTCTCTGGAGCTTTGTGTCGCAGATACGACGCTAACTGTATCACTGTATGTAATACGAAATTATCCACATCTGCAACCGCAGCCGCGTATATGGAGGTAAAAGAAGTCCATAACTTCATCCACATCCGCAAATACTGATATTCTAATATCCTCAATCTTATCAGTAACCGCATTTTATAAGAAATGTATTCGCAACTCCTGTAGGGAGGGAAAAGGGAGAATATTACAGGTAACTGTATTGTTCCTGAGCCAGGACCTTGGAACGTCAACTCCTGGAGAGAGAGAGAGAGAGAGAGAGACGTACGTACACTAATTGTTAGCTCTACATCTAGCACCTCACATTCTCTCCGGGAACTCAATCAAACTTTCATTCGTCTCTCCTCACAATCCCAGCAACAACAACATCCATTCCCTTCCTATCTTCTCCACTCTTTCGTTCCTGTTACGCCCTAATTCAGTCAGAATCACTTGTACCATCTCTCTCTCTCTCTCTCTCATACATCCGTACCATGCCTAACACTCGGCACTGTTGTCGTGCCAGATCGTTCCCGAATCAAAATTTCTCCCAGGAATAATTTGGATCCGGGAGTGATTTGGCAAGACGGGAGTAAAATCGCGCCCCCCGTTCCGGGAGAAATCTGGACAGCAGCAGAATTGCTTCCACAGTCCAAATTGTTCCCGAGAACAATTTCGACGGAAATCAACTGCTGTATGAAATTTGATTGATTGTATGGAGTTTTGCTGATAAATTACTATTGTTTCGTTGTCTTTGTAATATGTTATAATATAAATGGAGCAAGCAAACGAGAGTTTACTCAATCCCTATGAAAGTGGAAAGTCCTATCACCATGTTTTATATTTATGTATTTTACGAATTATCAACATCGTTATGGAGTTTTATTTTGCAAATTACCAATGTTCCATTGTCTGCGGAATATTTATTTTTATTTATTTATTTTATTTTTTTTATAATAGGAATGGAGCAAGTTAAGAAGAGTACTGTAATTCCTAGCATTCACATTCATATACTGTATTCTCGCTCAAAAGAGGGCACCACTCATGTAGGCGTCCCTCATACCATTTTTTCATACATTGGGGCCTTTTTTCTCATTGTACCATTCCTAAGTACTCTTTTGTTCCATCGTATTCTTCCACTCACTCAGTCCCACACGTTTTACTACTCTGTCTATTACGTTTTTTTTTCGTCCTTAAATTATATTTTATTTTTCATTTAGGAAGATCATCAAAATATTAGAGAAACTAAATACATTAGATCAAATAAAAAAAATAATAATAATAATAACGCCGTAAAGATGGCAACGCCCACCGTTGCTTGCACTGTATCACTGTAGGTTGCAGGAGAGAGAGAGAGAGAGAGAGAGAGAGAGAGAGAGAGAGAGAGAGAGAGAGAGAGAGCACATACATGAGTGTCGACTTAGTATGAAGAGGAAACAGTAACCACTCTAAAAATGTATTTGTTAATATTTAGTCTGTCTGCTTTAGTGATGTATCGGACACTAAATTTTAGAGCTCTGCGGAAGCGGAGGCGGAACTGGATATACACTTCTAATAAAATGTGGTTGCGGATAAGACTGAAGATATTAAAATATCAGTATTTACGGATGTGCTTTTTGGAAGAGTGTGGGGGTGACGAGTGTTTTATATAGTATGGATGTGATTGCGTGGAATGAAAGTGAATTAGAAAAGTTGGAGGTGAGGCAGAATACGGTAGCACCTACAATTCATTTTTGCATGGAATAAATATAATGGAAATTACCAAAAGAGATATAAACAAATTACAAAGAATATAAAATGGTGTGTTGTACAGAATGATCTTCGGGACACAAACACACTTCAGCAGAAACAACTCGATCTGCGTAAGGAAATTTAATAGTGACAGAAGAGATGATAGAGAAGAGGAAAAGTAAACGGATGAAAAGGTCTGGTGAGTGACTTATGGAAGGTTGGAATGAGGAATGAGGGAAAGGAGGGTATAAAGCAGATGATGAGAGACTTTTATACCAGAGAGCAGATGGGAGAAAAAAAAAAAAAAAAAAAAAAAAAAAAAAAAAAAAAAAAAAATATATATATATATATATATATATATATATATATATATATATATATATATATATATATATATATATATATATATATATAGATAGATAGATAGATAGATAGATAGATAGATAGATAGATAGATAGATAGATAGATAGATAGATAGATATAGAGGAAGGAGACAGGAGGACAAGGAGAAATATACACTAATTACCAAGCTTCACAATTACTATGCAGGACACACACTAGTTCTATGACTGAATGATAGAAATATACTTAATAGTGAAATATGAAGATCTACTGTTTTTTTTTTTTTTTTTTTGTTATGGTGCCTAGAGTACCAGAAGGAAAGAAGAAAAGTATAAAATTCTAGCAATCATATAGAGAAGAGGCTATTATAGGGAAAATAAATATAGTGAGGAAACAAAGCGAACAGTGCATACATTCTGAAAAGAGTAAGAGTAGAGAGAGAGAGAGAGAGAGAGAGAGAGAGAGAGAGAGAGAGAGAGAGAAAGCAAATAACAGAAGACCCAGACAGCGAGAAGGGACATATGTCATGGCGTACCGTTTCAAAGACAACACACCCGACCAACCGACTCGACCACATCCACTCACAGACAAAATTAATTTATTAGAAGTGCACTATTTGAAATCAAGAGGAGGTAAACAACTAGTAGGAAATAGATGTATAGAAAAAACACACACACGAGAGAGAGAGAGAGAGAGAGAGAGAGAGAGAGAGAGAGAGAGAAACTAGATAAGGGGTACCGTTACAAAGACTATATCCTAAAACGTCATTTGCTGAATTGTCTGGAAACGTATTTGTAGAATGAAAATACAAGATCCCGTATATGGAAGTATACCTCCATATATTATACGAAATAACTAGACCAAAGGGGAAGTTTCTACATTTTTTTTTTTTCCATGAGAGAGAGAGAGAGAGAGAGAGAGAGAGAGAGAGAGAGAGAGAGAAAATACATGCAAACAAAAATAAAAATAAAATAAATCAATAACACTCAGCAGGAAAATAAGAATATGGGAGTGTGAAATACCGAAAAAAAAACGTAAACAAATGCAAGTTGCCAAAGGTTACGTGTATTTACTTTAAGGAATGCGGATAATCTTAGTACTTCAAATAAAACCGCATATAGGATCAACTTACAAGATAACTATACGAATTACACTTTTGCATTGAAGCGTGGTTTGTTAGAATGACTTCAAACTTTTAGATTTATATATATGTCAAGTTGTTGAGCAACAAATCTCTCGCTCTCATACGTGGCCAACAGGAAACGTGCAACAGTACAACGAAAAATAACGTAAAAGCAGAGACAAGAGGGCATGGCAAAGACATTTCCTTATACATGAAAGGCAAATGAAACAGACAATCACTTCAGGCAGAACTGTCAAGCAGAGATAAGAGGAACACAGTGGTATCACAAGCAGGTGACAGGAGGGCCTTAATAACACATCACCACCTCCCTGGTGTGGTCAGGACTGGAGAGCTGGATACATTGAGAATACTGAATAGCAACACAACAATACTTCTGATACAATGGGTCAGTGCTGTGCAAAGTGCAAGGAAAGTCCAGAGGTGGTTAGTGTGGGGGAGAGACAGGAGGTTGGTCGACCTTCTCTCACACCATTAGTAGCTTCAGAAGAGTCTCCAGACGCACAGGATGTCGCCCCTGCCCCGCCAGTTCAACCACAGGATGAGCCCCAGCCTGAGGCCCCGTCAGAGCCCAGTGAGAGAAGTACCTCAGCCTCACCAGTATCAGCTATGAAAGATGGAGAGGCCCTTCCTTCATCTCCAAAGGGGGATTATCTTGATTTTCCAATTATGCAAGATATGAAGACCATAGAATATGTCCTAAAGAGCAAAGTGAGTGATATTTATCCATTTTATCTCTTCCGTTATGTATGAAAATAACCAGATGGTCATTAACGAAATTGTTGTAGTGCGACAGTTAATTCAGGGATGTAAATTAGATGCTGTGGCAGACTGCTCAGTTTATCTATAAGTATTTTGAGAATATGTAACTTGACCAAATATTTCCATAATAGAGTGATAATCTATCGGAGATGAATAAAAAATTTTTGTTTTGTTGCCTTTAAATTAAAGACCATCAGAAATACCCAGTTTTGCCCCTTTCAAACCTTCAGGACCTGGCAAGGGTGTTCAGAGATAGCAAGGTTATCATAACATGTGGTTATATTTAGTTTTAAAAAGCCCAGCACTGACATGTGGCCAAGACAAGCACAGCAGTTTGCACAATTTTGTTGTGTCCAGAGTAGCAAAGTGATGGTTTTTAATGTGACCATCATTCTTAGCACATCACAGTATGTACATGGAAAAGATATAATTTGGACTAAATAGAGAGATAGGTACTTATGTTTAGTGGCTATGATGGTCATTTGGATTAGGGGAGATTAAATTTAGGAATGAATAATTTGTGCCATGAAATTAGATGCCCGTGCTGTCTCCATGATAATTGGCCTGGAATCAGAAAGCCACAGAGAAGTGCCCCTCCCTCTCCCATACCCCAAAAATCAACATTTCTTTCCCACATTTGATTAGATAATTCTGTCAGTATTCATACTGATAAAAGTCTTTATCTGGTAAACAATAGAACTTAACATCCTCTCATAGAATGTTCTGAACATGAACATTCACTCCTCAGTAGGAGAAAAATCATACTGTTTAAGTATTCTTTGAACAATAAAAAAATTAATGTGAGAGAAATTTATCAAAATTTTTCCTATTTGTTTTTATAGTATCTAAGTAGCCAATACAAGAACCAGACTCCATATTCCATTTTTTTGGAAACTTGCAAAGGTCATCTGGATAAGACATTTGTGTAAGAAGAATGGTAAATGAATGTATAAAATCTACTGGTCATTGATATTTTCAGGTTATTGTAATTATGAAAGGCCTCCCAGGATCAGGGAAATCATTCATCAGTAACCAGCTGAAAAAAATGTACAAGGATGGAGTAATATGCTCAGCAGACCACTACTTCATGAAGGGTGGACAGTGAGTTGTCTTGTTAGATATAATGAAATAGTGTACCTATAAACAATCTTAGAGAACAGTCCTTCTCATACTGGTTGATTAGAACATTTGTTGTGAAGTTGTGTCTTTTTTTTGGACTAGTATATGATAAACACATGGGGAGCTGCATACACATCTGTTCCTCTCAATCCTGCAGATACAAGTTTAATGCAGACAAGCTGAAGTTTGCTCATGAGTTCTGTCAGGAGAATGCAAGGAAGGCTGCTGTCAGTGGTGCTCCTGTTATTATTATTGACAACACAAACATTCAAGCATGGAACTACAAGTACTACTTGAGGCTGAGCAAAGAGCTTCACTACACGCCTCTCATTCTGGAGCCTCAAACACCCTGGGCAAAGAACATCAAGTTGCTTGCCAAAAAGAACTCTCATAGTGTTCCCAAAGAGGCGTTAGATCAGAGGGTGAGAAGTGGAATTAGTGTGTGTGTGTGTGTGTGTGTATATATATATATATATATATATATATATATATATATATATATATATATATATATATATATATATATATATATATATATATATATATATATATATAAAGGTGTGTATTTGCTTTATAGGTAACTGAAACTCAGATATTTCTTAAACTTCATAATTTTGCTAATGGAAAAGGAAAAAACTTCATGATATACACTCATGTGTTGTGTTGGAAATGAATAGGTACTTTATCAAATAATTAGGCTACTCACATTTCTGCTCCAATATGTACCCGGTCCACAGCTGAAGAAATATGAACCAGCACTACCACTGTACTATTGGTGGTTCCTGAATGAGGAGGACTCCAGTCAAATTCTTACCCTGGCACAGGACTGGCTGAAGAAGTCGCTGCAGGTGCAAGAATTTTTCAGAGACTTCTGTGAATTTTCCAAGCTCTCATCAGTTGAAGGTATTCTCATACATACATACATACACACACTCATGAATATTCACTGCCTGCATGCACACATTTATGCAGCAAACCTCTGGATGTCTCCATATTAATTTTCAGTCCCATACATTAGTAGGAATGAAAATGTAGAGCATGGAGTTACCAATCCCTTTGTTCCTGTCCTGTTTAAATGATGAATTAAATTATTTGATTTTGATGTATGTGGTGATTAGAATATTATGAAGCATCCAAAGTTAAGTGAAAGAAGTGGTGGAGGATAGCAGGAGATATTAATTTTAAATATACGGGATATTAATTTTAGATATAATTTTAAATATAAATATATAATAAATTATAAGACATTGAAATATATAAAGTAATGAAATAGGATTAATGTTTTTCAAAGAGCTAATGCATTGAGAAATTTGAATATCAATGAAAAGGCAACAATTTGTACATAAATGTTAGTTATTCTTTGTTCTTATTGGTCCTGACTTGTGTAAAACTTTCCCTTACTGTCTCTTCTTTACTGACTAAATTTCTTGGGTAATACTTAACAGAAGAGAAACCATATGTAAAGGAAACCATTGGTAATCTCAAACTTATTTTTGCTTTCAATGCCAATATTTCTTCCAGACATGTTGATGTACTACAAGAGAAATGAGGGACCTGGAGACTACAAAGTTCTCCATGCCACTGCCTGTGTCACCAGGAAGGGCAAGGCAAAGAATGCCAAGGAGTACATGGCAAAGAAGGTTGTCAGAGATTCTCTTGGCAAAAATTTCCCCCTCCATATCATTGGCTTTGTCTTAACACCACGGACATATGGAGCCAGGCTAAGGTTAGGAGAAGAGGCACTGGAGTTGTGGGGCATGGATGATCATGAGGTAGAGTCAGAAGACACCACAAGTGCACCAGCAGGTCAACAGCCTGCTAGAGATGGTCAAGTCAGCTTAGGTGACACAAACTTGAGGAGAGGCTCTTGTCATAGCACCTTAAGAACAGGGGAGTCTCAGCTGCACAAATCTCGGTTTCATCCTACGAGTGACAGAGGAAGCCGTGCTCATCTCACTCTTGGATGTGCCCCAAAGGTCCATGCTAAAATCACTGGATTTGACTTGATGAAAGTTGTTTCCTTTGAGCAAAGAGTTGTAAAAAATGGAAACCCTGAAGGGTCAAGTGAAATGTTTGAATCCTTTTCAATCCCAGAAGGTGAACTGAGAACTTATGGTGAAAATATTTGGGTCATATATCCAGAGAAAGAAGTTCATGTCAGTTCTTTGTTTTCAGCATTTTATTAGGTACAGTGGAATTTCTCTCTCTCTCTCTCTCTCTCTCTCTCTCTCTCTCTCTCTCTCTCTCTCTCTCTCTCTCTCTCTCTCTCTCTCTCTCTCTCTCTCTCTCTCTCTCTCTCTCTCTCTCTCTCTCTCTCTCTCTCTCTCTCTCTCTCTCTCTCTCTCTCTCTCTCTCTCTCTCTCTCTCTCTCTCTCTCTCTCTCTCTCTCTCTCTCTCTCTCTCTCTCTCTCTCTCTCTCTCTCTCTCTCTCTCTCTCTCTCTCTCTCTCTCTCTCTCTCTCTCTCTCTCTCTCTCTCTCTCTCTCTCTCTCTCTCTCTCTCTCTCTCTCTCTCTCTCTCTCTCTCTCTCTCTCTCTCTCTCTCTGGTTATTTTGAAATACTCCATACATACTTATATGTGTCAATCTTATTTACCAAATATCAGCCTGTGACGTTGCATGGTCAGTGGCAGCCTCCTTGCACTGGGCTTCTAGTGGATCACTTCATTCCAAGTTGTCTTGGGTCTCCTCTTGAAATGTCTGGAGGGAGACACAAGAAAACTTAGAATGAAATGTTCCAGGAACTCTAGAATCCATAAAATACATGAATAACAAGCTACTTGTTCATCATTTCAGTCAAGTATGTTTAATAACTATTTTTATAAAGATGACACAAGGCATTATGCCTAACTGATATTTATGTTTTTATTTCCAATCATTATTGGGTATTGATTGTATTTTAGGAGCAGTTGGAAAACCAGTGAATGAGCTGTGACAGTTAACATGCTGTAATCTGCAGGCAATGATAGATCCTGTCATGGACAGTGAGTAATCATATCTTTTGAGGTGATGGAGTAGTCTTCTATAAAAACTTGCTATAATTCTCAAAAGATTTGAAGACAAACCATCTTTGTACTGTACATGGTGATCCTGCTTGTAGGTGATCTTGTCTGATGGTATTGCATAAACTGGCATTGGATTCTTAGTAATGAGTTCACGCTGAATGGTAATGAATGTAAATGTTTCACAAGCATTAATACCTGTCAGCTGAACTTGTTGTCATGGTGTTGTTTTCTGAGCTGTCTTCCTGTGAGTGATTATTTCATCACTGCCTAGTCTGCTTAGTGACAAGCAGGCTTTTATGATTGTGATAATTGTTTTAAGGTAATATAATGTAATTCCAGACCTTGAATATTGTATAATCAATTCAGGCTCAAGTCATCATCCTCATCATCATCATCATCATTTTGTTTAACATCCTGATAAGGTTAGACAGTTTGTGTGTTTCTCCCATGTTTTGCAGTCAGACAGTATTCTCTCTCTCTCTCTCTCTCTCTCTCTCTCTCTCTCTCTCTCTCTCTCTCTCTCTCTCTCTCTCTCTCTCTCTCTCTCTCTCTCTCTCTCTCTCTCTCTCTCTCTCTCTCTCTCTCTCTCTCTCTCTCTCTCTCTCTCTCTCTCTCTCTCTCTCTCTCTCTCTCTCTCTCTCTCTCTCTCTCTCTCTCTCTCTCTCTCTCTCTCTCTCTCTCTCTCTCTCTCTCTCTCTCTCTCTCTCTCTCTCTCTGTAGAGGTATCACCTTAGACCTGCAATGTATACATATCCCATTTAATTGTATGAAAGAATTTGGTTGTATACTGGACAGATCACAACAAAATGGGTCATAATCACACTCCTAACATTCAAATCTTAGAAAGTAACCTAACATCTACAAATCAGTAGTTTTCATCACTAATTTAGGGTTATCAGGTTTTGAGTTAGTGACAAGGCTAAAACTAAATATTTTATATTTTTATTGATCATTGTTTGCTTTGAGAGCATTAGAAGTCGTGAAACTAGCTTCAGTATAACATGTTGCAAAGTAGCACTGATACATGTCTTGAAAATAAATTTTTGTTTGTATTTCTATAGTGCATAAGTATCATCCACATTTAATGGTTAACTTGACATTAACTTTTAAGTATGAAGTGTAAATAATGAAACATTTCAGTAATGATTTTAAAGCTTTATATGTTGATGGGTCTAGTGCAAGAAGGATAGAATATCCCTCTGTCTCCCTTGGTGTAGTGGAGGTACATCACAGTGCACTGCTTGAACACTCAACAGTTTGCTTTTATCATTCATCTCATTATAAAGTCATGTAATACACATATGCATATTTTTACACATGCAGTGTACCAGTTTGGGTCCAAGTGAAAATACATGTTCATGATAACATTTAATTGTCACTTTCATCATCCTGAAATGCAGGTACTTGTTCACATGTATGAGCTTTAATCACATAACAGCTCACCAAACTATACAATTATATACCACTTTTTTGAGTCATTACTGTTGAGGTTCTTCAAAATGTAATCTCATTTTATGAATATACGTTGTCCTTCAAATACTTTGGTTCTCTGCTTTTTATTTCATTGTCATGGCTAGATTAGTGCAGACTACCTTTTGTTTATCACCTCACTGATTTAATAACTCAATCTCCAGCTCCACAGTAACATTACTCTTCAGTATGCCTTATTTTCCTGACATGGGTGGAATGTTTTGCTGTTTTGAGTTTGAGTGTTGTTGAGTTTGTTTTGTGATAAGTTTAGGAATTTTCCCATCAGAATAAAGATAGATGTCCTTCACATTCCTCTTGTTGACAGGTCAGTAATGATCTTTATTTTCTCACCATGAATGATATTGGGCCTCTTGTTGGGTCTGCATACGCATCTTTAGTGAGATTGTTGCTGGTGTGGCAGTTACTATATAATACTGAGCTAAATGTCTGATAGCTTCCTAATCAGCCATTAGGTAATGATTACTTGACAGCACTTAATAAGAACCATTATGATGACCTCAGCACTTAGCAATTACCATTCTGAAATCGATCTGTTGCTGCGTATGCTCTCGTGTAACTTATCTGATTAAATTTTGGGAAACGGTTTTGGGTGAAGATTCGGCTTACTTGTTTTCAAAACCAAACTATGATCAGTGTATCTGTCTTGTCATATTTTTTAGTCAAGCATTTTTTTTTTTTTTAACACTATTAGAGTACATTCATATAGTTCTTTATAATTTAACTACACCTCCATCTTGTGAATTTTTATATATGTATATGTGAAAATTGCAAAAGCCTTATGTTGAATCTATGTATCTAAAAGCAACCAACTGAGCAAACTAAAAAAAAAAAAAAAAATGATTTGTGTTTGTACTGTACCTATTTGGCAGAAATATTCTTCACATTAAACAATACACTCGACTTTAGTGAGTGCTAAAATAATGCCCTGGGTAAACTAACTGCCCTCTTGGAGGCTCCCTGTGCTCTTATGAAACATTTATACAATAGATAATAGGCATGTAATAAGATCAGAATGCTCACAAACAGCTGTATACCCACCAGCTGATTACTGGAAGCTACGTTTTACATGTTTGTGTAGTTGTCAGTCAGTCATTATTTATCTATCTACACACACACACACACACACACACACACATATATATATATATATATATATATATATATATATATATATATATATATATATATATATATATATATATATATATATATATATATATATATATATATATATATATATATATATATATATATATATATATATATATATATATATATATATATATATATATATATATATATATATATATATATATATATATATATATATATATAATGGTTACAGCTTTAGGAGTATGTACAGCACAACGAAATTGATGGAGCATTTAGAGACTTAGGAGGAATACCCACAGATCCATGCGGCTGGCATGGTAAGAAAATCGAGTACTTGTCATCCCCCTACCATATTTATTAACATTTTTCATCACCCAGGATACTTTGTGGAGTAGATTCCTCATGCACTTGGACATCTATTGCAACTGTAGTGGATATCACACAAGGTGACAAAACGGTCATATAAAGAAGTGACAGGATAAATCTGTAGGGAGATTAGCAAACTCCCTGTTGCATGCAGAGTCAAGCGGCAGCTCTTTGATGCCTGCAACTTCGCAGAAGGTGCCTGGGGTGGTGCAGTTGCCTTCAGGAATTCTGGTATCTCTTCCCCATTAGTGAATAAATATGCTGCTGATTACTCGTGGGGATCGTAAGCGTTTTGCTTATTATCAGACTGCAACATTATTACACACAGTTGTTTGTTTTCAAGTATCGTAGCTGATCTAGAAATATATATCATCTTAATTTTCCTTGGCATCTTGTAGCAAACCCAATCAAAACCTGTGCTACATCCTGCCTATCATTTTTGCGAATACTGTGGTTTTCATAACACCTTCATTGGACTATTCCTTGTCATGCTACTCGATGAGATGACCAACTCTTAGTTCTTTTGTTAGGTACATTAGGCAATTTGATGCAGCAGCTGCCGAGACCATCGCCGTCTGCCTATCGAGGCGAATCCGAGTCGAGTCCGACAGTCCCTCGCGCGCCGTCCTCGAGGAAGGTACGAGTATCTGTGTCTGTGCGTGTGGTGGGGTTTAGCCTTTATTAAATCTTTTCCATGTAATTTTGTTTCTTTGTCTAGGTAGATATGCTCTTTGAGTAACATTATCTTTAAATCATGAAGAGGACACGAAAAAAAAAAAAGGCAGGGATAGATGTTGTATAATTTTGTGTGAATTGCATGTAGATTTCTTACAGCAGAGGTGTCTGCAGTATATGTGTGTAGTATTTAATGTATGGTCCTTTGAAGGCTACCTCAGCATTTTGCCTGATATATCAGTTGTTCTTGCAATCCATTAGTGCTAATCAATAAGACACCTGTGAAATATTAAGGATGATTACCGGCAGGCATAGCGTGAGAAGGGATGCGAAAAACAGTATGAGAATATATTGCATTCAGATGGATGCTGTGACCCAAGGGCAGGCTGGAAGATATCAGAATTATAATCACCCATGACAGTTGACAGTATTTTGCGTTGATTATTCCACCGTCATTAGCTGAACTCGAATATCATCTTTGACTCGCCGGTCTTAAATTATCTGCATTCCTCCCTCCAATATCTCTTATTACAATTGCTTGGAGTAGATATTTTGCCTGACTCAAGCTTTTTTTTTTATTTTAATTTTGTTCTTCCTTTCAAACATTGTCACCACTTTTTCTTGTGTTGTCAATGGATCCCAGCCGGCCGCGGGCGGGCGGCGGCCAGCAAAGGTCAGAGGTGGTTGGCACGCCCGCAGCCCGCCACTGCATGGAGGCACCTCAAAGGACCCATTAGGTCCACTTATTCCTCATCAGGGGTGTGAATCCTCCCAGTTCACCCAGTCTGGCTCACTTATCTCCCACCACAGCTGGTATCCTTAATAATGTTCCTCGATCCCTCGTGGTCGCCCCCAGTCACCCAGATATCCATTCACTCTCCGCGGTGCCACTTAATCAGCAGAAATACACTAGTTTGTCTCACTGTATACCCAGTAGCCAGTGATTGCATGTCAGTGTTGTCTGCATACATAGCCTGGAAATTTTTTCTTCGTATATGCATCTAAATGAAGCTATATTCATTATGTATGTTAATTTTCTCATTCTCTTGGGCCACGTGAACAATTATTAGTGAGTCTCTCGCTCATAACATTTCTCGAAATAAATAGACACACCCTATATACTTTAACCATTCTCATCCCTTCTTAACAATCTGCTGTAAAATCGAAGACAAAGAATTCCTGTGTCCAAGGTCCCTCAGCAGTGTATTGTCTGTTATTCAAGCGGGGCGCCATCCGCTATCGATTGGACGCCACCTACCGCCACTCAGAGGACCTCGCCAACACATCTGTCAAAATGGCTCTCAAGGAGTTAGTCGGGAAAAGTAAGTATTTTATACGTTGTTTCGTCCATGTAACCATGCCATTAGATATAGGAGTGCCTGAGGGTGTGTGGGTGTCAGACGTGGGCGTGTGGGTGTTGTGTGGGCGTGAGGAGAACGTGTTGAAGGGCGGGAGGGTGGAGGTGGGAGGCTCTCTGACGTCGTCTGCTGCCGTCACTATGCAGTTTTCACCCAATATTCTTTCAAATTCACCTTCTTCCACTCCTCCAGGGCTATTTCCCCTGCCAGTTAGATGGAACGGAGAGAGGAATAGCTCGGGAAGGTACTGGAAAGGTCTCTAATGGGCCTAACTGGTGATAGGGAGATGCGAGGTCAGCCAAGGTATTGACAGTTGAGTGTCTCATATGTCACGTGAGGCTCCAGGCACAATGTATTGGGACAATATATGTCTGCTGTAACGTGGAAATGAAGGAAAATAGGATGTATATGTGGGGAAGTTATCCTTATGATACGTTGTGTTTTGGGGACATTGCTTTAGAGTTGAGGTTTCCTTAGGGGTGGATATTTGTGTCACTGTGATTGAATTATTTGAATTTTCTTTAGTGTACTTGTTTATTTGCATTTTTTTCACGAATTCGATATTGTAATACCTTTGAATCCAATGGCAAATTAGCAGAAAGTGATTGCTAGAAAGTACTTTGATGTTTGGCAGAGTTACTGTGGAGGTGTTGTCTCTATTGACAAGCATTATGACTCATATTATGTTTAATTGCTGCTCTGACATAGATCGTTCATAAGTTAGCTCACCATAACAAAAGGAGTGTGTTGTAGTCTGACAGAATGGATACTTAAGTTGGGTGATAGATAGGCAATCACAACAAAGTGCTACACTAATGTTAAGCTGAAGTGCTTGCAGACATATTACTGCTTATATTCTGCTACATAATTATGGACTTGAGAACACAAACTACCCATGTGGGGTGGTATTGCAACCTTGGTTTAGATGGTTGGTGATTATTGAGTCACACAACACGACACTTAAATTTCAGAGACTGTCTTTCATAACAAATTTTTGTGCTTAGTAAGTTTTAGAGGTTGGTTCCCAAACTCCACACACACTTTAATAGGCTTTATATATATTTATATATCTAACATATAAAGCATTAAAGAAACATGAATTTAATATAATATAAAAAACAGCAGTAGAAACATAAGATACATCATAAGCAGATATGATGGCCTTGGTCAGCAGCCTGCCATTGGGAAAATTACTCTGAAATCAGACCTACATGCTCCCTGCCAAAGAAAGTCATCTGGGGCAGGAAACCTTTTTGCTCCAAGTACATGCTATTGAATCTTGTAAGGAAAAATGATGTTTAATGAAATTATGATATTTATCCAAGGTTGCTGCATAATTAGAAAATTTTTGTTAATTTGGTGTTTGTAACAGTGTAGATCCATAGTTGAGAAAGAAAGTGTGTGCAAATATTCATTATGAGTTAGTGTGGAAGTAATGAAAAATTATACTGTTATACAGAAAACAAATTTTCATGGGCATTATTATAGCTAAGTTCCATTCAAATGAACATTACATATCTGAAGACATATAGCAGAATTTTTAAGTATATATATATATATATATATATATATATATATATATATATATATATATATATATATATATATATATATATATATATATAAATGGAAAATAATAACAAATATAATAAATGGGTGTCACTTGGTGGATCCTTTGTCTCTTCTAAGGATTTGTTATCAACCTCTTTTGTGGCAGCTGCCAACGTCATCCACTTTTCACCTCACTTACACACACGTGTATGCATGAGCATTAGCGAGTTATCACTAGACTGGCCCTCTATAAAATGGTGTTTTTACAAAGAATGAATTGTTATTTTGAAATCCAGAATTGTAAAAAGATAGTTATCAAAATAAGTTCATAAAGATTTAAGAGAGTAAAACTGAATTATCCAAAAATTAGATATACGCAAAGTAGTTTTTCCACAATGCAGTTTGATTAAATAGAGTTGTTTTTTGGTAATATTGTTGTTGTTATTATTATTATTATTATTATTATTATTATTATTATTATTATTATTATTATTATTATTATTATTACACAAATGGAAATGGAAATAAGCAAAATCAAGTATGTCACTGAAATGTTGTTACCAACTAAACTTTAAACAACAGTATTAGAATGCACACACACACACACACACACACACACACACACACACACACACACACACACACACACACACACACACACACACACACACACACACACACACACACACACACACACACACACACACACACACCTTTCACTTGCATTCACACATCTCATTGCTATTCCTAACATCTGCCACCTCAAAACCTGGCCCCTCCAACAAGCCTTAACTCACATTCCAGTGATCTATCTGTACCTTAATGTATTCATCATGGTTAAGCCCTTGACATCACCAGACTATTGCCCACCAGAGTTTACTCCCCTTTCCACACTCCCCTCTCCCCCACAAGCCACACCTTAGAATCTTTGCCCCCTTCCATACTGCTCCCCCTAGAGCCATGCCATAGAATATTTAATATCTACAATATTGCTCTTGCAAAGCCACCCTCTGGAATTTCTGCTCCCTCTGAATCAAGACCAAAAAAGCCATACCCACCAGAATCATTGCCTCTTACAGTACTAATCTTCCCAAGCCACCTCTCATAATTTTCACTTCTTTCATTACTAACACTAACAAAGCAACACCCACTAAAATGTTTGCTTCCTACAACAGTAACCATAAAAAAACTACCTCAGAATCTTTACTTCATACTGTTCTACCCCATAAAGCCAGCCTCTAAAGACTAATGCCATAAAGCCAGTTGGCCAAGGCTAGCATGTAAAGTCAACTCTCTTAGATCAACTGTTTAAAGCCATCCCCAAGACTAGGCCAGTACAGTCAGAAACAGCCCAATAAGCCAGCCTAAGACCGACTCTGTTAAGCCAGCCCCATCAGATTCTTTGCCCCCTCACCACCATGATGCCTACCCCCCTCCCAGCCCCCAAAGTCCCCATTGCATCAGTATCTACTCCCGCAGATAAGCGAACCACACAGTACGTCCAGCTTCAGTATCTTACCATTTCATAATTTATCTCATCACTTCCTGACACCCATATCTCTGGTTTTTGTTTGTTTGTTTGTTTGTCTGTTTGTTTGTTTGTATGTATGTGTGTGTATGTACATGTTATTTTTATTTTTTTTTTTCGCTGCATCACTCCCACTTTTATTCCTGATGACTCGTGTGTTTCATTATTGTTACTACTACTACTACTACTACTACT
The DNA here is from genome assembly GCF_035594125.1 of Scylla paramamosain. Lineage (NCBI taxonomy): Eukaryota > Metazoa > Arthropoda > Malacostraca > Decapoda > Portunidae > Scylla > Scylla paramamosain. The sequence continues at coordinate 21,448,568 of NC_087163.1, forward strand.
ATTACTACTACTACTACTACTACTACTACTACTGCTACTGCTGCTGCTACTGCTGCTGCTGCTGCTGCTGCTTTTGGTAATTCTTGATAAACTATGTATATGCATTCTCTCTCTCTCTCTCTCTCTCTCTCTCTCTCTCTCTCTCTCTCTCTCTCTCTCTCTCTCTCTCTCTCTCTCTCTCTCTCTCTCTCTCTCTCTCTCTCTCTCTGCGTGGGAGGCAGGGTTGATGCACAGACAGAGCCATGCATTCTTAATTGTAAACCTAAGAGCGAGAAGGGAGAAAGAGAAGGTAGCAGCATCTTATCCCTGTTTGAGTACGGGGTATTATGTAATGTGGAGGCTGGGTGGGCGGCGGAGGCGTGGCAAGGCGTGGCGGTGGCGTGGCTAGTGTGGTTGTGGTGGTGGTGGCGCAGCTGGAGTAAAGTTGGTCATTATTTCATACCTTACGGAAATTATTACTGTGTGTGTGTGTGTGTGTGTGCGAGCAGTATAATATGAAGTAGGGAGGGACTGGTGCTGTCATTACTACTACTACTTCTACTACTGGTGCTGTCATTACTATTACTACTACTACTGGTACTACTACTGCTGCTACTAGTATTACTACTACTACTACTACTACTACTACTACTACTACTACTACTACTTGCTTTGGTCTCAGGAGTATATTCTTATGTTCTTAATTTCAAGATAAAAACAAAAGACTAGGAATGAGTCACTGTGTGTGTGTGTGTGTGTGTGTGTGTGTGTGTGTGTGTGTGTGTGTGTGTTCATATTTCACAACCTGACGCCACATGCTGAATTTGATATTTAAGTACTTATATTTTTTATCATAAATGAGAGTACCTTTATTAATATTTATCATAAGCAGGACTGTAAAAGAGAAGTTTTGTTAATAAGACGCGTATTTGAAGAGTTGAGGGTTGGCAAGGAGGCGAAGAAAAAGGTACAGTAGAAACAGACCAGATACGGTGAAGTACAGATCCCTCCATCAGCCAACGAAATGAAAGAAAGAAAGAAAGTAAGGCGTCATCACACACACACACACACACACACACACACACACACACACACGGAGGGACTTTAACTTATGTGCGTGTTACAGGAAGAAATGCCAGACATGAATTATTGACCCCCTGAGTCATCACAGACACACGTGCAGCAGCAGCAGCAGCAGCAGCAGTAGTAGTAGTAGTAGTAGTAGTAGTAGTAGTAGTAGTAGTAGTAGTAGTAGTAGTAGTAGTAGTAGTTGTTGTTGTTGTTGTTGTTTTCTTGTGATTGTAGTAGTAGTATTTTTCCTTGCAATACTAAAGAAAAACATCATCACTTTACCACACACACACACACACACACACAGGATGTGGATGTGTCGCTTGCAAGAGAGAGAGAGAGAGAGAGAGGACAAAGACTCCGTTGTATGTAGACTCCCAAAGATTGCATTCATCCTCCCTACCTCTCCTTGCATTTAGAATACCACCCTTGCACTCTTCAAAGCCGCCTCCTCCTCCTCCTCCTCCTCCTCCTCCTCCTCCTCCTCCTCCTCCTCCTCCTCCTCCTCCTCCTCCTCCTCCTCCTCCTCCTCCTCCTCCTCCCATGCAGGCCTCTATGAATGGGAGGCGTAGGTTGGGGCCAGACTGTTGCCATGGAAACCGCCAGGATAATGACGTCACGTACAGACTATGACGTCATAGAGAGAGAGAGAGAGAGAGAGAGAGAGAGAGAGAGAGAGAGAGAGAGAGAGAGAGAGAGAATTGGAAGAGGGAAATTAAAGTGTGGTGATTTGCCCCCCTCTCTCTCTCTCTCTCTCTCTCTCTCTCTCTCTCTCTCTCTCTCTCTCTCTCTCTCTCTCTCTCTCTCTCTCTCTCTCTCTCTCTCTCTCTCTCAGGGAGGAAACACGCAAGATAAATGAGGAAGGTGATGGGGGAAGGAGAGGAGATTGGAGGTGACAGAGGAAATAGAGAATGGATAAAGGGGAAACAAAAATGAAAAAGGATTATAATGGGTAAAAAAAAAAAAAGGAAAATTAAGTAGGAAATATGGAGAAAGTGGAAAAAATGGAAGAAAAAGAAGGAATGCTAAAAGAAAGAGGGAAAACGGAGGAGGACGGAAGGTAAGTAGTGAAGGAAGAGAAGGAAGAGGAGAAACTGGAAGAGGAAGAGGGGAGCAGCTATAGTTTGAAGGGGATGGAAGGAAAAAAGAGGGGAAGTAGAGGTCACAGAGAGAGAGAGAGAGAGAGAGAGAGAGAGAGAGAGAGAGAGAGAGAGAGAGAGAGAGAGAGAGAGAGAGAGAGAAAAGTGAGTGGGAGAGGGATGAGAGTTTAGTGACGTCACGACTGGATGGTAATGAGAGAGAGAGAGAGAGAGAGAGAGAGAGAGAGAGAGAGAGAGAGAGAGAGAGAGAGAGAGAGAGAGAGAGAGAGAGAGAGAGAGTTGCCTAGGAAAGTGTGGCGTCATAAGCTTAGTGGGTGGATCTTAAACACACACACACACACACACACACGGTGACGTCAGGTGGCAGGTGTCAGGTGGGTGTTGTGGACTGGAAACAGGTGATCTTCCAGGCAATCCATCCTTGGCTGTTCCAGGGACATTGCAAGGCGTAAAGTTAGAGGAGGGGGCCGTTTCTTTTCTCCCGTTGTGTTATTTATTTACCCTTAGTCAAACGTGGAAGCTTTGGTATTGTGTGTGTGTGTGTGTGTGTGTGTGTGTGTGTGTGTGTGTGTGTGTGTGTGTGTGTGAAGGGGAAGGGGATGATGTGCATTATCCCCCCTTCTTCCCCCTTTCTTTCCCTTCCCCTTTCTTGTTTGTGAGTGAATGGTTGTCATGGAAACGATGATGTCATGCACACACACACACACACACACACACACACACACACACACACACACACACACACACACACACAGACAAAGAGGAGTTAGGATACCTTCCACGAGAGAGAGAGAGAGAGAGAGAGAGAGAGAGAGAGAGAGAGAGAGAGAGAGAGAGAGAGAGAGAGAGAGAGGGGGGGGGGGCAGGAACAGTCAATACATAGCTTGATAGTGAGTAGACAGTTAATATAAAAAAATGATGATATACAGAAGGCAGGTGAACAGCTTTAATGCAAACAGGTGTAAGGTACCATGACTAAAGGAAGCTGTGAGGGTGCTGAGACGAGAGATAGAACGGGAAGAGTAAGCAGGTTGAGTTATCACAAATTGCAGACAAATGAAAGGTAGCAAAACGAAGGGCATTTGTCAAGTTACGAAGGTGTTTTAAGAGAGGTTAAGTGAAGTAGGTATGTTGCATTTGTAGCGTTGCACGATTTGTTAAGTAATTTTATTGGTATTTATTTGTTAATTTTATTTATTTATTTATTTATTCTTTTTTTTTCGTTAATTTGTGATAGCTTGTGGCTTTCATAACTGTTTTCTTGTTTATATTCTCCCCTTCATTTTTTCCTCCAACCCTTTCTTCCTTGCTTTGCTGTTGCCGTGTATTTCTTCCGATGTTTTCGTCTCCTCTTGAGGTTAAAACAAACAAACATTGGTATAACATAATTTACCCCTTTTTTTCATCTCTTCTTTCTTCAGTGATACTCCTACTTCACAGAAAATAAGGAAATCGCGAACCTGTCTAAGAAGGACAAGAGGGATGTAGGGGGAAGGGTAGTTAGGTAACGTATAACATAAATGCGTAAGATAGTGATTGGTAAAAAAAAAAAAAATTGATTACCTTTTGGGAATCACCTGTGTTTTGACCGCGGCTCTGCAAATGACCCCGCTCAGGAACACACACACACACACACACACACACACACACACACACACACACACACACACACACACACACACACACACACACACACACACACACACACACACACACACACACACAGTTATATAAAACATTTTTCTTCCCATTACGTTCTAGGAAAGTGAACTAGATTTTCTTTAATATCCCTGCCTGTCCCTTTCCTTTCATTTCTTCTATTCCTTCCTTTTCCTCGTGCATCTCTCTCTCTCTCTCTCTCTCTCTCTCTCTCTCTCTCTCTCTCTCTCTCTCTCTCTCTCTCTCTCTCTCTCTCTCTCTCTCTCTCTCTCTCTCTCTCTCTCTCTCTCTCTCTCTCTCTCTCTCTCTCTCTCCCCCCCCTGTGTGTTTTTATTATGCCTGTCAGTTTGTGTGCGTGTCTCTCTCTCTCTCTCTCTCTCTCTCTCTCTCTCTCTCTCTCTCTCTCTCTCTCTCTCTCTCTGGGTCGAATGGAAATATGTAGACCGGAGAGAGAGAGAGAGAGAGAGAGAGAGAGAGAGAGAGAGAGAGAGAGAGAGAGAGTGGGCTGGTCGTCATGGTAGGGGGGCGTGTTATGGGCGTGTGGGCGCGAAGGTCAAAGGTAACAGTGATAAGTTTGGTTAATTTCCCTGTGCATTGTTATTATTATTATTATTATTATTATTATTAGTAGTAGTAGTAGTAGTAGTAGTAGTAGTAGTAGTAGTAGTAGTAGTATATGTATGTATGTTTTTAGTAATGGACACAATCTCTCTCTCTCTCTCTCTCTCTCTCTCTCTCTCTCTCTCTCTCTCTCTCTCTCTCTCTCTCTCTCTCTCTCTCTCTCTCTCTCTCTCTCTCTCTCTCTCTCTCTCACCTGTTAACGCGCTAATTCACAAGCAGGTAAGCAAGCAGTAACACTCCAACAAGTGATCCCCCTCTCTCTCTCTCTCTCTCTCTCTCTCTCTCTCCCTCTCCCTCTCTCCGCACTCTCACTCTCCCTCCACTCCCTCTCCCCTTCCTCTCCCTCTCACACTAATACCCTTTGTCATTAAATCACTGTGGCTTATTACTTTCTTCATCATTTCCTCATCGTATTTTTGTCTCTATTGCTTCCATTCCTCCTCCTCCGTCACTCTCTCTCTCTCTCTCTCTCTCTCTCTCTCTCTCTCTCTCTCTCTCTCTCTCTCTCTCTCTCTCTCTCTCTCTCTCTCTCTCTCATTACCTGTCTCCAATCACTATATTACACCTATTTCTTTCCACTCCCTCCCTCCCTCCCTCCCCCTCCCTCATGTCTTCTCTCCTCCTCCCTCCTTTCTTCCCTCCCCCTCCCATTTTTTCCTCTCCCCTTCATTATCCTAACACCAGACTTCACTCCTCTCCCCTCTTCCCCTCCCTTCATTCTCTCCACTCTCCCTTCCTCATGCCCCTCCCAAGTTTTCCCCCCTTTTCCCCAACTTATTCTCCAAGCACCACATTTCATCCCACCCTCACTCCTCCTTCTCCTCCTCCTCCTCCTCCTCCTCCTCCTCCTCCTCCTCCTCCTCCTCCTCCTCCTCCTCCTCCTCCTGGTGGTCGTGGAAGCGGTATTGATCAAAGGAGAATGCTGGAGCGTTGTTCGTATCCATGGTCGTGGCTCTGACTTGCGCTTAGAAAGAGAGAGAGAGAGAGAGAGAGAGAGAGAGAGAGAGAGAGAGAGAGAGAGAGAGAGAGAGAGAGAGAGAGAGAGAGAGAGAGCGGGGGGGTTATTGTGGTTGGTTTGTTGTGTGTTGAAGATTGGTACACATCCCTCCTCCTCCTCCTCCTCCTCCTCCTCCTCCTCCTCCTCCTCCTCCTCCTCCTCCTCTTTTACTTTACTAACTTCCAATTCAACTTTATTCCTTTCCCTCTTCTTCATCCACCTCCTTCGATTGCTCATACTTTCTCTATTCTCCTCCTCCTTTATTCTTATCCCCCTCTCTCTCTCTCTCTCTCTCTCTCTCTCTCTCTCTCTCTCTCTCTCTCTCTCTCTCTCTCTCTCTCTCTCTCTCTCTCTCTCTCTCTCTCTCTCTCTCTCTCTCTCTCTCTCTCTCTCTCTGGCTAATTTTTGTTTGGCTTCATATTAGTGTTCTTCCTCCTCTCCCTTCCTCTCCTTCACCCTCATCTTCCTCACCCTCCTCTCCCTCCCACTCCTCCCTCTCCCTCTCCCTCTGGCCTTATTTTACCTGCGCCATGCACAAGAAATGGATGCATGAGAGAGAGAGAGAGAGAGAGAGAGAGAGAGAGAGAGAG
>NC_087163.1:21457084-21489584 GCF_035594125.1 Scylla paramamosain
AGAGAGAGAGAGAGAGAGAGAGAGAAGAGAGAGAGAGAGGAGAGAGAGAGAGAGAGAGAGAGAGAGAGAGAGAGAGATCAAATCGGGGAAGGAGGAAAGGAATATTATAAGTAAACAAAATAGGAGGTCAGACAGACAGTGCGGAGAGGGTGGATGGGTGGAGGGCATGACAATGAAGTGGATAGGTGGAGAGAACATGACACTAGAATGGTATGAAGTGGATAGATAGTCATGGTGGAGTGGATAGGGTGGAAGACATGGTTGTGGGATGGTTAGATGGGAAGGAAAGTCTACATCGTAATGGTGAAGAGGTGACTTTGTTCCTGGTGAAGTGAGGGGTGGAAGGTGACGAGCAGAAGGGAGTAGACAGGAGTGGAAGGGAGTGGGAATGTAGCAAACAGGAATGGAAGGAATGATAATGTAGCAAACAGGAATGAGAAGGGGGTGAGGATGTAGTAAACAGCTGGAACGGAAAGGCAGGGCGTGTTGATTACAGTTTCTTTACTCCTGAAGGTGAAGGGTCGTCGAGAGAGAGAGAGAGAGAGAGAGAGAGAGAGAGAGAGAGAGAGAGAGAGAGAGAGAGAGAGAGAGAGAGAGAGAGAGAGTTACAAGCCACCAACATATCATCGTCATGGCTTACTTATTTACAAGCCAGCCTGCCAGTAAGCAAGCACTACACACACACACACACACACACACACACACACACACACACACACACACACACACACACACACACACACACACACACACACACACACACACACACATTTTACATGACGTGGTGAAAAGATATGAAAAGATACGGAGATGGATGGCAGTGTAGGGCAGTTTATGAACGTTTTGTGCAGGCCAGGACCGTAATACTTAAGCCCTATTTTGACCCTTATTTTGACCTTAGCACAGAACACAACAGAATTTCATTATACATAGTGAAAGACAAAACTAACATGATGCTGTCCTAGTGGAAATGTCTCCATCTCACGATCTTTTTTCCACCGAGTTGAGTGTTTTTCTTTCAATCTTAAGCCCTTGGATATGCTAACAGATACATAAACTTTATTTTGGCCTTGGTACATAACATAGAACTTAATAATACATAGTGATACAGCCACAGTAAAGAAGTCTTAACTCAATATCTAAATCCTTTTCCATCAAGTTCAGTGTTTCCCTTCATCTCAAGTCCTTGGATCTGCTGACGGTCTCTTGTAAAATCTGACAACTGACAGATGCTAAGGAGATCAGGGGCCGCGTGATTGATGGGGGAGGCAAAGCACAGTAGGAGTGAATACGGGAGTTTACTTGACTTTTGGCCAGGGAATCCTCTTACGTGTAATCGATGCACTCTTGTTTGTTTGGGAGAGAGAGAGAGAGAGAGAGAGAGAGAGAGAGAGAGAGAGAGAGAGAGAGAGAGAGAGAGAGAGACCTTGAGTGAAGTGTGGGAAGAGTAGAATACTATGGTAGTAGTGCTTGGCTAGGAGAGAGAGAGAGAGAGAGAGAGAGAGAGAGAGAGAGAGAGAGAGGGAGAGAGAGAGAGAGAGAGAGAGAGAGAGAGAGAGAATATTACAATACACAGATTGAAATTAAAGGTATGATGCATGAGAAAAATAAATAAATAGTAGTCACATGATCGTAATAACAATGATGCCTAACAATAACAAAAACAACGACGACAAATACATTAATGTGTGACTGAATTAAGCAAGGATACAGCAGGGGACCCGTATTCTTCTGTTGATAACGTAGAAATCATGCTAATCTTTCACTAGAACCGTAAAAACATCCTTCATCTTGACTATTTTTTAAAGGGAGAAGATTATCCGTGTTCCTCAAAACTGCTTCTCCTGTTCGTAATGTAGAAATCTTGTTAATCTGTTACTAGAACCTTAAAAAACAGCCTTCAAAACCCGTGTCATCTCACCTCGACTATTTTCAAAGGCCACAGAAAGGATTAGCCGTGTTCTCAAAACTGTTTATCCTGTTCATATTGTAGAAATCATGTTAATCTGTCGCTAGAACAGTAAAAACATCCTTCAAAACCCTTGTGACTTGAACTGTAGTGGAGGCGCTGTGCGTGATTGTTTCAGAATATAGACCGAGAGACGAGTGCTGGTGGTGGTGGTGGTGGTGGTGGTGGTGGGAATGATGGTGGTGATACTTAAACCTTTGCACTTCTCTGGTTAAGATTGATGGTTTGAAATTGACGTGCAATAGCCACATGGCCACCCCGGAGAGAGAGAGAGAGAGAGAGAGAGAGAGAGAGAGAGAGAGAGAGAGAGAGAGAGAGAGAGAGAGAGATTAAACACTTAAATAAAATAATTTAGAAGACACGGAAAGAAATAAAATACCTAGAATACGAAAGAACACAAACGAAGAACACAACAGCAGCAGACCTATTGACCCTTAGGAGACTGTAAAGTAGATACCGAGAAGTCAGAAAGATTAGAGGCACAGAGAAAAGAAGAGGGAGGGTTCCTGGAGGTATTGGAACAGTGTAGGAGAGAGAAGGAAGGTGGGTACAATAGAGGCTGTTTAAGGCTGTTTCTTCTGTCTATTTGGACAGCTGGGCATAAGAAATAAAATGGTAAGTCCTGGAGAGTAGGATGTGTCACGCTGATTCTCTCTCGCTCTCTCTCTCTCTCTCTCTCTCTCTCTCTCTCTCTCTCTCTCTCTCTCTCTCTCTCTCTCTCCTCTCTCTCTCTCTCTCTCTCTCTCTCTCCTCTCTCTCTCTCTCTCTCTCTCTCTCTCTCTCTCTCTCTCTCTGGTGTGTGTGTGTGTGTGTGTGTGTGTGTGTGTGTGTGTGTGTGTGTGTGTGTGTGTGTGTGTGTTGTGTGTGTGTGTGTGTGTGTGTGTGTGTGTGTGTGTGTGTGTGTGTGTGTGTGTGTGTACAGCCTCCTTGCTTGGCCGGATGCGCGTTGATGGGCAGTGATGGGCATTGATAAACGCAGTGATAGGGGTGGAGGAGGAAGAGGAGGAGGAGGAAGAGGTAATTTGGTCAGGATGTTGCTGAAGAATGATGGTGTAAATTGTTGTAGTAGTAGTAGTAGTAGTAGTGGTGGTGGTGGTGGTGGTGGTGGTGGTAGTGGTGATGTAAATTGTAGTAGTAGTAGTAGTAGTAGTGGTGGTGGTGGTGGCGGTAGAAGAGGAGATTAAATGACAGAATTAATGACACTAGTAAACTGAGTGAGACCGTCATCAGTGTTCACCATTTGCAGCATGGGGGGGCTTAGAGAGAGAGAGAGAGAGAGAGAGAGAGAGAGAGAGAGAGAGAGAGAGAGAGAGAGAGAGGTCATGGGGTCAAAGCGAAAAGGTCAGACTACGTGAGCTTTTCTGACCTTTTTGTTTTGTACTTGTTTCCAGGAAAGTGGAGAAAAAAAAAGACTTAAACGTGTCTCGAGTGTGTGTGTGTGTGTGTGTGTGTGTGTGTGTGTGTGTGTGTGTGTGTGTGTGTGTGTGTGTGAGGTGGCGGCAGTGGTATGTGAGTTTAAAGGCGTGGTGTTAGCTGTGGTGCAAAGAGAAGTGGTGGGTGGTGGTGCTGTATTAGAGGGCGGCGTGGGCAGCAGGAACAGTGGCGGTGGTGATGATGGTCTAAGGAGGAGGAGGAAGAGGAGGAGGAGGAGGAGGAGGAGGTTAGCGAGTGTGAAGACAAGGGCGTGTCAGAACCCATTGAACTTTGATAGAAGCTGTAGACTGGGATGATGGTGGAGGTGAGGGTGGTGTGGGTGCGGGTACTGGCGGGGGGTGAGGGATGGGTTGGCCGCGAGTAGTGAGTGGAGGTGTGAGTTTCAAGGGGCGTGTCGGGTTGCTGGTGGGTAAGTGCTGTGGTTAGTGGCATGGCTGTGGTCGGTTTATGGCTGCGTGTGGTTTGTGTATATGTGTGTGTGTGTGTGAGGGCGGAAGCTGTGTGTGTGTGTGTGTGTGTGTGTGTGTGTGTGTGTGTGTGTGTGTGTGTGTGTGTGTAACCCCCCCTGCAGTGGCTGTAGTAGTATTGACGTTACAGCCTCACAGGTACAGCTGGGGGCGCCGCTGCCTGCTTCAAGCTGAAATGCACATTCACTCACCCGTACACACACACACACACACACACACACACACACACACACACACACACACACACACACACACACACAAGGTCCGTATCATTAGCACGTTTCACCCTCGAATGCACGCAAAGAAAAAAAAAAAAAGCAAAGCAATAAAACATTCGAATCCTGTGTTATATAGTGTTGGAATTAGTTGTAATGTTTCCAACGACATAGATATGTACAAGTGTGTGTGTGTGTGTGTGTGTGTGTGTGTGTGTGTGTGTGTGATGAAGCCCGACTGTGGCACCCTTTGTGTTGATATCTCAGAGGTGGAAGCACTGGTCAGGAGGGAGGGAGGTGAAGCCCTTTTTAAACCCCCCTTACTTACCTACCTTTCTATCTACTTACCTCTTGGCGGTATGCTAACTCAGTCCCCCTCTTCTGATAGGGGTGGGGCGCTGCCTGGAGGAGGGGCGGGTGTGAGGAAGGAATACCCTCACACGTGCACCTCGCGGACACAATAGGCTGGTGCACACTTGTCATTGATTACCTATACTGAAGAATCTTCCTCCTCCTCCTCCTCCTCCTCCTCCACTTCACACTGTATCTTCCATCTCCTCCTCCTCCTCCTCCTCCTCCTCCTCCTCCTCCTCCTCCTCCTCCTCCTCCTCAGAGTGTCTCTTCATTCCCTTCCACCTCCCCTGTTTCTCCCCTTGGTTTTATTCTTCGTTTCAGTGTCCCCTCATTTTCCCCACCTACCACTCCTCCTGCCTCCGCCTCTCCTGTGTTCCTTTCATCGTCTCTCCCCGTCTGCCTCCCACCATCGTCACGTTCCTCCCTTTTTTCTACGTCACCTCCTCCTTTCTATCACAACTCCACCCGTCTTGTTCCTTCACAACCTTCTTCAGAGTGGCATGGTTCCCTCTCGCCTCCTTTTCTCTGCTCCCACACAAAACTCTCCCTGCTTCGCACACACACACACACACACACACACACACACACACACACACAGAAATAGCACGTAAAATCCAGTGCATCAGTCAGTTATGTGTGAAGTACTTTTTATCTATAAGCAAAAACGGCTTAACGTTGTACAGTGCATGCGTTCGTACAGTGAACCGAAACAGGGACACGCCAGACTGTAGGTAAATAGTATTATAGATAACCGCGTCGTTGAGGGGACTTCATAACCCTCGGCTGGCTCTGATGTAAATAAGAGAAGGCGAGACAGAAACAACATAGAGGCTCCTCCCTTCCCTCCCTCACCCATCGACTTATCTGTACCAACCCCCTGCCTCCTCCTCCTCCTCCTCCTCCTCCTCCTCCTCCTCCTCCTCCTCCTCCTCCTCCTCTCATGTCCTGTCCTTAGCGTCACTGCAATGGCTGTTGACATTTAACTCCGACATTCGCACTCTCCCCGATCAATATGAGTCCCGCCTAATTGAAAGAAAGGGATCTTCTCAAGAGGATAAACCACAACCGGCCTCTTGTGGTTTAGGCACACACACACACACACACACACACACACACACACACACACACACACACACACACACACACACACTCCACCTGCGTCGTATTTCTCGTCGCGGGCAGAATCAAAGGGCGAAAACTTCGCACATCCTGAAGGCGTGCTGCTTTCACCTCACCGCCGAGTGGGTCCGTGTTAGTGGCGGTGTAGGCGAGGCCAGTGTGTGTGTGTGTGTGTGTGTGTGTGGACGCGGCGAGAAGTGTGTGGGTTTGGGATGACGTCATGGCGCGTGACCCGGGTTGTCCCTGGGTCAGACGGTGTGACGCCGCTAGCGGGCCAGCACCGCCCCGTCGCCCCCAAGCCCCTCCTCCGCCGCGCGCCTTTGTTCCGTCGCCAGCAGGTCGTCCGTCTGTCACGCCTTCCGCTGTCACGCGTGATGCACGGACACCACAGACCTTGGCGAGGCAGAACCCTGGCCTACTTCCGCCATGCTGGTGACGCACCGCCGCCTCCTTCAGTGACATTCAGTGTGGCCTGGAGGGGAAGATAAGCTTGAACACAGGCGGATGTAGCCAATACCGCGGCGTGCGTCACGGGAACATGTAGCACCGCCACACTTTTGTACAACATCACGTTATTACTATTCTTGGACGACGTGCGTCACTAGAAAGAGAAAGACCTGGCATTTTATTTTCTTTCCTTCCCTTATTTCTTTATTGGAGTGGCTTGAGGGTCTGGTGGAAGGGGGGGCGGGGCTCCCGCGGCGGCCAGTGGGGCGGGGCACCGATGTGTAGCGGGAGGCCTGGTTTTGGCGGCCGTCCAAGGAAGGTCATTTAGGTGACTTTAACATGAGCGTTCCAGAAATAGTGACGCTTATTAACGAATTCTGGTGCTTCTTTTGGACGCAAACATCTTTTTTTCTATTCAGGAAGATGTTTTGCGCAGTGGCTGAGTGACACTAAACATTTCCCTGAAATATTTATTGCTGCATTTCCACAAATAAACCTTGACCCATTATATGGGAAGGAACCGTCTTATAACTTGGCTAGTGGAGAGAGGGAGGAGGAGGAGGAGGAGTATTGATTCGGTGAAGAAAACCGTAGCTCATAATGGGTTTTCTCTGTATTTTATTTATTTTTTTTCTTTAGAGATTATATGGATAATAAAAAAAAAGTAGAAAAGTCGCTCTTCGTAATATTTTTTTCTTTCCCGTTTTCTTCCACAGAGATTATGAATGAGGTGATACGATCGAAGAAGAAATCGACGAACACAGACTGGCGGGTGCTAGTGGTGGATCAGCTGGCCATGCGGATGGTGTCAACATGCCTCAAGATGCATGATATCTCGGCGGAGGGCATCACCAGTGAGTGACCTGCGCCGCACCGGTACCATGACGCGCTGTCAGGGGATGCCGCGCAGGGGAGGGGGAGGACTCAGACAGGGCGAGGATTAAGGGGAATGGATCACTGGAAATAACTTGCACTTGAGACCTCTTTGATCTGGTCGGCAACTTGAGGTCATACACGTCATAGAGGTTCAAGATGATAGAGGATTGGAACCTGTTATGTCCTCAAGGCTGTTATTACTATTACTTGGTAGATTTGAATTATTAGTGGTTTTGAAGTGAACTCTTGCGATCACTTATTTATATTAGTTTGAGTGTTTTAGAAACTGAAGAAGAGTTAATGGAGGATATATCTTGTTTATATTAGTTTGAGTGTTTTAGAAACTGAAGAAGAGTTAATGGAGGATATATCTTGTTAAGGGTTTCCAAGCAATTACAAATGTTTGTAATGACTTTTGGGTTGTAAATTTGATCTTGAAATAACATTTGTATTAGTTTGAGTGTTTTAGAAACTGAAGAAGAGTTAATGGCAAAGGATATCTCTTGTTGTTAAGGGTTTCCAAGCAATTATAAATGTTTGTAATAACTTTTTATGTTGTAAAGTTTACCTTAAAATAATGTTCATGGAAATACCATTTCTCACAAGATGTCTAAAAGTATGAAAACTTAAATAAATAGAAATTTTAACAGTAACTTTCAGAAACACATCAAAGAACCTGGATTCTGGAAATATCGCGATTAACACGGTTTCATAAAGGGATGCCTGAAATAGATTTTTTTTATATGTAATGCACCATAACATTTCCATGGCAAAATAGATTCAAACTTTTTATTACTAGTTACATCATGCCATACACTTACAAAACAGAATTTGGCCTCCCTTTAAGGATTAATGGATAATAAATAATGAAATGTTACATATTGCAAGATGACACTTTTTTCTGTTTAAATTCCAAAGGGTTGAAATATTTTACCTGTTTTTGTGTGTGTGTACAGTTGTGGAAGACATCAACAAGAGCCGGGAGCCCCTGCAAGCCCTGGAGGCTATCTACCTCATCCAGCCCACCAAGTGTTCCATAAGCGCCCTTGAACAAGACTTCATTACCACAAACAAAGCCAGATACAAACTATGTCACGTCTACTTCACAGAAAGTAAGTCAACATGAGTAACAAGAATATGGATAGGACGCTACCTACTGCACCACGCACTTAATATGAACTTCTTCCCTTGCTGTTTATGAATAGCTAGTAATAATTTAGTTCAGTATAAATGAGGCATGAATTTTTAATTTACTGTTAGAGAGAAAACAAAAATATGGTATTGCTATGTATTTTAAGTTTTACTTATTTTACCACATGTAGTAAGATTGATTTTGTGTGCATTGTGAAGATTATGAAGATCCATTAAAAGATTTTATAAACAAGTAAAGGTAGAAAACTCTACCACATGATAAATTAAATGACTGAGAAGTAGAAAGGGAATTAATATCTTCAGATAGTTTGGTCATGTAGAGAGAATGACAGACAGTGAAAAGTCAAGGAGATACAAAGGTAGAATGGATGCTGGGGAGGGGAAGGAGAGAAGAATACCCCCATGAATTTGTGTGAAATGGGCAGTGTTGGAATACCTGAAAGAGAGAGGAGGGATAGGAAGTTTGAAAAGACTTGGGTGCAAAGTGGAATGTATGGACAGGAACAAATTAGTAGTACTCTTCTCTGCTGGTTTTTTATCTTTGAGAGACCAGGGATTGGGCATTAGACTTAATTAGATTTATGAAGGATATTAATTGACATCCATTGTTTTCAGCTTGTTCAAATGAGCTGTTTAATGAACTCTGTAAACAACATGTGGCCAAGTACATCAAAACTCTCAAAGAGATCAACATCGCCTTCCTGCCATATGAAAGCCAAGTATGTAAAGAACAATGCAGTGAAGTACATGTCACTTAATGAGTTTTTACATGTTATCCTTGGATTTTGAATAAATATTTACATAATGATTCTTTCTTTCAGGTGTTCTCCTTGGACTTCCCCAAAGCATTCCCCTCCTACTACAGTCCCTCACAGGCCCAGAATCGCCAGAGCACTCTAGAGCGCATGGCTGAACAGATAGCAACAGTGTGTGCCTGCCTTGGGGAGTATCCAGCAGTTAGGTAGGAGTGCCTCTATCCTCAAGGGCAGAACCTAAAGTCATGTTTGTAATGGTGTGGATCATTGTGCTCAGTCATTAAATATCAGATGGAGGTGACTTGAATCACCTTCAGAAATAGTTATAATTTCATATAGGCTATAAAGATTGTGTTTTGTGTGGTCACTTTTGCATCTGTTGATTTATTCTCTAGTAACACATTATGGATGGTCTTATATATCTCTTTACCAAACATATTACCCTAGTATCTCAGTATACCCAGGAAATATTTGTTGTCTGCCAGAATAATTCAAAAGTGTGCTGGAAAGCTTTGTGCAGCTGTAACCGAATTCCATTGCTTGAATTCTAAAGGGTTAGTTAACATTGTGCCTTCAGACTAGAAGTTATCATTTGTAAATCTGAGGTTCTGCATGTTATGTAGTTCACTCTTTCATATAAGTTGTACGTTGTTTATATGCTTGTGTTGTGGTACTTTCATGTTTCAGTATGATCATCTTTTAGCATTTATATTTGCACTAGATTGCTCTTTGTATTTTTACAGGTACCGTGGAGACTTTGAGAGAAATGTTGAGTTGGCTCAGATGGTGCAACAGAAGCTGGATGGCTACAAGGCTGATGAGCCGTCTATGGGTGAGGGGCCAGAGAAGGCTCGCTCTCAGCTCCTCATCCTTGACAGGGGCTTTGACTGCACCTCACCTTTGCTACATGAACTTACTTTGCAGGTCAGTACTCATGCAGTCACCTGTTGTCTAATGAGCATTGCATAGGGTGTGGGCTGAATTTCTTGGTGACTGTATTGCATGACCAGATGGGAATGTAGAATTTCTGAATTCTGACTCAAAGGGACAATGGTATTTTTCTCTGTGTGATATAAAGTGTTTGTCACTTTGTCTTTGGAGGCACTATCTGTTTGAAAATTATCAGTGAACATTGTAGACTATCAAAATGAAAGCAGGGTGAGATATTGCTTTGTAAACATTATATATTTATGAGAAGGAAAACTAATACAAAATATGGGGGGTTAATCATGTGAGGTATTCATAGTTTGATACCATTCACTAAAGTCTGGATCCATTATCATTGTTACTATTATTTTCACAGGCCATGGCATATGATCTCCTGGACATCGAGAATGATGTGTACAAATACCAGGCCACTCAAGGAGAGAACGAGAAGGAGGTGCTGCTGGATGAAAACGACGATCTCTGGGTGGAGCTCCGTCACAACCACATTGCTGTCGTCTCACAGAACATCACCAAGAAGACTAAAGGTGAGAACTGTATGTGTGTGTGTGTGTGTGTGTGTGTGTGTGTGTGTGTGTGTGTGTATAGAAATTTGCACTGTCAAATTTGGCTGTATAGATATTAATTCACCTAATTAAATGTTTATTACAGAGTTCATGGCCACCAAACGCAACATGGGGGACAAGACATCAATGAAGGATCTCTCACAAATGATCAAGAAGATGCCACAGTACCAGAAGGAGCTTTCCAAGTATGCCACTCATGTCCACTTGGCAGAGAGCTGCATGAAAAAATACCAGGGATATGTGGACAAGTTATGCAAGGTGGAGCAAGACTTGGCCATGGGTGTTGATGCGGAAGGTATGTTAAGTTACCTGACTGGATGCATGATTGTGGACTACAGTATCCGGCTTACCGTCATTATTATCATCAGTGTTGTTGTTTTCTGTTCATAATGAAGATGAACATAATCTTGTTTAAGGGAACTTGATTATCAGTCCGTCATTCCGTAATCTAGACCATACTATCTTTTACTCTTTTTTTTTTTTTTTTTATGATATCTAAGTTTTCTTTATCTTCCATCAATTATGATGTTCGTTTACATGTATTGAAACTGACCATCACATTTTTTATTTTATAAATGGAAGTTCATATATATTTGTCATGGTAAAAGCTAACATTATAACACTCTAGGATTAATAACACAAGTAGCCACAAAAGCAACTTAAAGCCATCTGTAAAATGTCTTGAGCCTAGATCCCTCTATTATTTTCATCTTGCACACTGTCAGAAGCAAGTTTAAGGATAATGATCACTGTAGTGCTAATTTTAATCTTTCTTATCAATTCCAGGTGAGAAGATCAAGGATCCCATGAAGAATATTGTTCCTATCCTGCTGGATGCCAATGTGGAGAACCAGGATAAGCTGCGAGTCATTCTGCTGTACATCCTGGCTAAGAATGGTGTTTCCAATGAGAACCTGGAGAAGCTGCTGCAGCATGCCCAGATTCCTGCCACTGAGAAGGACACCATCAACAACATGGCTCACCTTGGCATCAATGTTATTGTTGAAGTGAGTTCCCTTTTCTCTTGATCCTATCTGTGTACTTGTAGTGCTACTGTATTTATCTGATGCTCCTATTTCATGAAGTTCTGCAGGAGTTATATATCACAGAAAGATATGTAGTCATGTTTCATGATGTACCCTTTGTGCATTATAGTTTGATTTCTTTCTCTCAGGTGTTTCTCTGCTGTACCTTTCTTAAATGCTTTCCATATATGTTGTCTAGGTAACTCATTATACTGGTGTTCTTCCATCTAATTCCATGGTTCTTTTTTTTTAATAGACCTGTAGCGTGGTGCTGTGGCAGTCTGAAATAATTTCAAATGATCTGACTTACTACTAATGAATTTTGACATCCTGCATTGTATGTATTATCATGTAAAAGATCCAGTAAAGACATAACACCTAACATCACAGGGAGGCAACCGCAGCCGCAAGCCCTACCAAGTGCAGCGGAAGGAGCGCATCACAGAACAAACATACCAGATGTCCCGATGGACCCCAGTCATCAAGGATGTCATGGAGGACATCATTGACAACAAGCTAGAGGAGAAGCACTTCCCCTTCCTTGCTGGACGCTCAGCTGCCATGCCCAAGACAGCGCCTACAAGGTGAGCATGCACAGCTTTCTGAGTTTTAATGTATTCCACATTGGTGTTTATTTGGTTGCACTCAAGAGAAATTCATCATGCATAGAAGTAACATGGTGTCTCTCTTACTTTCTATGCACATTTATAGCCATCTTCTGAGTCTTTGGTACCTGTGTTTTAAAGTGCACATGTGAAATATAAATGCAGGAGCAAGTGGAGAGGTCCCACAATAGTTTTAGAGACTCAGAAGTTCACAGCTCTCACAGATTCATTGTAGGCTCTGTGAGTGGCATATGTAGTTCTTTAATTCTATCTTTTTGTTTTTATGCATGAATTTCACAAACACTATATCGACAGCGTGCGGTATGCTGGCAATTGGCACAAGGATAAAGTAAAGAACATGCCCCGGCTGCTGGTGTTTGTGGTGGGTGGCATCACCTACTCCGAAATGCGTTCTGCATATGAAGTCACCAAGGCTGTAAAGAACTGGGAGGTCATCCTTGGTGAGTTGCACTTAGCATTTCTTCTTTTGGATGATACATTTTAACTAGTTTAATGTTTCAGCCATTAAACCAAAGGGAGAAACAAAATATTTCCTACCTGAGGAGCAGTGTTTCATCAATCCAGAAATATATGGTGTGGCACACTAGTCACTAAAGCTTATTGGGAAGCTGAAGAAATTTAATTGTGTTTAGCTTGTTATGCAGCCCTTTGGAAATTTTTAGCATATTGTGCTCATTCTGATTTTCCATGGTTGTTGAGTATTCTGATTCTTCTATACTTTTTTGTTACACTTTTTTGGAAATTTGTATTTACCATTGATGAATTCAAAGAGTGTTTCTTATTACTGCAGTTGATAAAGATTGAAAAATGTACTGTCTGCCTCTGCATTCTTTTGTATATTATTCTGTATCCCAAATTTGCCTTACACATTGCATTACTGTCAACTTTGTCTCTGTCTTCTGTGTTTCAGCTTTGAAATTTCAATCACTAATTGTCCCTCTAAATCTTCACTTTTATCTTGCAGGGTCAACTCACATCCTGACGCCAAAGGATTTCTTAAGCGACCTTCGTGATCTCAGCTGAAGCAAGTGACCTCCCCATGACCCGGCCTCTCCTTCCTCATCCTCAAAATCCTCCTCAAAGTCCTCCTCCCCTTCCTCTTCCTTTTCCTCCAGGAACTCTCCTCCTCCACCTCCTCCCCCTTCCCCTTGTTCCCTTCGCTCCTCCTCTTCCTCCACCGCCACCCCCACCCCTGACCCTTCTCCTCTCTCTCCATCAATCCCTATCATTGACCTAATGCTTGCTCTCCTTCCTGTCTAACGCAAAGCTTTTGTGGCACGAAAAAAAATATACATGATATATTTCCTAGCAAAAGACTTATGTTGCCAGACTTTGTTTGGTTGATTTGTTGTCACCTTGTTCGTCCTCATTGCAGGTAGGCGCCAAATGATTTGGTTTGTTTGAGGTTGCTTCTAGTGGCAGACACCAAAGCTATTTTGCTCGCACTTCAGGAATCCTTGCGGGCTTCGTTTCCCCTATCTATGTTGATTCAGGTTTTGAGTTCCATAAGTATAAGGTTTTACTCTTGTTTACCTGATAGTTTTATTATTGATAGGTTAGCCAGCTGCTTGGTTTTGATCACCTACCTTATAGATGTGTTTTTAGCAAGTTATTGTAGGCAGTAATTATGTCTGGTTCTTAGTATATAATTATCCATTAGTATTTTTCAACACTATATATCAGATTAATAACAAAATATCGTGCTCCAGATTCTTTGCACATTAATATTCAATTTTCTGTATTTTAAACGTTTAGATATTTCATATGCTACAGTATAGTGCTAGTTGCATCCCTCTTCTTCATGCAACCATCATGTGTGTCACAGACTGCAGGATTGACTTCAGGGCACCACTTCCCACACCCTTGACATGAGTTGTGATGAAGTGGTGTCTTTGGGTTAATCTGCCTCTGAAACACACCCAGGCTGTGGCGTATCGCTAAGTGGACATCTTATGAGGCCTGTCGGTAGAAACTAAATTCTCAAACACACAAAAAAACTCAAAATTCTGTGATTTTTAAAAATGGGAAACTTTTCATAGTCTAAATTTATATGTGAAATTCAACCAGAAAAAATTGATGTTGTCCAAAATTTAGCCTTTTTAGTGATGCACCAACAGTATGCATCATTCATTGTGTGGTGGCAGGTTGGAGCTGCGAAAACAATTGTGGTGCGGAGAGCCATTTTGACGCTTTGTGATTTTTCAAAGGGTTTAAATGACTTAACCCAATACCTGACGCAAATCAGAAGTAGATGTAACTCAAAATTGCTCATTGCATCACAGAATATTAAGTCTGTGACCTGGTTTATCTCGGTGTGTGCTGGGTCATGGTTAATTGCCTAACTCCAAAGTTGGGCTCTCCATATGCAATCTTTAAAACTTTCTAGCCAACCGTATTTGCCTGGGCTTTACTCCCTCTCTGTCATAAAGGTCATGCATGCTCCTAAATAGTTGTGAAGGAGTGTAATTCTTCCATCAGATATTGTCACTGCTCTCCATTGAGACTTGAGGACACAACTTCAGATATTCAGTTCTCATGAAAATTTTTGTCCTAGTTGGATGTGTGCATGAGAATGTGCAACTTATGTAACGTGCTCCTTCAGAAGTGGATGAGTCATAAATCAGCAAAGTGAATTGCCGTAGTCTTATGTGATGTAACAAATACTAAAGTCTCGTGTCAGTGTACTGTTTATGCATATTGTGTATGCACATACAGTTCTGCATACCTTTGCATGCATATATTTGAACTAAACAGATATGCAAATTTAACATGACAATGCCGAAGTCAAAAATCATGTTTTGCATTGATCTGACCAAACATGGCTGACTGTCTGTGTCATACTACTAGCATCATCATTCTAGCAACATATCTCTTTCGACTGACCTAGTTTCTTCACTTTGTCTTCATTAAATCCATTATGTGCCCGTGGCGGTTGGCATGTTTTTAGTCGTTGACCTTCATATCGTTGGTGTAGTCAAGTAGGGTAGTTTGTTGACTTTGAAGACCAAGCTTATGATTATATTAGCAGCATTACTTATACAGTAGGTAGGGAGTATGATAAGTATTTTTTAGGCAGAAGTGGGTTAATCAGCAATATATAGGATATGCTGGTTAATTTTAATTTTATATGAGGGTTTTTGCAGGAAGCATTTGTTAAATTGAACATCCATTGTTTCTGCATGTCAAATTAAGACTTAAAGTTAGAAGTAATGGAGGACTAAAGTAGTTAGTATACCATAGTAACTACTCAAGTATTGTGTGCATTTTCTTCACATTTCAACAGGTTATTGTTACACGAGACATCACTATTTCCTCAGATGAGAAAGGAAAATACATAAGCACTGGAGTTTCATATGTAAGAAAACAAGTGTGTAATGAATGGGAGGTTTATGATCCATTTCAGTATGACATCAGTACACAGTCAGTTGTAGAGAAACTGAATCCAGCATCATGAAGAAATTGTGGTCTTTGGTACTAAAGACATATATCATGACATTCCAGTTGTTACAAAGATTCTCCTGATCATGCTCAGGCATCTCAGGTGAATCTAATCAGTAGAAAAAGATAATTCATTGATCTAGTTTATGTATATTGAAATATATCATTGATTAATGTAGTTTTAAGATGATGCACCCAAGCAAGAGTGGTGGCCAGCAGTGTCAACCTATTGTTTATCTTTGAGTTACTATATTGTACTTAATTACATTGTAGGTTTGTGAAGTTAGGCCTTGGTTAGGTTCGGCAATAGTGGCACCTTGCTGGCATAACACTCATATTATGCAATGAATATTTAACATGATTTAAATTATATTTTATCAGTTATGTAGTGTTAATGCTAGAAGCAATAACCTCTGTAGTTTTGCTGCTTTTATGGCAAGTAGCAGTTCTGAGCTCTGGAAGTGACACAAGTTTAGAAAACACAACTATATTGCTGTTTGTCAGTGTATATAAAACCTGGGTAGGGAGAATAAATATCAAATGTAACTGACACGACAGTAAGACTAAAATGGAGTTGTTCTGCTCAATTAATTGATGAGCAAGGAAAGAGAACAATACATATTTTGGCAGGACACCCACTTAAGAAGTTTGGGTCTGCTTCTGTTGTCTGTTACGCCCATCTGAGCTGTGGTGTAGCAGATGATATAAGTTAGCACTACAAATTGAAAATAGGAGGATTTTTAAAAGACTGTTATTTATTATTAAAACAATGTGCTGCTCAAAATTTGAAGTTTGGAGTTAATTTTAGTAATTTGAAGCAGAAATTTCTGCTATTTGAGATGATCTTTGAATTAAAGCTGAAGAGCAGAGCATAAGAAATGCTTGCATTTCTTGCCTTGTTGGTAGTTCTTTAGGGCTGTGTTTGAGAGACACATTCACTTGTTTTACTAGACTTGATTCATGATCTCAAACCAAGTCAGGCCTATCGTTGTTGACAGGTATGGTTGTGTCCATGTTTTTTTCTAGTCACATTCAGTCTGTAGAGGCATGACATTCTTAGTGGGGAGTGATTCACATGAACATGCTCTAGCACAATACTGATCATGTTTGTGGACACCATCATCCAGTTTAAATTCCATGGAGTCATTAAAAGAAAGTTTGCTGACTTGAGATGAATGCAAGTAATAAGCAGTAAAGATTTACTGCAGCCTTTATTCAATAACTGAAAACAAACTAGGGCTGTAATACAAACATTGTGGCTTTACATAGCCTCTGCCTTATTGTTGGACTGGTTTTATACCAGGAGCACAAGTTAACATTTAACATACATTGATTGGTTGATATTCACTGATATCAAGATTTAATTCTGAAACTGGTATATATATATGTCTTTAAAGTTAACATTGAATGTACTTAACTCATTACATATAATGTGATGTAATAACAGTTTAATGTTTACATCAACCTTGGGTCTTTTCACATCTGTTTGTGGCCACGTGTCTGGCACACAGTCCCCATCATGGAGAAGCTGCTCTATTACGTCACATTTCATGTACAATGCATTTCTCCATATTTCTGTTTTCATGTTATTTTACAAATTGCACTGGGGATTGTTATACCAGATATCAGAGGAAACAGAAAGTCACTCTTTGTAATATACCTGAACTGTGGATCCTAGCCACCAGACTAAGGGGAGGGGCCTGTGACAGAGGCATAATATTATATATATCTTGTTCAACGAATTGACTCTTCAAGGTAGGATCTTGCAAGAAAAGGACCCTGTACTGTTTGATTTTTATTCTTAGCTGTATATACTTGTTTATAGGGTTGTTTATTTTTGTGTTGGTTGAGATGATTGGTTGTAAATATGTAAGCTAAGGATGATTTAGAATAAAAGAAAAGTTTTGATTTAGTAGGTTTACCAAGCTCTTATTTCCTGCATTTCTTGTGTGATTTACAATGAGTTTGTTTGACTGAGCTATATGCCTGGCAAGTGTAAGCAAGGGTTGACCATGAACCTGGTTGTGTGAGTCATAATATATAAGTAAGCTAAATGCTTGAGAGACACTGAACTTCTAAAGGAGTATTACATCTGTTAGAATGCCTTTGTTTTCCTCCAAGGGCCGTCTAGTAGGAGTGAAGGCAGCAGTATCTTGAGCAGGCATATGGCTGGTGCATCCTAGACATTCCCACAGCTCTCCGGCTCTGTATTCTGTGTTGTCTTGTCCTGTTGGCTGTCAGGCCTAAACTTAACAATATATATGTCATTAGTCATCACTGGCTTTTCCCTTACCAGACTCTATCATCATGATACCAATCCCGAATAAAAGTATTTACCTCAAAACTTGGAATTACCATAACCTCATTATGCTTTGTGTGTGGACTGGTTCCTAGCGGCGGGAGTACAATAGTGACAATTTGTTGATGGCATGACACCTGCACGGGAAACATAATGTCCTTTGGTTTTAGTAGGTCAAACTGAAAATACCTTTCCACTGAGACTTCTTAACATATTGAAATCCAAGTGAGTAGTAATCTCAGTTACTTTAATGAGTGTTTTCAGTTTGGCTCTGACAGTAAGTTAATATGGTTCACTGAAGTGGCCAGATTTACACATGTGGAGGCGAAGGTGGGGCTCAAACTTTTTTGAGGAGGATTAGTGCAGTAGGATATTTATTTATAATTCATATTGACAGGTCATGCATCATCATATATTCAAATTGGCCAGCTGTTGGTGGAGCCGATTTGTGTGCTGCTAGCGTGTCCAAATCGTGCAGGATGTCTTAATTGACCTTCCCCAAACACTGCTATTGCTGCCAACTCAGATTTAGTGTAGCAGTCAACACCAAAGAAATGGGCTTGCTTATTTATTGATTGATTATTTATTGTTTTTATCTATTTCAGTCTGTTCTTTGCCTGTTAAACCACCATGCACATTACCTCCGTGCATGTGCTTCGGACTAGGTGATTCTGCGCAACGGTCCGACACAGTAAAATTTCCTTTCCAGTACTCAATACGATTCTTCCTGTCATTGCCAAATAATCTTAAAAATATTTGGGTTTTCACACTGGAAGGGTGTGGAAGGAGGAAAGCGAGTGGGAGCCGAGTCAGGGAGAATTATATCGGCAGTCTAGTCACGAGGCGGTTCTTAATTGTAGCCTAGTCAGTAGGGGTTGTAGAAATAACTTATACAGTATCCATCGCAGCATCAATGGTGTTTGGTTTTAGTAAGCGACGGAACGAGGAATGTGTTCAGTTACGAGGCCGTATTGTTTGCTGCAACTTGTATTGTAACCACGTATCATTCAGAGAAGGTTGGCGTGCATGGTTACGCGTTAAATGAATAGAAACGATGACAATACATATAATAGAAATTCTACTTATGATGCAAAATCTCTCTCTCTCTCTCTCTCTCTCTCTCTCTCTCTCTCTCTCTCTCTCTCTCTCTCTCTCTCTCTCTCGTCCCGTATTTTAGACAGGAATAGATCATAAACAATAGAAAACATTTTTGGTGATGAGATTGATCACGCCTCATAACACGATAGCTGAAATTTTTACGGCGGCATAATGGATAACAAAATAATAGTAATGAATGGATAAGATAATGGTTGTCGAGAAAGCTAGTAATTACACACTTATTCGAAGATTTTGGCGAGATTTTTAGAAACTCGTTATTAGCAAAAGAATAAGAAAAGCTATTATGTATACATATTTTTTTGCGCTGTATACTTGCTAAAGATTATTCAGGAAGGTAATTTCGTTGTTTCATCCCCCAGAGAGTCATGATGTCAGCCATACAATCGCATCAACAGAGTAAGGCAGAGTTGAAGGTATTTATGACGAACATCGCGACGCACAGTCTATGTTCACCCTATGTACCTTGATGAGCGTCAGGCCGGGTATTGATCATCGCCCATGGATGTGTGTAATATAATACTGACCACAGTTCGACAACTTTCATATCCGTTCGACATCTTGTGCATCCATCCCTCCCATCACGTGATATCAAGCAGCCTCGCCACGCCACCTCCCTACTGCCGGCGGGGACAGCTGTGTTTTAACATGAACCAGCAGCAAAATCATCCATCATGTTCGTGCCTAAAAACTCCTTTCGTTAATAGGAATATAATCCAATTGTTTGTTCCCGAGGTCCAGGCGAGGAGCGCAGTGGGCGTGGCTTGGGAGGACTCTCCGTGGGGATGGAAATTGAGCCTCGCGCGCTGATTGGCGGGCGTGGCGTGAGGGGCGGGGCGCACTGAGTTACCCATATGGTGGACAATCTCTTTGATTTCATTCATAGATTATTTTACCAGAAGCTGCATTGGTACTTGTTGCATCATACTGACAAAAACTTTGCAGAAATGTGAAAGTATTCTTTGTTGGAACGGAAATAGTTTTGGAATTGTCAAGTGAAAGGTCAAAGAGTGTTTTACTCTTTCCTCCTCACCAATGGACAATGGACGGATGCAGTTCATTGTTTAGATAAGACCATTCTCAGCACCTTCATGGGCTTAAGGGTGAAAACCACACCCCAGTTAAATGGTGGGAGTGTGGTGATTATTGCAGGGCACACGGTGGAGGTGGCGTGCCCCTGGCTGGCTGCCGCCACGCCGCCGCGGGGCGGGGGAGGGGCGGGGGCACGGCGCTGACCGCACATGTTGACGGGCTGTCACTCCGAGTTGCGTTGCGGCCGGGATAAGACGGGCAGCTCCTTCGGTCCTGGCGACCTCTCCTGTGAAAGGTAAGGCGATGGTTCATCCTATCTTGTCACTGACTGACTGTGTGCATCTCTGTGTGTGTATGTGTGTGTGTGTGTTTGTGGGCAGCGTCCCCTACAAGATGGAGACAGCCTCCCCACTCCTGCCCTGCCCTCTAGGCCTACCGCCGCTGCCCAGCTGTAACACATTTTTCCTCCAAGGTGACGGAACCCCTGCCGCGGGGCTTGCCCTGCCTGAAGTACATGACGCAGGGTGGTAGTGGTGGCGGTGCCTCACCCAGCCACCACCACAGAATCGGGAGACATTCCCTGTTGGTTAAAAAGCAGCGGGAGAGTCTTCTTGACAAGTGGTGGCGATGCACGATGCGTTTCCACCGTCCTGTTGTTATCCACGCTGCCGCAATGCCTGTGTTTGTTAGGCAATGGTTTGTCACGTCGTTACATGCTTGTTTATATTCCAGGTAGGCCACGCTACTACAGTTAAGTTCTGATGAGGGAGCTGTACTCAAGCTGCCGCGATTAACTTCAGATTAGACTACTGCACCTAAGCTTTCTTCAGCGCACATGAGCTTATAGATAGAAAGAAAAAGGGTAGTGTCCTTCAGTAGAAAGTTACCTTTTTTCGGTGGTTTTGTTTCTCTTCATACTTGTGATTGCACAGTAAACAAGGAGAGATTTGTATGGTCCTTCTCATTACTGCACACAATGAGACCCACTTAAAAAATTAACCAAGCAAACGCGGGAACGAGAACACATCCACTCGTGTAGAAAGAGACACCACAAAACACAACAAAACTCATTTAGTTCCACTTCCAATCTCCGTAACTTTTTTTTTTTTTTCGGATGCTAATCACTCTGCATCTTTTACAAATTAGAAACAATCGAAATCCAATTAAAACAAAGAGACATTGAGAAGAGAACAAATCAATTATCCTTGTTGTTCTTCAACGCATTACATTCTCAATTGATCGTGGGAGACCTGCATTATCATGTAAATCGGTTCTTGAGTCTTATCTAAATCGCCATCGCCAGCAGCAGGAGTAGGAGAGTAGCAGGTGTAAGGAGGTGTATCGCTTTCTTCACTAGATAACGCCCACTACGCTTCAGTCAGTGGCTTGTGGAGACCTGTTTGGAAGCTCCGTCTTAGGTCTGTGTGTCTTGTTACTATGGTTTGTTACTGAGTTGACCTGAGCTTATTTCCTTCATCCCTTATTACATCTTTTTTTATTGCTTATGTCTTTTTTTTTATTCATTTTTTAACTCTACATAAACTTTTCTCAGTTGTCCTTTCATTTTTCTAAGATACGTGGCTCACATTCTCTCTCTCTCTCTCTCTCTCTCTCTCTCTCTCTCTCTCTCTCTCTCTCTCTCTCTCTCTCTCTCTCTCTCTCTCTCTCTCTCTCTCTCTCTGTGTGTGTGTGTGTGTAAAATATGTTGTTTTCTACGCTCTTTTTTCTTCGTGGTATTAACAAGTTTTATATTTCAGTTTATTTACCTTAACGACTAAACTATTTACACAAACACATTATAGTATTTTTTTTTCAAGCATCCTTTCTCCAATTTATAACTACAAAAATATCACCATTTTTCAACTACTATTACTCATTCAAACCTATTCTCCAATCTGTAACTACAAAAAAGAAAAAAACAAATTTTCTCAACCATTCTTACTCATTCAAACTAAAAAAAAAAATCACAAATTTCTAAACTACTCTACCTCATTCTAACCTAACTATTCTCCATAACCTCTAACCACGTCCTTAGCGACTAACAGATACTTACAACACATCACTGCTCTTTTCTGCACCTGTACAAGACGGATTAGCACACACACAGAAGCAAACAATAGCGATGCTCACTTGTCCAGACCACCTCTCCGTTTGTTTTGATTTCCCTGTCAACTTGTCAACCTCGGGGATCATTCACCCGGGCGGAACCTGTATGTAGAAAAGAGGAGGAGGTGGAAGAGGAGGAGGAGTGGTGGGAGAAAAGAAGGGAGGCGATTCCGGGAGAGGATGAGTAATAGCGGCAAGAGGACGCCTATAGAAAGGGGGAAAGGGAAGAGGAAGGGTAGTCATAGGGCTCCTCGGTAACTCAGGTAAAGGCCTCATTAGTCTTGAGTAGCGAGGTTTTACTCTGAGTCATTCCTCCCTCCCTCCTTCCTCCTCCGTCGACGCACTTACGCACACGCAGCCACGCACACGCACGCACTCACGCTAGCGGAGATAACGCGGTGAAATATGGGGGTGTTCTAGCGCTTCTCTCTCTCACCGCCACCGGGTCAGCGTTGTAAAAGAGACGTGAGTTGACGGTAATGTGTTTTTTTTACTGGCGGGGTCAGGGGGAGAGATGTTTGTGATAAATTTGCGTGTTTGTAAGGAATTGCCGAAGGTGAGATAAGACAGGAGAGAACATTTTTTGTACGTACTCACTTTTTAGAATACTTTATTATTTTTACTTTTTTTTTATTGTTGACATTATCCGTGTTGCTTTTTCTTTTGTTTTTCTTTGTGTGTGTTTTTAACTGTGTTGACTAGAATTGTTGACCGTTATTAGTTTGTTTATGTGGTGTTGTCTTGTTTTGGTGTATTCTTATAACAGTTGTATTTGTATTTCATGAACAGCAATTTTGACGATACGATGGAGTTGTTGTTGTTGTTGTTGCTGCTGTTGTTGTCATTCTGTTATTTTAATTGGTCATTTTTTTTTTTTATCAAATTTACTATTATAACATCGCCACCATCACCACCTTCTTCTTCTTCTTCTTCTTCTTCTTCTTCTTCTTCTTCTTCTTCTTCTTCTTCTTCTTCTTCTTCTTCTTCTTCTTCTTCTTCTTCTTCTACTATTTATCAGTATTGCTGCACATTACATTTTATTACTACATACTCTCTTCTTATCATAATAATTCTGCATTGCATTACACTGAACATAATCTTATTGTTTTTATTTTAGTTTATATTCCATTTATTATTATTATTATTATTATTATTATTATTAATAGTAGTAGTAGTAGTAGTAGTAGTAGCAGAACCTATTATTATTATTATTATTATTATTATTATTATTATTATTATTATTATCATTATTATTATTATTATCATCATCATCATCATCACTATAAGCCAGCACTGAATCCTGACCTTTTTCGGCACTCGTAAATCCGCGGTGGTGACCTTGGCGGGGAGTGTGCGTGACCTCTTGCAGCCCAGTCATGTCCCCGCGGCGGGCTTGAGTCATGCCTTTTTATTTTTCCCTTCTCGTATTTTTTTTTCTCTTTTTTTTTTTTTTTTTGACTCAAGGTGCAATCTGTTCAAAGTCGCGAAAAAAGAAAAAAATGGTAAATTAAACGTGATGGAGGTAATATTAACGCTATTGATGTACTACTACTACTACTATTACTACTACTACTACTACTACTACTACTACTATTACTACTACTACTACTACTGCTACTACTACTACCACTACACGTGCTGATGCTATAAGTCTATAAATATAATCACATATAGAAAGCGGAAGACAGATAGTTCATAGATAGGTAGATATGTATATAGATGAATGGGTAGAAGAAAAATTACAACTGTTTATTTATTCCATGTCTTGTAACACACGTTTTCTTACTCTCTGTAAAGTCTCATGTCCATTTTCTTTGTCTAGCTTTAGGCGAGACCAGACGACGTCACCGCAGAGAGAGAGAGAGAGAGAGAGAGAGAGAGAGAGAGAGAGAGAGAGAGAGAGAGAGAGAGAGAGAGAGAGAGAGAGAGAGAGAGAGAGAGAGAGAGAGAGAGAGAGAGAGAGAGAGAGAGATGACAGTTTTTTGTTGCCTTCAAGGACGTGTATCAGGGAACGAAGGGCGGACGGATCTTTATTAATTTCATGGTAGTAGTAGCAGCAGCAGCATCAGCAGCAGCATCAGCAGCAGCATCATCAGTACTAACAGCAACAGCAGCAGTAGCAGTATTTCATGTTCTTGTAGCTACTTATCCTTACCGACAACTGCCAGAACCTCTTAAAAAATAATCAGGATAAGAAAGCAAATTTAGTAATACAACCGCAGTCCCATGCATCACACGACCCCAGCAACACACCCTGAGAACCCAGTGGATTACCCCCGGGGGCACGTGTACCACAGCCTGGGAACCCTGATCTTTGCAACGGGAGAGGAGACACGTACAGGAGGACACGAGACAGTGACGGGCAGACGTAACATTAGACAGACAACCTTCACCACTGCCTGTTACCGCCCTCTCATTTCCCATCCCTACCGGACCCTACCGTACCTTATACCTCACCCGCCTCTCGTCCCTCCGCTGTCCCTCCCCGCTGCCCTGCCGTGATTCCCAGGTGCCCTAAAGGTGTAATTGCCCTTAATTGTTCCGCTAATCCTGTTTAACCATAGACGCCATTCACTGTCCCTGGATTAATTAGCCCCGCCCTCAGACAGTCCGCCCCGCGATCACACTGTTCCGCCTCCGAGTGCGTTATTAGACGATTTCAGTCCCCAGGGATCAGCCGCGTGTAATTGATGGTTTCTCTTTCGTTCTCGTGTGATATCTGCCGTGTGTGTGTGTGTGTGTGTGTGTGTGTGTGTGTCCACCTGCTGTAAAAGAAAATGTGTCTCTATAATGCAACGAAAGACAGAAAAGGAAACGTTACCTGTGTTTAATTAAGTTTATACCTGCATTGTTGTTTGTGTTATTATCTCTCTCTCTCTCTCTCTCTCTCTCTCTCTCTCTCTCTCTCTCTCTCTCTCTCTCTCTCTCTCTCTCTCTCTCTCTCTCTCAGGAACATACGAACTAAACAAACAAATAAAGAGAGCTGCAAGAAGCCATCATGCCTATAATGCCACGAGGCAATGGCTGTGTAACCCAACTATCCGTAACATATAACCCAACTATCAGTAACATATCCCAATAATGACGCAATGAATGGCAAATAGATTCTCATTTGATCAAACAATGCAGAACCAGAGAAGTTACTTAGTTTTTTTTTTTTTTCTGGTGCATTTATTACTGTCTTCGAACTATTTCATACGGTAAAGGCCAACCATGTAATGAAACACATCAAGGATACATGGAGAAGTTGTTTAGTATGTTACTCTTGGCCATACGTATATACTGAAATAGATGTTGATTGCTACTTGTAACGGAAGGGATGGTGATATATATATATATATATATATATATATATATATATATATATATATATATATATATATATATATATATATATATATATATATATATATATATATATATATATATATATATATATATATATATATAATATTTTTTTTTTATTTATTTATTTTTTCGAGTGTTTCAGAGAGAGAGAGAGAGAGAGAGAGAGAGAGATGCCATGTGTCAGAATTTTTCCCCGGTAAATCCTTGGCGAGTAACGATGCCCACAGTCAATACTTCACTTTAAATCTGTACCGATGGCGTCTGGGGTACGTGGCCAGGACTGCGAGACACACAAGCAGGGAGGGGCATTCAGGGCCCAGGATTTAGACGTCTGGGAGGTGATCTTGCCGTCTGCTGCCAAACACACGGGATTAGAATGGTGAATGTTGTCCTTAACCGCTTAAAATCCGTAACTAATTGGGCGACTACACTGCCATCTAGCGGCGAGACTCAGATTGAAATATAGTTACCTCGAAGCACGGTATCCTTCGCACTCGTTATGTCCTCATTAGAAGCGTTACATGAACTTATGAAAGGCAACTAAGCTACCATCTACCGGTGAAACTCATCCTGCCCAACTGAAATATAGTTATCTAGAAGCACAGTGTCCCTCGCAGTGGTTAGGTTCTCAACCAAGAAGCCTTATGTGAGCTTATCGAAGGCGACTAAATTGTCATCTAGCGGCGAAATTCTACCTAACTGAAATGTAATTATCTAGAAGCACAGTGTTCCTTGCAGTGGTTATGTCCTCAACTTGAATCATTGCCACATTTTGTTCAAAGATTATTTTTTTTCACCCTTAGCATTATTTTTCATCCATATTGTATTTTTTTCCAGTCCTATTGATAATTTTTTTGGTGTTTGGTTTTAAGAAAAGAGTAATAAGGTTACCATGAGTCCTGTTACTGAGGCTTTGGTTTCATTCCCTTTGAGTTTTGAAGCTTCGGTGAGCAGCTGAGGAGGAAGAGGAGGGGCGCCATACTGCAACAAGAGAACTCGCAAGTTGGAAGGGAGATGAGGGAATGAAAGACTAAGTTTGATCAGCATTGATGAACTGAATATGGAGGAGAAGGTAGAGGAAGATGAGGAGGAGGAGGAAGAGGAAGATCCTGTCAGGGTATCGTTTCCGCGGGGATAAACAAAGCCTCCCGACACAAAGGCTGAGGATGTGATGGTGGTTGTCTGCTGGTTAACGGTGAACAGCTTGTTGGTTACCGCGCGTCCCTGCACCGTCACTGTTGTTACTCTTATTATTATTATTATTATTATTATTATTATTATTATTATTATTATTATTTTTGTTGTTGTTGTTGTTGTTGTTGTTGTTGTTGTTACTATTAGTATTTTTATTATTACTATTATTATCGAAAGTTGTAGGTCGTACTTGTAAAATTAGAAGTAATATCATAAGTACGTAGAATAGAAGTAGCAATTATAAAAATATTTATTATAATTGTAGTTGTTGTTGATTCATTATTAGTATTAGTATAAAAAATATCAGCGTTATAACCGTTGCAGCAGCAACAACAACAGGAGGAGGAGCAGTAGCAGCAATAGTAGCAGTATAACAACAGCAATAGCATAGATAATAAAAATTGTAGTAGCAGCAACAGAAACAGTAGTAGTAGTAGTAGTAGTAGTAGTAGTAGTAGTAGTACTACTACTACTACTACTACTACTACTACTACTACGTCTTGCAAGTAGTACCAATTTCAAGGTGTCATCGATAAACACACACACACACTACGAGTATACAAGTCACACTCACCACCGAGTACAAACGCGCGTGGTCGTTGTGCACACTATATATAGCCAGCTGAGTAGATAATTGCCGGGAGGGATCTTGAGGCAGGTGATTGATGGCCCGCTTAACAGGTCCCTGCCTCACCTATGCCGGACAGGTGACTCTCCGTTTCAGGTGCCCAATCAAGGCGGAGGACCCAATGCCTCGACGCGCTCGACTGACTGACGGAGTGTCTTCTCAGCAAATATTATTCTTACTTGAGCAACCTACCGGCTGGCTGACGCAGACTGTCTGAGTCAATTATTCTGGGAGTTGATGGGATGCCTAGCTGGCTCATTGCATGGCTGGGTGGCTGGATGGATTAAGTGGATGGCTGAGTGAGTAATTGGGTGCATGGACGGATGGATGGTTGAGTGATTGAGTGGTTAATTGGTTGAGTGCATGGCTGTGTGAGTGGGTGAATTACTAGCTGGTTGAGTGATTGGGTTACTAGCTGACTGATTGCATGGATGGATGGATGGATAGATGGATAGCTGATTGATTGGGTGGCTGATTAGCTGAGTGCATGGCTGGGTGAGTGGATGAATTACTGGTTGGTAGAGTGACTGAGTTACTAGCTGACTGCGTGGCTGGGTAGTTGGTTGAATGGCTAGTTTGTTGAGTAATTGGGTGACTGGCTGACTACCTATATGACTCTCAGATTGAATGACTGGTTGACTGGCTGAATAACGGTCCAAATCGCTAACTGACAGAAAGAATACTGACTGACGTACCTTCTCACTGACTAATTATTCACATACCTGACTGACTAATTAACTGAATCACTGACCAGCTGACGGACTAACTCACTCCTGATGTATCTGCACACACTAAGATAAGGAACTGTCATTTATAGCATCGTAAAGGTAGAATAAGCGATGACATCAAACCAGTTTCTCCTGCGTCATTAGATGGGCGTCTGACAGAACTTATACGATACAAGAGCCTGAACGTTGTAAGCAGAGTTTAAACCCCCTGATAAGTCCAACAAAAATATAATAAAGAATTCGCTGTTATTCTGTTCAGTACTAAGGAAGCTTCTAGACTTGATCCAATCCCTTATAGATTAGTCATAAATAAACGAGATAAGATTGTGCTGAGTGAATAAGTAGATGAGAGTTATAAACAGCTTTAATGAAAAAGTGTCATCCTTAAACCCACACAGATAGATAGATAGATAGATAGATAGATGGATAGATAGATAGGTACTTTTAACTTGATAAAATCCTCTTATGACATCTACAATGTAATTAGATGGATGTTGTAGTAGTGGAAAAAAAAAAGAAAAGTAGTAGAGAAAGAAATGTTTGATGTTAAAAGAAAAGTAGAAGAGAGAGAACAAAATTGTTGATGTTAAAAGTAGGAGAACGAGAAAAGTTTGATGTTAAAAGAAAAATAGAGAAAAAAAATCTTGTTAAAAGAAAAGTAGAAGGGAAAAAAGTTTGATGGCCAAAGAAAACCGGGGAAGAGAAAGAGAAAAAAAAATGTTTGCTTCAATCGCAGCAGACATTTTTCCTTTAATAAAACACACGAGTGGCCAGATGTTCCTCAATACCTGACGAACTACCTGACTGGGTGACTGGCTGGCCATCTCGGCGGCTTTGTAATACCAAGCTGAACGCCCTTGCCGCCCGTGTAAGGCTTGCTGGCCGGCGGGGAGCGTCCTTCGTGGTCGTGAAACATGTCATTACCAGCGGTGCAGTCGGTCGGCGGCTTAACTAATGGAACTGGGAAGAGGCTACGGAGGCCGACCCGACAGATTACCCTGAGGAAGATGCCAATTCTACCTGACTCAATACCCATTCCCGCCCTGCCCGTGTCCCTTTCCCTTCCCTTATCGCGGCCCTCCTCCCTCCCTCCTGCTGGGGATCGTACGAGAGGGGCTATAGGAGTGGGAGATGAGTATGGACAGAGGAAGGGAGAAGGATGGATAGGAGTGAGATATGAGTAGGGAGAGAGACAGGGTATGGAGGAAGAAAACGGAGATATGAGTGGAAGGAAGGTCTGTAAGAGAAGAGAGGGATATGGAAGGACTGTTGAAGGAGGAGTAGAGGGTGAACGATGGCAAGAAAGAGGATTGGTATTGTATTGTATGAGAGTAAGAAATGAGTGAAAAAGAGTGAAATATGACGGAGATAATGACAAAGGGAGGAAAGAAAATAAGAAAAGAGGAATTTAAGAAAGAGGAAGGATATTTGTAGTTTGAAAAGAGGAAAATTTGAAAGAAAATGAGACAAGATAGGTACATCAGGAGTTGAAAGTTGAAATAATGGAGTTTCAAAGATTCAAAGGTTTATAATACAAAATCAGAGCTGAGAGTCAAAGTAAAGGAGTTCAGTATTGTCTTCGTTGATTTACCTGGTGATGCAATACCTGATCTAATGACTTGGTGATGAACTGGAATTTTTGTTGTTTTTGTCGAGCTTTTAAGAGGTTTTGTCTCAGTATTAGTAATAAATGATTGGGACAATGTATGTCTTGTTCAGTGTTTTTCCTCTCTCTCTCTCTCTCTCTCTCTCTCTCTCTCTCTCTCTCTCTCTCTCTCTCTCTCTCTCTCTCTCTTTCTCACTTTTACGACATAGTCTTAGTTGAAATCGGCAATATATTTGATTTTTTTCCTCCCTACCATTCTATCATTCATTCTTGTATTTTCTTCTTTTCTTCTTGTAATTTTTAACCTCCGTTTTCTTTCATTTGGTGGAGTTAGTGGTGTAGGAAAATGTAGAATGAAGTAGTGATATATACCTTACCTTCTCTAATGTTTCGATTGTCTCTCTCTCTCTCTCTCTCTCTCTCTCTCTCTCTCTCTCTCTCTCTCTCTCTCCCTCTCTGGTAATAATTCTCAGTTTTTGCAACAATCAGATATCCGGCGTCTTGATGATTTAGCATTTGCGCTTTTTGTGACTCCCTGATAACTGTGATCGCGCAGATAATTGCGCAGCGAAGACTTGGGTGGCATTTTGATCTGCAGTGCTCCTTTCTTATGTGCTATTTCTTGCCCCTGTGTGTGTGTGTATGTGTGTGTGTGTGTGTGTGTGTGTGTGTGTGTGTGTGTGTGTGTGTGTGTGGCTTTGTTGCTTTGTTGGATTGGTGTTAAAATATGTGAGTGAACGAATCATCT
The DNA here is from genome assembly GCF_035594125.1 of Scylla paramamosain. Classification (NCBI taxonomy): domain Eukaryota; kingdom Metazoa; phylum Arthropoda; class Malacostraca; order Decapoda; family Portunidae; genus Scylla; species Scylla paramamosain. The sequence continues at coordinate 21,487,278 of NC_087163.1, forward strand.
TTTATCTCTCGTTTTTCTTGTTCTTGTTGTTCTTGTCCTTGTTCTTGTTCTTGTTCCTTCTCCTCCTCCTCCTCCTCCTCCTCTTCTTTATCCTCCTCCTCTTCTCTCAGTTTTAGTTCTCCTAGCTTGTTATTGTTATTAATGTTGTTGCTGTTGTTGTTATAGTGGTGATGATGATGGCGGTAGGTGTAGGAATGTAGTTGATGCATTTAAGGAGAAAGATAATGAAGAGCCTTTCCTCCTCCTCCTCCTCCTCCTCCTCCTCCTCCTCCGCCGGTGAGTAATCGTGGCGGCCCGGCAGACCTGTCATTAAGGAAGTTCTCTCTCGGACAGGTATGAAGCGCCTCCGCTGATCTGGATTCACTCACTGCTTCTGCTGAAGTGTGTGTGTGTGTGTGTGTGTGTGTGTGTGTGTGTGTGTTGTGTTGTGTTGTGTTGTGTTATTGTTCCTGTTTATATTTTTTCTTCTGTGTCCTCCTCTTCTTCATATATATTTTCCTCATTCCCTTATCCTCCTCCTCCTCCTCCTCCTCCTCCTCCTCCTCCTCCTCCTCCTCCTCCTCCTCTCCTCCTCTTCCTCCTCCTCCTCCTCCTCTTTTTTTTTTTTTTTTCGTCCTCTACGTGCAATACCGTATGTAGTAGTTTCGTGTGTGTGTGTGTGTGTGTGTGTGTGTGTGTGTGTGTGTGTGTTGATGGTGATGAGTTAAGCCGTCCGTCGTGTTCCTTCCTTCCTTCCTCCTCCTCCTCCTCCCCAGACAGAGTAGAGGCGAGGCCAGGCCAGGCGAGGCTAAGAGGATTACGCTAAGCCGTGTGAAAGAGGGAAGAGTCGCGCGTAAAAATTAGACGAACAGGTGAAAAAGTGAAAGATGCGAATGTTTGTGTAAAGAGAAGGCGACGCGGGATAAACAAGGAGGAGAGGAAAGGGGCGGCGTGAAAGTAATGACTCGGAAAAGAATTAGTGATTAGTTAAGGGTAAATGCATATGAAATAAAATAAATAGATGGATAGTTTAATATTACTACAAATGCTTGTGTGAGTAGGAAAAGAAGCAGAATAAAGAAAGAGAAGGAATAATGATATGAAAACAATGACTCGGAAATGAATTAGTGAACTATTAAAGGTAAATGCATTTGAAATAAGATGAATACATGAATAGTTTAATGTGGAAATATTTGTATGAATAAAAGAAGACGCGAAATAAGGAAAGAGTAGAGGAAATGATAACATGAAAATAATGGCTTGAAAATTAATCAGCTATCTATTTTAGGAGCAGTGCTTTGAATTAGAGAATTAGAGTGACCGTTAGAAAGATTCTAGAATGTTTATGTAAATAAGGGAGGACGCGGAATGAACAAGTAGAATAAATGAGGAGATAAAAATAATGACGAGAATTAATTAGCGATCTGTTGGGGAGACTCGCATCAAAGATTAGAAGAATAGATGGAAAATTTTACCTGTGAATATTTTGAGTGAAAATCAGACAAAATATCGAAGAAGAGAGAGAGAGAGAGAGAGAGAGAGAGAGAGAGAGAGAGAGAGAGAGAGAGAGAGAGAGAGAGAGAGAGAGAGAGAGATAGCAGTGAGTTCTGTATTCGTAATTAGAGGAGGTGGGAAGCAAGACGTTAATGTTTGTGTAAATATAAGACAAGGCTGAATATTTATGTAGGAAGTGAAGGTAGAGAATTATAAATGAAGGGATTACACAAATGAGGGAAGATTACAGCGTGATTATTTAATGTGCTTGAAGTGAAGGAATAGATGATGAAGTTTATAAATGTTATGACACGAAAAAATAGATAAATAGATGAAAGAAAAAAAAATAGAAGCAAATACACAAAAAAAATGTTATGTAAGAGTATAAATACGAAAATAAATAGACAAACAAATAAATAGATAAATAAATATATAAATAAATAAACTTGTTGACAAAAAAAATAATAAAAACTTGTCCGTACCAGTACCAGACTCTAAAAAAAAAAATAACAACACAAACTCTATTATTCTCTAGAAAATTTTATTACTTTGTTTTTTTGACAGGGATAGACAGACAGATAGACGAACAGACGAACAGACTGGCGGTTAGGAAAAGAGGAGAGTGATGTGGGATATTTTGACGTAGGAGCAGGTGGAGGAAGAGGAAGAAGAGAGACGAATGTAAGGAGGAGGAGGAAGAGGAGGAGGAGGAGGAGGAGGAGGAGGAGGAGGAGGAGAGGAGAAGAAAGACGACAATGGAAAGAAAAATACAAAGACAATAACGAAGAAAGCATGGCAAAGTAGAATAAGAAGTAGTAGTAGTAATAGTAATAG
>NC_087163.1:21492084-21494584 GCF_035594125.1 Scylla paramamosain
TGTTGTTATTGTTGTTGTTGTTGTTGTTGTTGTTGTTGCATTTCACTGTTTTTATTTTTGTTTCGAATTATTTATTTATACTGTTGTAAGTTTGCAATGGTTTAAAGTTATGGTGCTTCTTCTTCTTCTTCTTCTTCTTCTTCTCTTACTTGTATGTCATTCTCTCCTTCATTTCCTCCCTCCTTATCCCCTCCTCCTATGTCTTTTCCTTAGTTTCCATTCTTCCTTCTGAGTTCCTTCGTTTCCTCTCTTATCTCTTTCCCTTATTTCCCTACATCGATTCGTGCTCTCATATCTTACGGCTAGTTCTCTTCGCTTTTTATTTATTATCCACTCTTTGATTTTCTCCTTCGTATTTCTGTTCTTTTCCTTGGTTTTGTATTCGTACTCTATTTTGTAGACTGTAGCGACTCTCTCTCTCTCTCTCTCTCTCTCTCTCTCCTCTCTCTCTCTCTCTCTCTCTCCTCTCTCTCTCTCTCTCTCTCTCTCAGCGGGTCCCTCCTCTCCTTTATCTTCCGCCACGTCACAACCCGGAGATAAGAAGAACGGTCTAGGGTGCTGTAGAGTCGAGTTTTATCATCTACTCTTTTATCTTAGCGTATAGATGCGTATAGAGAGAGGAGGAGGAGGAGGAGGAGGAGGTTTGTTGTCAGAGGATTTTAGAGGAAGAGAAGAATGTTAGGTTGTTTTTCTATGTCATAATAAGTGTTGTTGTGTTTTATTCTTGTATTTACAACACTATTTCTGTTTGTGCCTTGTTCCCTTTTTTTAATTTTCAGGTTTCTTTATATTTTTGGTGTTTTTTTTTCATATGGTTTGCCTCTGTCTTCTCTTTGTTATAGCACTTTTTTGTTTGTTTGTTTGTTTGTTTGTCCGCCATCTGTCGTCTCTCTGTCTCTTAATATTTTTTTTATAAGAAGGTGGAGTCTTTACTGGCGGCGATGGTGGTGGTGGTGGTGGTGGTGGTGGTGATGGTAGTGGTAGTGGTGAGGGATGGGCACACGATAAAAATGATAAAAAGGCAACCAACCATTCTACTGTGGCGGGCATGGCGGCTGTCACCACACACACACACACACACACACACACACACACACACACACACACACACACACACACACACACACACCAGTATCTGCACTAATTTATTTCACTGGTGCACTCTGAAATACTCTTCCTGTTTCTGTATTTGTTCCTCTCGACTTCGACTTCACTAGTTTCAAAAAGAGGAGCATCATACCACAAAAATTATTAAAGGGGTGACTTCTGGTTCTCCTTCTGTTTCTTTTTTGAGAGGTGGCAATGTAAGCTGCCTTTAATTTGATTGATGACTCTAAGCGGACTTTCTTTTTTTATCATTTTCATACTCTTGGCGACTCTCCCCCGGCATGAAAATAATGAAATAAATAATAGATAAATAAATGATAATGATAATGAATGAAATGATAAAAAAAAAGAGAACTACACACCTTCCCACACCTATACCTCGTCCCAGTGTCACACCTGCATACTTATCACCTGTTTGACGCGCTCCTTACCCACCTGTTCAGTCTACCTGTTGTGTACCTCAGATCACTTGTTACCCTCCCTTGTTACTCTCCAACACTTCCTGCCACCTTTATCTCCCTACCTTACAGAGCTCCCTTAATCTTCCTGTCCAGATCTGTCCTTTCTTTTATAGTCCTCTTCCGTCCCTTTCTGTTTTTTACCTGTTCCGTCTGTCTTTTTTTTACCCTTTTCTAACCTTAACTGTTTTGGCTCTCTCTCTCTCTCTCTCTCTCTCTCTCTCTCTCTCTCTCTCTCTCTCTCTCTCTCTCTCTCTCTCTCTCTCTCTCTCTCTCTCTCTCTCTCTCTCTCTGTTTTTACCCTCTATTCTTATCTTTTCTTAGCCACTCCATCTTCTGTCCGTCAATCATCTACTCATCTCTTATCTTCTCTTTACTCTCTGTTCTTTCGTCCTGCTCCTTATCCCTTTCTATTTTTCTCTCCTTTTGGCAGCAGCACCTTCCTGTCTGTCATTTCCCCGTCATCAGTCCCTCTGACCGACCCCGGGACAATTACTTTAGTGGTATTTAAGAGGCAGAGGACGAAATAGGGGAAAATAGGACAAAATAGCTGACATCTGTGAGAGTTTAATGCTAGGTTATCTTGATAGGAGGAGGAGGAGGAGGAGGAGGAGGAGGAGGACAGTAATGGATGGTTTCTAAATACCTGTACTATGAGATGGGCAGGTATTTCTAATTGAATAATAGCAGAGTGGTGTTTTCTATAATTGGAAAGTATAAAAAAGGAGAGTAGTTTTGGCTAATTGAAGGCGGGTTAACTGCATGGTTTCCGACGATAGAGATTTTGAGTTTATGTTGGCCTTTCTTCCTCTTGTTTTATCCCTTTTCTTTTTTTTCTTTCTTTTTTTCTTCTCTCTCTCTCTTTTTCCTTTGCGGTGGGTGGGTAACCTGACACAAAAGGCGAGGGATGCTGAGAGGATACATTCTCTCTCTCT
>NC_087163.1:21499584-21512084 GCF_035594125.1 Scylla paramamosain
CTCTCTCTCTCTCTCTCTCTCTCTCTGCACCAGAACATCCGGTATTGCAAATGTTATGTCCTTTTTTTCTTTTTTTTTCTTTTTTGTCCTTTTCACGTCTACCTGAAGGTCTGAAAGGGTTAAAGGGAAGACTGTAAAATGGTATGAAGCAGGTAAAAAAAGATAATGTGAGGTGTCGTTAAGGAAGTTCCTGCTGGGGTGGATAAGAAAGACGAGGACCTGGTCTTGTTTTCGTCACACTTACCTGGAGGGCTTACCTGGTCACTTGGGACTCACCTGGTGCTGATATACGAGTGGTGATGTAGTGATGGTGTTGGTGAACTAAAATGGTGTGTTATGTTTTTATGTTTGTTTGTTTGTTTGTTTGTTTGTTTGTTTATGGTGCTAATCTTTTCTTCTTTTTTTCTTTTTATAATCTTCCTTTTTTTTTTTAGTTCGTCTTTCATTATCATCCTTTTGTTGTTTTTGTTTTTATAGTCGTATGCTAAGATATTTTGGTCTCAATTTGTTTTTCTTTTTTTTTCCTGTGTGTTTTCTTTCTTTCGTCTGTCTTTCTTTTATTATTTTTGTTGTTGTTTTAGTATTGTGTTAAGATTTTTGTGTTGATCTGTATTATCCTGTTTTTTTTTTATTATTATTATTTTTCCCCTGTCTGTTCTTCTCTTATTATTTTCTTGTTGTTTTATTCCTGTATTATTGTCCTAAGATTATGTGCCAATTTATTTTTCCATTATTTTCTTACTTCTCGTATGTCTGTCTCATATCATTTCTTTGTTGTTGTTTTATTCCTATAGTTTTGTGTTAAGATTTGTGTTAATTATTTTTCCTTTATTTTCTCGCCAGTTCCCTTCTTTATTTCCCTTATTGTTATAATTTTTGTTGTTTCTCCTCTAATTCCTCATTTTCTCTTCACTTTTCCACCTTACTTCTCATAATTCCTTTCCGTAACTCACCACAATCTCGAAGGGATCAACAAGACTACTGATATTTGCACCTCCTTTGTGTTACTTCCTGGTGATGCCGTAACAGGGGACGTAACAGTGGGCCTACAGAGTGTTGGGGCGCGGCGGGCAGAGATGAGTGACGGTGACGGGAGAATAGTTAGGAGAGGGGCGGGAAGCAGATGTGCCCTTTGTGCCGCCTCACCATGCCCAGGTTTGCCCCGTTTGTAGGGCGCCGTAGAGCAGGCCTAGATGGGCAAGGGGGGCCGGGGGGGAGGAAGAGGAGGCGGGGGGGAGGTTGGAAGAGGTAAGGAAGGAGGGTGGTCAACGAGTAAGCCCCCTTTCAACCTCCTCCTCCTCCTCCTCCTCCTAGCCCCGCCCCCTCCTCCCCCGCCCCGTACAAAAGGAAAGACCACATAATTTAGCGGACATTGTTGGAACCTTCCCCTCCCCTCCCTATCACCTCCCCTTCTTCTTCCCCTTTCCTCCCTCCTCCCTTCCTCTCCCTTCCCCTCCCGGCACTCCACACGGAAATAGTGAAATGGTACAGTCTCCTTTTCCCTTTCGTTTCCCTTTCCCTTTCCTTCCTCACCACTGTAGCCAACACGTGGTCTGGAGTTTCATCATAACGCCACCACTAAGACGCAGCTTCATCACCACTATCACCACCATCTGTAGAATTGTCATCACCATCATCACCGGTTCTAGTTTTCTTATCAGCGTCGCATCTGTTTTCATCTTCATCATCAGACCTCCATTACTAGAATCGTTCGCCTCGTCATCATCAAAACACTAGAATTTTCACTATCACCACCATTATCACAACCAGACCGCAATCACCACCACTATCACTAACAGAACCTTCCTGACCACTACCACCACCACTACCGTCACCAGAACATCATCACTCTCACCACCACCACCACCACCACCACCACCACTAACAACAACAACAACAACAACAACAACAACAACAACAACAACAACAACCCTCATCATCACCACAAAACCATTTTTTCACTAACACTCATCGCTACCAATACTTCAAAACACCCACCACCACACACCCCACACCACCACCACCACCACCACCACCGCCTCACTAACCAGCCAGGCAACACACTTAACCCAAAAAGACAAAAGTGAGCCAATTAGAGCACCTCTCTTGCTCCCAAATAACCGATGACGTTGAACAATGCACCGCGCCGGCCCAGACTCTGAATACCCCTCCAATTTAGGCCTCGACAGCGACCTGGGAATAAGTGTAGGGGAGATCAACACCCAGGGAAGGAGAAAGGGTAGTGAGGAAATGAGAAACCCGCAGTGACACTCAGAAAACGGAGAGCGGCAAACATTTTCTCTTTCTCTAAGTTCTGTGGAAGGAAACCGTTTAATCTGACTTCCTCTGAATCTTAAATGACTTGCGTTGGTGGCTCTGAGGATTTGTGACTTGTCTTTGTGTGTGTTTGTGTGTGTGGTGGTGATGGTGGTGGTGGTGGTGGTGGTGGTGTTTATGAAAGAAGGGTACCGGCCAAGAACAACAAAATCTGTGTAAAAAAGACACACTGAGGTGACAGTCCCTGAAGAAAAGCCGAAAGGTTTAACCAGTTGTTGTTGTTGTTGTTGTTGTTGTTGTTGTTGTTTTGTGAGAGGTGGTTTGTGAATCTGCGGTGATATTGCGTTATGTATGTAGTACTTCAGAATTAAGCACTCTTTTGTCATGGCTGAAGAAGTAAAGGGAATTTTGACGACGCATAATAGTAGCCTCCAACTGAACTGAATGTAAGATTAATGTAATTTGTCCAAAAGGGAAAGCTTGCGTCATACTTAAACTCTGAAAATTAAAGCCCTGGAAAATTAAATACACGACCACTTCGAGGACGCAAATCATAAATGCTACGGTCGTCTCGTCTCGCTCTCTCAAAAACAGAGCCAAGTAAAGATCACTGGCCTCATATTTTCTGCACCACGGCTGTTTTTCGCTGAGGATGGAGAATGGTGATGTGTGGTGCAGATACGAGTCTTTGGAATCATAATGGCTGTGCGGTGCGTGGAGAAATTTACTTGTAGTTCATCCCCGTGAGACTCTACCTGTCATCTGTGCGTCACTAAGCTGGGACAGGGACGGGTACGTGGGCGAGGTGGGCGTGTCCGTGCTACCAGTATATACTTCTCCCCAAGCCGCGGTAGTCATTCCTCGTCCCACGCCAGGCAGCAGCGATCACCAGGGCGGGCAGCGAGCAACGTTTAATCATCGCCAATACAAGGAAGAGGGAGGAGCAGACTCTGGTGTCCCTGTCTTGCGTCGGCTGCTGCACATCGCCTCTCCGACCTCCTGCGTGGTGGTGCTGGCGGTCTAATGGATAATTAGGTGAAATTTATGTCTTCATACGCCTGATACAGGTTCTGGCGGCACTTGGCTCAGGTGACAACAGGTTTTTGGTGGCGGTGCGAGGAAACAAGGCGCGCTAAATCGAGGGTGAGGCTTTGCGAGTGGCCTTTATCTTTTTACATCGTTCCCGGCGGCGCTTCTGTTCATCGTTCGGAATCGTGGTGTTAACTTTCTTGCTCCTTGTGTTGCAGGCAAGCGTGGCAGAGCAGCGGCAGCGGCAGTGGCGAGGGAGACGAGACGCCGTGCGGGGCAACACATGGCCGGTGATGGCTCTCCCGTGACGCCCCTCCCGCGGCGCCGCCCGTCGAGCTGAGCGTCCTGGTGGCTAGTTCCGGAGTGCTCGCGGGTTGGCATGGCGTCCCAGGGCCTCGCCAAGCAGTCCTGTTCCCCGCGTGCCAAACTCCTGCCCGCTGGCCGCTAAATGGAAGAACCTGAGAATTGGCTCTTGTCCCTCACACTCCGCGGCGGCCTGAGTCCCGCCCTCAAGATGTAGAGACCTCCACGCCTCCCTGCAGGACGACAGGCTGTGTGCAGGACGGCGGGACAGGACAAGGGCGGGGCAGGATTCGTGTCGACGCGTTATTTATGCAGACGCCCACAAACACACTCACAAACACACAAGCACATACCCTCAATCCTTCTAATAGACTCCATGTGTGAGAAGACAACGCTGTAGACTCTTAGAAGCAACGCTGGTGTCTGTTGTAACATGTGAAACTCTTCGCATAGACTGACTGACCTTCTTGCCAGTGGGAAGAACGGTGCAGATGTGAATAAGAACTGAGCAGTGTTCGTGTCTGTGTAACATTTATTAAAGTGGACAAACTACGCTGCTCTCAAGGCTACTGGCGGCGGCGGCGGCGGTGCAGTGTGACTGAGAATTGATCATTACCTTGTAAAAAACATTAATTCTCCTCAAACATCTACTGAGAGAGCCGCCAGCGCCCCTCTGAGACCCACGGCGGTAGGGCAGCAAGGGCGTGAGCTATCTTGTTTACTGATCGGCGCAGCGAGGCGAGGATGAGGAGAGTGCGGCCCGGAGCGTGGATGGTGGTGGTGCTGGTCGCCGCCTTGGCCTGCCACCACGTCACGGCGACCTGGTGGTGAGTACTGAGTCTTGTCCCAGGGCGCGAATGTACAGTCATGGTCAGAAATCGAGCCACATAGTCACATATCACACTCACTCCTCTGTAAAGCCTCGTATTCTCAAGTTTCGGGGTTTTATTAGTTCTATTTTGAAATGCCAAGCAAAAGATTACTCGGGCTTTCATGAATGTTTTCTTCTCCTTAGTGATGTAGAATCCATGTTAGACCATCACTAGAATCATGGAAATACTCTTAAAACACCCCACTAACCTCAACGAAAGCCTCTGAGTTATCGAAATAAGACGATGAAACGTTTGATAATATGTATATAGAGTCCCCTCAAACTTAAGCCCTTGATATGCTAAGAATCTCACAGTTATTAAGTTCTATTAGGTCTTCGGCACATTAGAGGACCTAGGGTTGAGGGAAAAACAAAAATACAGTAAGAGTTCAGATTACTCGATTACTGGTTATACTTGTGGCGTTATTGTGAAGTATTCGGTTCTGTCTTCCCTTCCATTGAAATTGTGAAAGAGACATTTACTTTAATACCTTACCATGCACATCACAAGAAATGTCCCCCTTTCTTATTTTTCAGTGAAGGTTCATCTACTCAGCTATTTCCGCTCTTTCTTCTGGATTTTTTTTTTTTCCCTCTTTTCGGTTTCACTTGTTTCCACTGAACTGACCTTTAAAGGGAATTTGGTTATTCTCTCTCTCTCTCTCTCTCTCTCTCTCTCTCTCTCTCTCTCTCTCTCTCTCTCTCTCTCTCTCTCTCTCTCTCTCTCATTTTATTTTATTTTATTTTATTTATTTATTTATTTTGAGTTTGGACTGTGTACGTCCTGTTATGTTCCATGCATTTAGTGAGATGAGGATGACGATGGTGAGGTGGAAAAGAAATAGGGAGAAATGGAAGAAGAAAATTAAGTTCGTTAAGTCTCCCAGATATCATTCACTACATGCAAGGTTAAAAATACAAAGAAAACGCACATGCGCCTTTTCTTTCCAGCGTGGCAAATTATGAATATCCAGAGAAACTAAGTGAAAATATTTTAATCACAACTAAAAAAAGAAAATATGTAACATTCCATCTTTCCAGCGTGGCAAATCAAGAATATTCAGAGAGACGCAAGGAGCACAATTTAACAACATACGAGGTGTGTCATTAAAGTTCCAGGACTGGTGCCACACAAGTTTTATTTCACATCCAGGCTACAAACTATAGGTTATCTCCTTCGAAGTAATCCCCCTGGCACCACATGCACTTGTCCATCCTTCTCTGCCAGGCTTGCATGCACTGCTGGAAGGATTCTTGCGGGATGCTCCTCAGCTCCGTCGTCACGGCCTTTTTGATGTCGTCCGCATCATCAAAACGGGTCCCCTTCATGACCTCCTTGAGCTTGGGGAAGAGGAAGAAGTCGCACGGAGCGAGGTCAGGTGAGTAGGGCGGTTGCTCCAGCACGGCGATGTTCTTCTTGGCCAAGAACTCTCTGATGCTCAGGGCATTGTGAGCAGGCGCATTGTCGTGGTGAAGCAGCCACGAGTTGCCCTGCCACAACTCCCGCCTCTTCTCGCGCACTGCACGAAGCAGACGCCGCAGTACTTCTTTGTACACATGTTGGTTGACTGTCTGGCCCTGTGGCAAGAACTCGCAGTGGACGATGCCCCTCACATCGAAGAAAGCGATCAACATGACCTTGAAGCTGGACCTGGACTGCCTTGCTTTCTTCGGCCGTGGCGACGCCGGACTCTTCCATTGAAGGCTCTGGCGTTTGGTCTCCGGGTCGTACTCAAATACCCAGGACTCATCGCCGGTGATGACTCTCCTGAGCAAGTCTGGTTCAGTTTTCCAGACGCTCGAGGATGTCCTGACACACCTGCATGCGTCGTCCCTTCTGGTCATCGTTCAGGAGTCTCGGCACCATCTTCGCACAGACTTTCCGCATGCCCAGATCTTCCGTGATAATCTTCCACACGCTGTTGTGGTTCATGCCAAGCTCATCTGCGATCTTTCGAACAGTCAACCGACGATCGTCACGCACCATCTGCTTGACACGCTCAACATTGGCCTCATTCCTGCTCGTTGAGGGTCTTCCACTCCTGGGGTCATCTTCCACGTCCTCCCGGCCCTCTTTGAACCTCTTGCACCACTCAAAAACACGTGAGCGTGACATTGTCTCATCCCCGTACACTTTTTTGCAGCATACCCAGTGCTTCTGACGGCGTTTTCCCCAACTGCACCAAAAACTTCAAGTTTGTTCGCTGTTCAGCGCTCATTGTTAAACGACCTGCAACAGAGGACATGATTTTAAAAGCACGTAAGAAAAAGATTAGTGACTGTAGAGGGTTGGGAGCGCAGTTGTATACTCCAGAAGGATTACTTTGAAGGGGAAATATGGTGGTTTGTGGCTTGGGTTTGAAATTCATCTTTTAGGACACCAGTCCTGGAACTTTAATGACACACCTCGTACTACAATAAAAAAAAAATAAAGTTGCAACGCACCAAGATTTACTCGGCAAAGAAGTAACAATAAATAGAGTTTAGCGCCTCCCAGTGGTGGTGATTTGTCTAATGGGTGAGTGAGAGAGAGAGTCTGGCGCTGCAGGTTCTCTAATAGCATAATAGTTTGCGGTGCGGCAGGAAACGTCTCTATTGTAGTTGTTTGAGTAAATATTGAAGGTCGTGCATTGTGGCGTGCGGGTAATGGTGTCTGATTGAGTTACCTGTTTGTTACCTTCAGTTACGTGTGATGTGTTGCTTCATGTTTGCCAGGAGTGATGTAAAGGGCTTTGCATGTTTGGTTTAGTTCGTTTGTGTGTGTGTGTGTGTGTGTGTGTGAGGGTTAGATCGGATTTCTGGTGCATGGAGTTTGTTTTGATTGTGAAAATGGTAGATATATTAATGCAATGTACAGACGGCTCCCTACTTGATGAAGCAGTTTTCCTACATATATTTCTAACAAAAGTTAATCTGTCATCCTTTTTCATGGCAGCTGTCATTATCTAGAGCTGCCTCTGACGTGTATCTCAGGCCGCCTTCTTTCTCTTCCCCGCCACATCCCCTTTCCCGTCCCTCTTCCCCACCCCATGCTTCCCATTCCTCCTTCACCCCTACCCATTCTCTCTCTCTCTCTCTCTCTCTCTCTCTCTCTCTCTCTCTCTCTCTCTCTCTCTCTCTCTCTCTCTCTCTCTCTCTCTCTCTCTCTCTCTTTTAACCTGCACATTCAGGACACACACACACACACACACACACACACACACACACACACAGCACGGGAAGGGTGGTGGTGAGAAGGCCTTGGTCATACGAATTAGTTACTGAAGAGCCAGGGAAAGATGAAAGATACAAGAAGCTGTCCTGCCATTACAATTTTAAATTAATCGTTAATATCAGGATTTTTAGTTTTTATTGCCAAGAAATCGCAATTACTAAAGAGAGAGAGAGAGAGAGAGAGAGAGAGAGAGAGAGAGAGAGAGAGAGAGAGAGAGAGAGAGAGAGAAGGGGGCTTAGATGGAGGTGATAGGGAGGGGGTGTGAGAAATGTAGAAACAAGGAGAGAGTGGGGATGGGGAGGCGGACATGGAGTGGGGTTAACAAAGGAGGTGTGGCTTAATTGACACGTCACGATTTCTGGCCTATGATATTTACCTATTAAACTTTTTTTGAGTTGACATGTCGCTTTAGCTAAAAATAAGGAAGGCTGCTTCATCAAGTATGGAGTTGTACGAGTACATACACTAATTAAAGCGCACATACATACATACATACATACATACATACATACATACATACATACATATATACATACATTCTTATACACATACACATACACAACTGAGGTAATGCACACACACACACACACACACACACACACACACACACACACACACACACACACAGAGGTAAGAAAAATAACTTACAAGGTAAATTAAACAACAAAGTAAACACACACACACACACACACACACACACACAGTGGTAGTTTAAAGGTTAACACCAATTATACAGCTTTGTGACTCGCCCCTGATCGGCTCCACACACACACACACACATGCACACACACACACAGGACAGTTAAGCTTGTGGGAGTGTAGTGTTAACACCACACCACCACACCACACGACACCACCACCAGACACCACCACCAGACACCACCACACCATACCATACCACACCATACCACCACACACCATATCATCCATATCATACCACACCACACCGCACCACACCACGGTATCCTTGGCGTCCCGACCTGCCCAACCCCGCCGAGCCCCGCCAAACCCCTCCGACCCCAGCCCCGTCCCGCCGCGGATAAGGTAACAATTTCCCGTCACATATTTAGCGTAATTTCGAGGTTTTGCAGATGTTTCCAGGTGATTTAAAGTCTCGCTGTGTAGGAGTAGGTGAAGGAGGTGGAGGTGGAGGGGAAAGGAGGAGTGTGAGGGGTAGGGAAGAGGAGCAAGAGGTACGGAGGAGAGGTGTAAAAAGAACTATTTCGGCTCTGCATCATAATTTTATTTTTTTATTAGTAGAGTTTGCATTGTTTTGATATTTAATTTATTAATAGAAAAGCATAATAAGTTATAGTATATAATAAAATGTTGTCTAGCAGTTTTTTTTGTCTCTGGTTAAAATAACACTTTCGTCATTTTATACATTTTCCTTTTTTTTATTAGCACGCCTAGGGTTGTTTTGGTGTTTGATTAAAGACTTAAAAAATATAATAAATGTATCCCAAGTAATAATATCCAATGAAATCTAGAGTAATGATTCGCATTTTCAAATTTAAAATAAGTCCGTTGGTAGATATGAAAAAATATTTTCGTTATACCACGAGAAATTTGTGTTTTCTTTATTTATCTGGAAAGTAGAGATTTTTTGTATTCAGAATATGTAACATAATCTAGTCTGGCTGTGTTTTCCTCTTTGATATTATAAGTTTTTTGTGGTCCCGTTCGTAAAAATTACAGATTGTGTTTTGAATTTTTCTTTATTATTAGTAAGCCTGGAAATGTTTTTATATTCCAGATATTTTTTAAAGTATATGGCAAGTCAGAATATATAAAGCATTCCAGTCTAGTTCCGTTTTTTCGAACGGTCAATTTCAAAATGGATTAACGTACGTATTTTCTAAGCGTGACGTCATCAATGACGTCATCAGGGTACCGAAACCCGGGACATCCTTCCATTCTAGTTTCTCTCCGTCAGTGTTCAGTGTATTAGTTGAAGTATATGGCAGGTCAGAATATATAACGCAGTCCAGTCTGGGCGTCTTTCTTCTCGCGAATTTCAAAGTGAAGTGCCGTACATAAAAATAAGGGCCGAGACGGACATTGTTCCTGGCTCCCTTCCTGCTACTACATCAATATTTCGTTAAACCTCCGTGTGTTTCTAGACTCAGACGTGAAGGAAAGCCGGAATTAACCACGAAAATAGACAAATATCCCCCAAAAATGCCCCAAATAAGGCTTAAATAAAATGCATGTTGCAGCCCCGTTCAGAGCGCCCACCGTGAAAACATCAGGGCCAGACCGACACCTTCCTTCCTCCCTGCCCGCGTCTGTTCGTCAATATTTCCCTAGATTTCTAGCGTTTTTCAGGTATTTCCAGGTGTTCTCCAGAATAAGATGTGTAGAGGAGGAGGAGGAGAAAGAAATGAGGAATGAAGGGAGAGATGGAGAAGAAAGGAGGAATGAAGGAGAAGGAGGAGGAGGAGGAGGAGGAGGAAGAGGAGGAATGGGTGAGGAGGGGTCTCTCTCTCTCAGATGGAGGTGATAGGGAGGGGGACATAAGAAATGTAGAAACACGGAGAGAGTGTTTATGGGGAGGCGGACATAGAGTAGGATTGTGAAAGGTGTGGCTTAATTGACACGTAACGACTTGTCGCCAATGATATTTACCTATTAAAATCCCTTTAGATGACGTGTCGCGTTAGCTAAAAATAATGGTAGGAAGGCTGCTTCATCAAGTAGTAGGGAGCCGTGAGCCGTCTGTGCATCAGTGTGTATATCACATGTATGTCTAGGAGGTACAGTACTTCACACACAAACACACACACACACACACACACACACACACATATATATATATATATATATATATATATATATATATATATATATATATATATATATATATATATATATATATATATATATATATATATATATATATATATATATATATATATTATATGAGATATATTGATACGAGTCGAGTGTCTTGATCCAGATGAGTTAGTCAACAAAATACACTATCACTTAGTGCATATCTTTATTTCGTTAAGGTTTTAGATTATAAACAAACAACACAACATACTCGTATTTTCGTCACGCACACAAACATGAGTAAACAAGATATATGATATAAGTGAAAAATCACTCAAGAAAAGAGGGTCACTATTTTCTCTCCATTTTTTTCACCTCGCAATCCTAAGTGAAAATAAAATAAAATAAATAAATAAAGCATACATGACTAAACATCCCCAGCAAGTGGCATTGATATACATATTTAGCTTCCCAGTCTTGTTGAGATGGTCTTGTCTTTGCTCACCTCATCAGTAAAGGAAGGACAGTAAACATTTCCTCCTTCAAATATTTAAAGGGTTTCTAATGTATTTTATAGTAACATTTCTACGTCAAATATTCAAAAGGTTTCTAATTCCTTCAGCTGTTAACATTTCTAGTATGTCGAATATTTAAAGGGTTTCTAACGTTCTTTTTTTTCTATAGTAAACATTTCTTCGTCATATTTTAAAAAGGGTTTCTTTTTTATTTCTGCAGTTAACATTTCTACCTTCATAGACTCAAGGTGTTTCTAATGCATTCCTATCATTCTTAGATATTCCAAGTGCACAGAAGGCAGCGGTAAAGTAGATTTTTAGATGTTAGTTCGTTATTATACGAGTAATTTCCATATCCTGTGTTGATTAGTTCATTTATAGATAGATAGATAAACAGATAAACATTTCGATAAACAGATAACTAGGAAGGTATACATAGATACACAAACAAAGATAAACATTTTGATGCACAGATAAGCAGGTAGATATACAGGCAGACATACAGACAGGGAGACAGACATATACCCACACAGACAGAGAAACACGAAAATAAACAGACAGGAAATTGGAGAGGCAGACGGAAATTCGCAACTGCTTGTTTCCAGCTTGCGAAAATGAGGGCAACATAATGATTTGGCAAAGTCTTGATGCGGCTCAGCACTTCACGGGAACGGTAAGGAGCTTTGTGGCCTGGGAGGAGGAGGAGGAGGAGGAGGAGGAGGAGGAGGAGGAGGAGGATTACTATCTTGGGGCATTAAAGTTTCCAAGTATTTAAAAGGTAGTGGTGGTGGTGGTGGTGATGGTGGTGGTGCTGTATCTATTTGTGATGATTTTTTGCCGTGCTTTGTTTATTTATTGATGTATTATATTTACTATTCACCTGTTTATTTGTTGACTCTCTCTCTCTCTCTCTCTCTCTCTCTCTCTCTCTCTCTCTCTCTCTCTCTCTCTCTCTCTCACAATTAGCAGCTTCCTTCCATCTCGATCACTCCAGTTCCCGCCCTTACCTCCCCCCCAATCATGGCCCCGCCCACCGCTCCTCCCCTCCACTCCCCACCCTCCTCCCACTTACCCTCTTCACCCTCCCTTTCACTCAAATTACCCCTCACCCCCCCACTCCCCTTTCCTACACTCTCTCCCCCCTTCAATTCGGAACCCATGCCTACCTACCCTTCCTCCTCCCCTTACCTTACCCTTACCTCCTCCTCAGGCATAACAGAGGAAGAGGAGGAGGAGGAGGAGGAGGAGGAGGAGGAAGAGGACGAGGTAAGGGGGACAACCACTCAAAACTGCCCCTCCTCTCTCCCTCTTCTCTACTGCCCCCCTCTCTCAGCCCTCTTCATACCTCACCCCCCTCCCTAAGTTGGTGATAGGGGAGGGAGGAGGAGGTGGAGGTGGAGGAGGAGGAAGGCGCCCCCATTGTCAGTAGGATATTGGATCTTTAGCTTGAAATCTGAGTGGTGTATAATGCGTCTCCTCTTATTAGTAGAGAGAGAGAGAGAGAGAGAGAGAGAGA
>NC_087163.1:21517084-21587084 GCF_035594125.1 Scylla paramamosain
AGAGTTTTATAAGAAGTATTGATGTAAGGTTGTGCAGGGGCGGCTCAAATCACGAGGGAAGGGGAGAAATGGAGGGAGAAAGGGAAGGGGGAGGAGGAAAGGGGGAGAAAGAAGGAAAAGGAGCAAAGGAGGAAGGAGAGATGAAATGGAAAGGTGAGAACGGAAGGGAGTGTAGGGAAAGGAAAGAGGATGGCGGAAATAAAGGGAATAGGAACAGAGGGACAAAAGGGGAAAGAGGAAAATGAGTAAAGGGGGAGCGAATCAAAAAGAAGGAAAAGGAGAGTAGGGAAGGAGGGAAAGGAGAAGGGAAAAGAGCTAATGAGGAGGAAAGAAAGGGGGAAATGAAGAAGGAGGAAATATGTAACAGGAGGGAAAGCTGAATGAAGGAAGAGAGGACGAGTAAAGAGATGAAGGAAAAAGAAAGCTCAAACAGGAAAGATGAAAAAGAGGAGGGAGAACTGAATGAAGGAGAGGAATAAAATTAAAAAAAAAAAGAAAAGGAAGGTAGATAAAGTGGAGAGATGAAAACAAGGAAGAAATAAATGGAGTAGAAATGGAGGAGGAGAAGGAGGAAGAGGAGGAGGAGGAGGAAGAGGAGGAGAAGGAGGTTAGACCCGTAGCGTGCCCTGGACAGAACCGCGATTACCTGGCTAACTAATTAACGCAGGATGAGCCGACAGACGCCTAGACGAATACCTTCCCAGGTGTATCAGACGCGCGCACACACACACACACGCACACACACACACACACACACACACACACACACACACACACACACACACACACACACACACACACACACCACACACACACACACACACACTGAAGGTATTAGTAATATTTTTCTATAACTTTCACTCCTTACACATCCTTCACAAAAAAATAAGATAAAGATTAAGCAAAATTAAAGTGAAAGATACGATAATTTTGTTTTTCTTTTCATTTTTTTCTATTGTGTAACTTGTGCGACTGAATGAATGTGTGTGTACGTATGTGTGTGGTTAGGAAATAGCTCTATCATGAGTGTGTGTGTGTGTGTGTGTGTGTGTGTGTGTGTGTGTGTGTGTGTGTGTGTGTGTGTCCAGGTGGTGATGGCCTAACACCTGCCGCTAATTACCTGTGTGTGGCGGGTCTGTTTATCTGCGAGAGACCACTGAGACCCAACAGATCCCTGCCTCACCTCTCCCGTTCCCTCCCCTTTCCCTCCCTTCCCCTCCCCTTTCCTTCTCCTTACCTCTTCCTTTTCCCTCCCCTTCCTTCCCTTCCCTCCCTTCCCTCCTCCATACCTCCCATCCATGAGCCCACCAGTCATCCTTCACCTCACCTGTCCCTCCTCATCTCTCTCTCTCTCTCTCTCCTCTCTCTCTCTCTCTCTCTCTCTCTCTCTCTCTCTCTCTCCTCTCTCTCTCTCTCTCTCTCCTCTCTCTCTCTCTCTCTCTCTTCTCCCAGCCATCCGTTCCTTTCACTTCTTGTTCTTTATCGCTGTTTATTCCCTTTTTCTCATTACCAATCTCCTTTCCTCTTCCTGTTCCTCTTCTTCCTGCTTTTTTTTTTTTATTCTGTTAATCTTTTCCTCTTTCTATTCCTCGTCTTTCTTTTCCTCACTTTTTATTCCCTGTTGCTCATCACTACTAATTCCTTTTCCGTCTATCCTTTCCTTCTTTCCTCCTTCTCTTCCATTTTTTTTTATTTCATTCATCAGTCTATAAATTTCCTTTCCCTTCATCATCATTTCCTCCTTTCCTATCCTTCCCTCATTTCTTACTTCCTGTTTCTTCATCACTATTTATCTCTTCTCCCTCCGTTCCCCTTCTCCTTTCCTCCCTCCCTCCCTCCCTAATTCTTTTTTTTTTTATCTCCAATTCACCTATCTATCAATTCCTTCCTCCTACCATTCATTTTTTTTTCCTCTTTAATTCCTTAATTCACATTCATCATCACTATATTAATCTTCCTTCTCTTCCCTCTCTCCCTCTTCCCTTCCTCATTCATTATCTAGTCCTTACTCTTTATCACCCTATTAGTCTTCCTTCTCTTCTCTTACTCCTTCCTTTCTTGCTCCTCTCCTTCCTCCTTTATTGTGTACTTCTCATTGCTCTTTTAATCTCCTCCTCTTCCCTTCCTCTTTTCCTCTTCCTCCTCCTTTCATCCTTCATTATCAACTTATTCATCACTTTTTAATCTTCCTTCTCTTTCATTCCCCTTCCTCCTCCTCTCTTTCCTCCCTCAATTTGTTACCTCTCATTCCTCTTCTTCCCTTTCTCCTCCTCTCCTTCCTCCTTCATTATCTACTACTCATCCTTCATCATTCTATTAATCCTCTCGTCTTCCCCTGCCTCCTCTTCCTCTTCTCTTCATCTTCCTCCATCATTCATATCACCCATTATCTCGACTCTGGGTTACAAGGTGCTGTCAAAATTCCACACAGATGAAGGGGCACAAAAAACAGACGATCTCTCTTCCTCTCTCCCTCTCTCCCTCCCTCCCTCTCTCCCTCTCTCTCTTACACAATTATGAGAGGATGACAAAGAGTTGATGAGCGGAACACTGGAGTCCATTATCGTAAGAGACGTAAGATTTATTTATTTTATTTACGACAGGTAATTATGAGCCAAAATAGGTATGCATGTTAATTAAAATGTGGACTCTGTTTGGTAGATGAAGGGTATCGTGTGGTATGTGTGTCCGTATCTCTCTCTCTCTCTCTCTCTCTCTCTCTCTCTCTCTCTCTCTCTCTCTCTCTCTCTCTCTCTCTCTCTGATGTGATTTTGATGGGTTTAAGAGGTTCTGTCCCATTAAAACTTGCATAAAAACCTATTTCTTTTATCTTTATGGCTTATTTGTTATGCTTTTATCTTTTCTTTTATCTTTTGTCTTCTTCTGTGGAGGATACCTTGTTTTTCTTTATTTTTACGTTTTTTTTTTCTTTTTGTCTCGATTCTTTTGTTCCTTCCTTCAGTTGATATTCTCTAATGCTTGTTAATGTCTTCATCTTCTCTTTCTTTTCTTGTTTTCTTCCTTCCTTCCTTCTTTCTTTCCTTTCTTTCTTTCTTTTTAATGCATTCCTTCCTTCCTCCCTCCCTCTCTTCCTTTCTTCCTTCCTTCCTTCCTTCCTTCCTTCCTTCCTTCCTTCCTTCCTCCAGTCTACCCTTACACATATTTTCATTTTTTCCAGACCTTTTTCCTCTCCATAAACCAACAAACTTCGCGACTTTCTACCATCTGCTCTCTCTCTCTCTCTCTCTCTCTCTCTCTCTCTCTCTCTCTCTCTCTCTCTCTCTCTCTCTCTCTCTCTCTCTCTCTCTCTCTCTCTCTCTCTCTCTCTCTCTCTCTCTCTCTGGAATTTAAGAGAAAAATATTATGCCTTATCATTTTGTTAAACTTTTAAATAAAATCGGTAAAGCTGGTCTTCCTTATTTATTTATTTATCTATTTATGTATTTATTTATTTATTATTACTATTTATTTCAGCCCTCGTATTCTCTCCCATTTATCTTCACACTCTCCCGAATAAATATATAATAACGCAAAGAGAGATCGCAAGGACAGGCCAGCTTAGGAACAGGTGGGGCGCTTCGGGACACGGCAGGTACACGCGCTTGGTTTACAAGTGGATGCAGTGTGGAGTCTGAGTGTACAGGGGCGACTTCGGTTCACAGTGACGCTACGTAGTATTGACAAAACTCTGATCTGCTTTAAGCCTGAGTGATGAAAACGTAAAACTGTGTGTGTGTGTGTGTGTGTGTGTGTGTGTGTGTGTGTGTGTGTGTGTGTGTGTGTGTGTGTGTGTGTGTGTTGTCATTTTTCTTTATCTAAGAATTATTATTTTTCCATGCTGTCAAAATATTTCACCAATTTCCAGTTTTTTTTTTATTTATTTATTTATTTTTTCATGCATTTCTTATATCAGGTTAGAGTTTTTCCAATAGTAAATTTACGTGTGGCCTTGTCTGGAGACCGCGTGTCTGGTACAAGGATCATTTGGCGATTAGAAACGGAGAGCAGAGTAGTAATAGTAGTAGTAGTAGTAGTAATGATAGTGATGGTGGTGGTGGTGGTGGTGAGGGTGGCGGTGGTGCCCATAAACCTTACAAACTTGATTAAACGAAAAATCCTATATCATTCTCAAGAAAATCCAGAATTCTTGAAAGTTGAAATGGAAAAAGCAGTGATTTCCTTACGAGGCGAGGAGGCGGGGAGACGATGAGGGGGAGAGAGGGTGAGGGGCGGGGAGGCGATGAGAAGGGGAGGATGAAGAGGCGGGGAGGCGAAGAGGAGGAGGGTAGGGGCGCGAAATGCAAAGGAGGGAGAAGGCGAAGAGAAAAGGAGAAGGTACGGGTGTGGAGGGATGGGGCGTGAAATGTGAGGGAGAGAGACTTGTGGGCGTGTATTGGGCGTGGAGGGTAAGGGAGAGAAAGAGACTGTGGGAGTGTATAAGGCGTGGAGGTGAGGGCGTGGAGGATAAAGGGAGAGAGATAGAGAGACTGAGGGGGTGCATAGGGCGTGCAGGTGAGGGCGTGGAAGATAAGAGAGGAGACTGTGGGAGTGTATAGGACTTAGAGGTGAGGGCGTGGAGGTGAGGGCGTGAGGTACGGGCGTGGTGTCAGTGAAGGCGTGTGGTGTCAGTGAAGGAGTGGAAGTGAGGGCGTGTGGTGTTAGTGAGGGAGTGGAAGTGAGGGCGTGTGGTGTCAGTGAGGGCGTGGGGGTGAGGGCGTGTGGGGTTAGTGAGGGCGTGGAGGGTAAAGGATGAAAAGTGATTTGTCTCAAGGGTGTTGACATTATCTGACAGCATCAGTGGGCATAGTACCCCCTCCCCCGTTACCCACGCCCTGTCTCAACACAACCCTCCCTCACCTCGCTCCCCCTCCTTCCCTCCCTCCGTTCTCTCTCCTCCTCCTCCTCATCCCTCACACTCATGTATAGGTAATGTCACTGTGAATAATGCATATCTTTGTTTCTCTCATTGTTAAGTGACGTGTGTGTGTGTGTGTGTGTGTGTAGTTACTGGGCGTTGTGCTGCGTAAGTCTCTCTCTCTCTCTCTCTCTCTCTCTCTCTCTCTCTCTCTCTCTCTCTCTCTCTCTCTCTCTCTCTCTCTCTCTCAATCGCGGGCCATTCCAAATTCTCATTTTTCTCCTTTCTAACAAGGTGTTCCATTCTCTCTTTCCTTCCTTTCCCTATTTCATCCGCACCCTTACCTCCCTCCCCCTTCTCCCTCCATCTACAGAACCCTCTATTTACCTCCCTCCCTCTCTCCCTCCCTCCTTCCCTTCGGACACTCTCCCTCCGTCCTTCCTTCACCCTCCTTCTTTTCTCCCTTCCACTACGACCTCTCACTTGCCTCTCTCTCTCTCTCTCTCTCTCTCTCTCTCTCTCTCTCTCTCTCTCTCTCTCTCTCTCTCTCTCTCTCTCTCTCTCTCTCTCTCTCTCTCCGGACATATTCTTTTCGCTTCCCTCACACATGACTTACAACCAAACTAGAAATTGCAAAGTCATATATTTCATTTCTATTTCCCGGCCAGTCTCCTTTTAGTTATGTAGATGTGCTGTATTGAAGGGACTGACTGACTGACTGACTGATTGACTGAGTGACTGAATGACGCCCACACTCACTTAACAAACTTGACTAACTTGACTGATCCACTTGACTTACTCATCGTCTAAATCACTCATTAATTTGACTGACTGTCCGATGCACTTGACTTAACCACTCACTCACTTACTTGCTTAACTGGCTGATTGAGTTGAATGAATTTGACTGCCAGACTGATATGTGTTTATGAATAGCGGAGTGAGTGAGAGGAGTCCGGTAAGTGTCCGGTAAGAGTGAGTGAAAGTAAATGTGAGAGAGTAAGTGAGAGGTGTTTCAAAGGCGCTCAACACACCAACCAGTCAATCCCCCTCCCCCCCAAAAAAAAAAGTGTGAATAAATAACTAACTTCATAGGCAAGGAAGTAAGTGTGTTTAATGTTAGATCCTCAGGCAGTGAAAGAGTGAGAGTGAGAGTGAGAGTGAGTGAGTGAGTGAGTGTGTGAGTGAGTGAGTGAGTGTTTGTGTGAGTGTGTGTTTGAGTGAGTGAGTGTTTGTGTGAGTGTGTGTTTGTGTGAGTGTGTGAGTGAGTGAGTGAGTGAGTGTTTGTGTGAGTGTGAGTGAGTGAGTGAGTGAGTGAGTGTTTGTGTGAGTGTGTGAGTGAGTGAGTGAGTGAGTGTTTGTGTGAGTGTGTGAGTGAGTGAGTGAGGGTTTGTGTGAGTGAGTGACTGACTGAGTGTTTGTGTGAGTGTGTGTGAGTTAGTGAGTGTGTGAATGTGTGAGTGTGTGAGTGAGTGACGGTTTGTGTGTGTGAGTGAGTGAGTGAGTGTTTGTGTGAGTGAGTGAGTGAGTGAGTGAGTGAGTGAGGGTTTGTGTGAGTGTGTGAGTTTCGAAAGCACACACCAACAACAACAATAACAACGCCACTAAACTCAAAATAGACGTGCATGTAAATAAGTTTGGCGGTCAAGAGAGAAAGTGAGTGAGGTAAACACCAAATCCTCCTCGGACGGTGAAATAGCGAGCGAGTGAGAATATACGAGGAAATAAATGAGTAAAAAATTTTAAAACCACGCAACAAAATAACACTACCACCACCACCACCACCATTACTAAGAAAAAAAAAAGCTTTCCAGTCCTTCTAGCTCTAACAAACACACCCAAACATACTTGCCATTTCACCTTCGTTCCATACCTACACACACACACACACGCACACACACACACGCAGACACGCACACATACTCGCAATTTTTCATGTATTACTGCCCGGAGATGAAATTGCCTTGGCGTCTCTCAGGAGTTCCGCAGGGTAGGAGTCCCAGATACTCGTAGTTTTCTCCCACTGGAACTTGAAAGGGCGCCGCTCGTGGAGGGGGACGCAGCTCCGGCGATAAGATCTTGGTGCGGAGCTGCCGGCGGGGTGGGGGTTATTTATTAGACATTGATGTGTTTGACGGGTCACTTTGCGTCCCAAGAAGAAAGACAAAGGTTCCAGACAGATTTCCGGCGCCTCCAGTGTGTGTGTGTGTGTGTGTGTGTGTGTGTGTGTGTGTGTGTGTTTATCTGGTCTTTCATCATAATTTCGTTTTGTTTTGTGTGCTTTTCCTCTCTTTTTTTTCTCTCTCTCTTCTCTTTTCCTCACTCTTGTCTCCTTCTCCCCTCCTCCTCCTCCTCCTCCTCCTCCTCCTCCTCCTCCTCCTCCTCCTCTTCTTCCTCCTCCTCCTTGTTTTCGGTTCTTTTCCTCCCTGTCCCCTTCATTCTCCTTATTTCTGCCTCACTCCTCTTCCTTATTTTTGCCCACTTTCTCACTTTATCATACCTCGCATCGCCTTTCTCGTATTTCTTTCATTCCTCTTAAAACATCTTCCTTTCGGCCTTTTCTTTTCGTAATTTCTGTTCCCTCTTTCTCTCCTTCTCTGTTCCTACCTTCGTTACTTCATTTTTCGTTTGTTTATTCCTTTCTTCTTGCCTTCCTCCTTTCCTTCCTATTTCCGTCCTTTTGCTCATTCCTTCCTTCCTATCTCGTAACATCCTTCCCCCTTCCTTCCATCAACACGTCTTCTCATCTACACCCTGCGCCACCTCACCTCGCCTCACCTGCCTCGCTCTCACTGTCTCAATCAGTCACCTGTGTTTATGAACCTCCCGACAGGTGTGGATGCCAATCAGTGGCCGGGATCAGGTGTGGTGTGGCTTTTAGCAGGTGGTATTTAGGCCGCAACTTGCACCTTTCGAACACACCTGAGCGGGGCTGCTACTGTCCAAATTGTTTTAGTGCGCTGCGCCAAGACGAGTTACGAGTGCTCTTTTTTTGTGACCGCCTGCTGCTCTTTCCTGTCACCCGAGCTGAGATCAATCGCTTCAGTCCCTCTCTCTCTCTTCGCTTCTCTGCTTCTGTACCGCTGGTTTGTGGTGTGACGATGTTTGGTTGCTGTTTGCGTCTCTATGTAATATGTTTGACCATCACGAACGTTGCAATGGGGAAGAAGAAAGGGTGATTTTTTTGTTGGTGATGTCTATCGAGTGACGGTGTTTGGTTGTTATTTGTGTCTCTTAGTGCTGTCTAACTATCACGAACGCTGCATTGGGGAAGAAATAAAGGAAAGGTTAGAAGTAAGGGTGCTTGGTCGTGTTTAATGAATGGATGCAAGCTCCTTGGCATTACGTATAACTGTACCACGAATGAAAGAAGATTAAAAATAAAACAGATGCTAGGAATAAAGATGATTTTGTCACAAGGTACTAAGGATTATTTTACACTTCATCATTCATCACTTTCTTTTTTTCTCTCTCTCTCTCTCTCTCTCTCTCTCTCTCTCTCTCTCTCTCTCTCTCTCTCTCTCTCTCTCTCTCTCTCTCTCTCTTTCTCTCTCTCGTGTCAAGGAGACTCGACAGACCGAAAATGGAAGGAAGAAAAAAGACCACTCAACTTGTCAAGATAAAGTCGAAAAAGTTGGCCAGTTTAGCTTCGGGCGTGTCTTGATATTCTTCCCTTTGAAACACCCGAAGTCTTAGAAAGGAGGAAAGACAGAAGTAGGCAAAGAGTCCCAGAGTGTACCAGTGGAAGGCAGCGTGTGGTGAGGATTATTACAGAAACCATTCAGTAAAGGATCTCTTCATGTATATAAAACAATACCACTTAATGCAACTTTCTGACAGGAGTGATTCTTTCCTGTAGATTTGGAGTGAGACAGGAAGGCGTTTGTTGAATAATGTGCGGCCTCCTATCACATTACATCACCTAACGTAACATCAGATTAATTCATTACGCTAATACCAGATCTCTCTCCATATATATCAACCAGAACCCTTTGGCTGTTACTTGATACATCTTTCCTTAATTGCTAATCACTCTGAGACATCTTTATTTGTTCTACAGCCACCTCTAGTCCTTAAACTGGATAGAAATTGCAAGATCTTTTCTTTTTCATCCCCTTATTTCCTCGTAGATGCTTATAAAAAGACTTCATGTATTACGTCTGATGTTTTTAATTGTTTCGTATCACAGTGAAAGGGTTAATGAATACAACTTTATGACACAAATGGTTCTTTCCTGTATGTTCAGAGTTCAGGCGTCTGTTGAAAAATGTCAGCCCCTCCATCACAAAACATCACATCAGGCAGCTCGTTACGCTATAACACCAGACACAGCACAGTCCCGCCGCGCCATGACAGTGATAAGAAAAGCATCTCACCGCACCAATACACACACACACACACACACACACACACACACACACAGGACATTTCTTATCGCGTCTGGCCAGCAAACAGGAACAACTGCCAGAACTACACTACTCAACCACACTTGTTATAACCTTCTATCACCCCTACTACCATTTCTCTTATCTCCACTACCACCACTACCACCACCAACACACGTGAAATCTTAAGAGACAAGTCAAGTTAGAGAGAGAGAGAGAGAGAGAGAGAGAGAGAGAGAGAGAGAGAGAGAGAGAGAGTCAGGGCGGTAATTTCAAGGTTCCAATGATACGTTTCTGATAATGATGGTGGTCTGCGGCTGAATTATGGCGGCCAGTTATGTTCAAGGGATGACATTGTATATACGAGGGTGTGTGTGTGTGTGTGTGTGTGTGTGTGTGTGTCTGTCTGTCTGTGTTGAGGTGTACGTGGGTGAATGTCTGTGTGTGTGTGTGTGTGTGTGTGTGTGTGTGTGTGTGTGTGTGTGCGCGCGTTTCGTCTGGTTCAGCTCAGGGAAATGTGAAATAATACAGTTTGCGGAAGGAAAGTCTCTCTCTCTCTCTCTCTCTCTCTCTCTCTCTCTCTCTCTCTCTCTCTCTCTCTCTCTCTCTCTCTCTCTCTCTCTCTCTCTCTCTCTCTCTCTCCAGGAAAAAGGTAGAGAAGGAAGGAAAAGGAGGAAGGCTTTTGAAATGGTAGACAAAGTAAAGACTAAAGAAAAAAACAAGAATTCTCTCTCTCTCTCTCTCTCTCTCTCTCTCTCTCTCTCTCTCTCTCTCTCTCTCTCTCTCTCTCTCTCTCTCTCTCTCTCTCTCTCTCTCTGAAACCAGCCTCCAGAAACGCACAGGAACGGTAGCTTAGACAAGACACACACACCTACTGTTATCACACATATGTAATGGAGCCGCGCACTCACCCAAACCACGAAGGAAGAGGAAGAGGAAGAGGAGGAGGAGTGGGGGGAGGAGGAGGAGGAAGAGGAGTACCGTTGTTTCTGCATAGCTCCTCCTCTCTTCCCTCCCAATATGTTAACAAGAGATTAAGGCAATGAGTCTCAAATGAAGCGTTGGGGTAAGTTAAGTCGCAGGAGGTAGAGGGAATATGTTACTCTGTTTGTAATGCGTAAGATGATCTGCTGGGTGAGAGAGAGAGAGAGAGAGAGAGAGAGAGAGAGAGAGAGAGAGAGAGAGAGAGAGAGAGAGAGACGTACAGATGCAGAGGCTGAAACAGGAACAGAGAGAGCGACTTGACCAGACAGATAGACAGACAAAAAAAAAGAAACAGAGAGAAAGAGACAGAGAGACAGAAAAACACACATTTAAAACAGACAGACAAACAGACACAAGAAGCAATAACCATCAACCTAACAGAGAAACAGAGAGACACAAAGCGACAGAGAAACAGACAAAAAAAGGCAGAAACCAAAAACAAATAGAAAGAAAAAAAGAAACAAAAGAGAGAGAAAGACAAGAGAGACAGAGAAACTGAAAACAGAAAACAGACACAGAAAGACAAAACAAATATAAAAATACAGAGAGAATGAAAGAGACAGAGAAAAACACAGAAACACAAAAAACAACGAAACACAGACAGACTCCAAACAAACAGACAAAACACACAAACGAAGAAACAGACAGACAAACAGACAGACAGAGGCAAGAACTGGTAAACTGGTAACCTAATAACAATCTATCCAATCCCAACATTACCCAAGATTCACAGTTGCTAACCTGGCCGCGGGAAAAGTGTCAATATTGGCCTGCGACTTGAGTAAATGACGGAGCGGGGACAAGACAGTGTTCCTCCCGGCCTCATCTAAGGGCGGAGGGCGGCAGGAGAAGCGGGAGGATTCGGGCCGTCGGGAGGGAAAGGTGTCGGATCGCAGTGGGCGGGAGGACTTGTGTAAGGGACGTGGGAGGGCGGCAGGTTGGGATGCTGGTTCGTGTGGGTGATGATAGTGGTGGTTGTGGTGGTGGTGTGATGGTGGTTTGGTTAAGTTAGTGATTATAGTAGTAGTTGTTGTAGTGGTAGTAGTAGTAGTAGTAGCAGCAGTACTGGCAGTAGTAGTAGTGGTAGTGGCAGTAGTAGTAGTAGTAGTAGTAGTAGTAGCAGCAGTACTGGCAGTAGTAATAGTGGTAGTGGCAGTAGTAGTAGTAGTGGTGGCGGTGGTGGTTGTAGTTGTGGTGGTAGTGGAAGGGTTAGTTGTAGTAATTGTAATTGTTGTAATTGTTGTTGTTGTTGTTGTTGTTGTTGTTGTTGTTGTTGTTGCTGTGGAATCATAACCACAACAGTTGTAGGTGTAGATGGAACAGCAGGAGTGGTGATAGTATTATTATTAGTAGTAGTAGTATTAGTAGTAGTAGTATTAGTAGTAGTAGTAGTAGCAACATTAGGAGTAGTAGTAGTAGTAGTAGTAGTAGTAACAGTAGGAGTAGTAGTAGTAGTAGTAATAGTAGTAATAGTAGTATAACATATCACCCTTGCGTCATAGGGAAATGTGAGTGAATTTCCTGAAAAAAAGTATGAAAATTCTAAGGAAACCACCATCCATACTTAGAGAGAGAGAGAGAGAGAGAGAGAGAGAGAGAGAGAGAGAGAGAGAGAGAGAGAGAGAGAGAGAGAGAGAGAGAGAGAGAGAGAGAGAGAGAGAGAGAGAGAGAGAGAGAGAGAGAGAGAACCAAGAATAACACTGCCATAAACAAAACCCCTCGGACACGAAGCACAGAACCAAGAGGTAATTAAAATCACTCTATAGACTCTGCGTTACGACTCATTCACTTTTTATACACGTGGGGGACTCCAGACACGAAGCACTACCCTCCCTCCACCAATCACCAACCGCCACTCCATTATCTTGGCCTGTGATTGGTGGGGGAGCAGGGGCGTCAAGTGGCGGTCGACCAATCACTCTGGGGGGATTAAGGCAAGACGTCCCATTTGATATAATTGCAGAATGACGGTGGAAATTGTCCCATGGCAGTAACATCGGCGATAACAGCGGCGTGGAATGATAGACTTGGCGGTGATGTAGTGGAGGTGATAGCGTGGAGGTGGAGGAGGAGGTGGATGGATAGACAGGAACGTTAGATTAGAGGGACAGAGAGATATAGAGAGGTGGGGTGAGAGGCGGAAACGGACGGGGATGTATAGACGGAGGCGTGGCATTAGAGGGACAGAGATGGAAAAGCTGAGTAATGAAGAGGGAGACAGGTGAAGAGACTGAAGATGGGGTTAGGACAGTGATGGAGAGGTGGAGTAATAGAGAGAGAGACAGATAGACAGAGACGGAAGGTTGGAATGAAATAGACAGACTATGGGATTAGAGAGAGAGAGAGAGAGAGAGAGAGAGAGAGAGAGAGAGAGAGAGAGAGAGAGAGAGAGTGTGTGTGTGTTTGGGACTGTTAGATGTCGTCGGCACTGCATGTCTCTTAGTGACATGAGTTAAAATACTGTTATTGTACATCTCATGTGCATACAGATGCACAGAACATTGATCGTTGTGATACTTGCGAAATTCTGCATCGACTTTTAAATACATTGTATGGATATTTTGAAAGAGGTTCGTCAAAACCATTATTTTTCGTGCTTATTTAGTAATACTGTTATCAGTATTTTAAATACGGCATATTAGAAGTCTAAAATCTATTGATTTGGACAATGAAAAGAATGAAAAATAAGACTGCACTATATAGCATGACATAACATACTCAGTAACATCGTGATATAAGGATTTAGTTATATTTCTGGGGTTTTTAGTATCTATTTCACGAAGTAAGCGACATGGCAAAGTAATTGAACAGGAAAACGCACATCTCTCAGGACTGCTCTGGCGTGACAGGAGAGGAACACAGGAAGCCACAGGTTCATGGAGTAGTGGCGTAGACGCTGCAGCAGGAATTAACTGGTTGTCCAACTACGTGTTTGTTAACTTCAACTAAGGCGGGCCAGTCAGATGTTTGTTTTGCTTAGATATACAGCATTACTCGCGCCAGGACACTGGAGTTGCCTATTTTCAATTAAAATTGTTGATTAAATATTGTTAAAATTTGATCTGTGTAATTTGGAGCATTAAGTGGTGCAGACATGTCTTCATTTTTACTGTCGTTTACATTAATACGCTTCCGATCAATGGTGTACTTTTTTCGGGAATCTCGAGATTCATATTTGATGCATATTTGATATTGCTCCCATGTGTGAGAAGGAGACATGTCTGGTGCTGCCGCCTGGTGACAATCACTAGTTTACCAAACTCCCGGACGGAGAAGTAAGAGTCCATTTACGTAAAACAGGAAGTAGGAGAAGGATAAGAAAGATGTAGACTGATAGAGAGATAGGAGATGGAACGAGAGAGAGAGAGATAGGAGATGGAACGAGAGAGAGAGAGAGAGAGAGAGAGAGAGAGAGAGAGAGAGAGAGAGAGAGAGAGAGAGAGAGAACGATACAGACTGATAGAGATATGGAGAGAGATGAAACTAGAGAGACGTACACAGAAAGGCAGAGAGAAAAAGAGATAAGAAAGATGCAGAGAAATTAAACTAGAGAGACAGACAGACACAGAAAAAGAGAGAGATTACCTGTGAAATATTCCTACAAAAAAAAAGAAAGAAGGAAAGAAAAAAAAACATCATCCCTAAATTCAGAAAGTGATACATAAAAAAGTGAATTTTCAGAAAACACGAAATGGACAGATGTGGACTCGTTGCGGTGTTGCTATGGATAATTTGGGAGACTTTCTTAGGTGTGTGTGTTGGGAGGGGGAAGGGGGGATAGAGGCGGTTCCCCAACAGTCTGGTTTAACGCAATTTTTATGTTGATGGTTACGAGGGTGAGGGGATGAAAGAGAGAGAGAGAGAGAGAGAGAGAGAGAGAGAGAGAGAGAGAGAGAGAGAGAGAGAGAGAGAGAGAGAGAGAGAGAGAGAGAGAGAGAGAGTTCAGAATCACAAAGGCATGAAAGAAAAGAGGGAAATAAAGAAAATACATACATAAAGAGTTCCCGAATAAAGATAAGGCGAAAAAAGAAAAGAAACGAAGGAGGGAAAATTCAAAAGGCAGGACAATAAATAACGAAAGAGACAAAACTTCACGAAAAAAAGAAAGAAAAAAAAATATCGAACAAAAGAAAAACGAGTAAGAAAGAAAAAAATCAAAATACAAGATAAAATAAACAAGTAAAGATAAAAAAAACTAAACGAAAAAAAAAATAAATAAAAGGCATTGACATAGAAAAAAATAATTAGAGCATATACAACTTATCTTATCGACAGTATTAATTTCATCTAATAAAGAGAGCATTTTTTTCACCTTATCTCGATCAGTCCGGGTTCCAATTACAAAAGGATAATAAAGGGTTGGTTACGGCCCAGAGAGAGAGAGAGAGAGAGAGAGAGAGAGAGAGAGAGAGAGAGAGAGAGAGAGAGAGAGAGAGAGTAGCAGTTTCAAACCCCATATTCTTTTCATTTTCTCTCGCTATGTACATCTGTCCGTCATATATATTTCCTTCCTCTCTCTCTCTCTCTCTCTCTCTCTCTCTCTCTCTCTCTCTCTCTCTGGGTAATGGACGGAGAAGTAAGAGTCCATTTACGTAAAACAGGAAGTGGAAAAGGCAAGATTTGTGTCCATTCGTAAAACTATCGTGTCGACAGAATTTCTTGAGTGAGTGAAGCAGTAACTCTTTTTTTCTTTTTCTTTTTTTTTTCATTCCTTTCCTCTTCAGTTTTTTTTTTTTTTTTTGTCTCCTGCTACCGCGTGGCTTGTAAATTCCTCAACTCTCTCTCTCTCTCTCTCTCTCTCTCTCTCTCTCTCTCTCTCTCTCTCTCTCTCTCTCTCTCTCTCTCTCTCTCTCTCTCTCTCGAACCATCCAACTCTTTTCTCTGCGTTATTTTGGAAGAGAGAGAGAGAGGGTCGAGGGAGAGAGAGAGAGAGAGAGAGAGAGAGAGAGAGAGAGAGAGAGAGAGAGGGAGAGGGGAGGGATGAGGGGAGAAGGGAATACGCAGTTATATTATCGCCTCTCCCTCTTCTTTCCCCTTCTTTTCCCTTTCTTTCTCCACTTACTCACTCCCTTCTGTTTTGTTCCCCTCCCTCTCCTCCCTCTCCCTCCCTTCTCCCCCTCCTTCTCTCCCCTCTCTTTCCTCCCTCCGCAAGTATTGTTCTATAGCCCTGTTTACACCTCTCTCTCTCTCTCTCTCTCTCTCTCTCTCTCTCTCTCTCTCTCTCTCTCTCTCTCTCTCTCTCTCTCTCTCTCACATCACAGAAAACCCCCTCGCATTTGTTTGTTCTTTCCTTTGTGTTCCCTTGGGCCTCCCTCCGTCAGCGCCTTCTATAGGAGAGAAAGACGCCCTAGGAACTTCATGAGTCTGGCGGGGGAGTGACGGGCGCTCTCTTGTCCACCAGAAGGTAATGCAGACAATTTATGGAGGCTCGAGTTTTAGCGAAGAAAAGTTTGCGCGATTTTTACCCCTTACTAGAGAGAGAGAGAGAGAGAGAGAGAGAGAGAGAGAGAGAGAGAGAGAGAGGGGGGGTTAGGGAAAGGGGATTGGAGCGGTAAATCTAAGTGAAGATACGTAAGAGGAATGGAAGAAAAATGAGAGGGGGAGGAGGAGGAAGAAGAAGAAGAATAAGAGGATGACGAGGACAAGAAGGAGGAGGAGGAGGAGGAGGAGGAGGGGAAGGAGAAATAAGAGTAGGAATAAGAAGAGAAAAAGGAGGATTCCATTAATATAAGTTGAAAGAAAAATGAGGTCAAGAAGAAAATATATTTGCCTCTAAATTTTCGAATGAAGCATTATTGAGAGAGAGAGAGAGAGAGAGAGAGAGAGAGAGAGAGAGAGAGAGAGAGAGAGAGAGAGAGAGAGAGAGAGAGAGAGAGAGAATTACACATACACCCATAAGGAGGGAAATAAATGAGAGGGAGGAAAATGAAGGGAGGAGGAGGAATAAGGGAGAGGAGGACATTACAAAGGAAGGAGAGAGAGAGAGAGAGAGAGAGAGAGAGAGAGAGAGAGAGAGAGAGAGAAAAGAGGAAACTTGGAGGAATATAAATCACTCTACTTGAGAAACACGAGGAGACCAATCACCTGAGACTCACCTGTACACACACACACACACACACACACACACACACACACACACACACACAAACAGCTGGTCCCCTCTCCTTTCAAACTTAGTAGGTAATCTAAATGTAATTGTTTCGTTTTCGTGTTTCTCACAAATTGCAACACACAGGAATGAGCAGGAAAAGGAGAGAGAGAGAGAGAGAGAGAAAGGAGAAAAAGAGAGGCATGTAGTTGTAGGTAAGAGAGAGAGAGAGAGAGAGAGAGAGAGAGAGAGAGAGAGAGAGAGAGAGTAGTGACAGGGAGGGATTGAGAGGTGAACATAAACAAGATAAGATTTGACTTTATCACGAAGACTCTCCTGTTCCCTCTTCCCTTTATCGTCTCACTACCAGAGTCACCCTCCCTTCTCCCTTCACCGACCCCCTTCCTTCTCTCTTTTCTCTTCTCTCTTCTCTCTTCTCTCTTCTCTCTTTTCCCTTCCCTTTCTCTGCCTTTCTTCTGTCCCAGACTCTTTATTCCTCCTCTCAGCCTCTCACTCCCGTTTCTCATTTTCTTCTTCATTTCCCTTCCTCTCCTCTTTCCTCCCTCTCTCCCTCATTCCCTCGCAGCTTTACAAACAGATGGCCGTGAAATGTTAGGGCCACACACACACACACACACACACACACACACACACACACACACACACACACACACACACTCAGTCAATATGTATGTATTTATGTAAACAACTCTTCTAATCAATCCACGCACATTTTTTTTTAAGGCTATGTGTTGCTGGATGTGTATTAAATGTGTGCTATGCTGTTATACTATACATTCTATACAAACATTTGACTGCTGTGCGCTGTGATCCTCCTTGCGCCTCACGACATGATGACACACAACACGCAAGGGAATCTTAACCACCCCCTCTTTTCTTTTCTCTTTTTTTTCTTGTTATTTTTTCTTCCAAGAGTGCACAGCGAGGCTCCCCTTTTCCCACCCATGCATCCTGATTTCCGCTGTGACTGTCGAGACATTGGCCAGCATTCTTGAAACTCTCCAGCGCCGCACCTCCACTACTTTCAGAAGGCTGTGGTTGACGTGTCACTGGTTTTTAAGAGTGTTTTTTACGGTTCTAGTGATAGATTAACAATATTTCTACATTATGAGCAAGAGAAACACTCTTGAGAACTGGGCTAATCATCTATGTGGCCTTGGAGGATAGTCGTTGTAAAAGAGAAGCGTTTCATGATACGTTTGAGTTTATTAAGGCGAAGCAACACCGCGGTCTTATTGCCTGCTGGGTGACGGTAAAGCTCGGGAGTAATACTGCGTGCGTGAAAGTGCCCACATCGCATGCTACGGTAGTCCAACATCGCAAACGCACATTAGGAATAAAGTTTAAGAATATTGTAGTGAAAGTGAACGATGAGGCAGAGAAAATGATAGAGTCGGATTTTTTTTTTCTTTTTTATAGATTACGTATTGAATTTGTCGTTTGTTTCAGTTGTCTTGTTGTTGAAGTTAATTCGCTGACATGTGCTGTGGTATCCAGGGTCAATGTTTGTGGGGTGTGATGGAAGTGTTAATGAAGTAAAGAGCAAGAGTTTAATTTTCCTCCTTTTGTGGGGTGTGATGGAAGTCTTAATGAAGTACAGGGCAAAAGTTTAATTTTCCTCCTCATTGTCTGAACTGGAGAAAGAAACAAGCGTGGGTGGAGGATTTTGGGCCTCGCTTGGGACCGGAGACGGAAAGTGAAGTGGAGGAGGGATGTTTGGTGTGGAGGGAGCTGTTGGGTGTCGAGCAAAGATGTGAGTGGAGGAGGTGGAAGAGCTTGAGTGTGGAGGAAGCATTGGACGTAAGATACAATTATAGACAATTTTACTCCATGTTAAGAGCACGTACTTATTGTGCATATCTTTACTTGTTTATGCTATAGGAAGGTGTGTTGATATGCTGTAGTATTAGGTTAGGTTAAATTAGGTGTTGGGAGTGGAGTAAAGTGGCTGGTAGGTATGGGTGGAGGGGAGGTGTGGGTGCTAATGAGGGTGTTGTGGATACGTAAATTTTAGTGTATGCATTGTGGCGTCCGCTCATCCCCTCGAGGCTTGCCAGGACAGGACTCGTGGGTGGACGGCGGCGGCGGAGGGTCATGAGAGCCATTACCTTGATTAGCTGACGGGGAGACGCGGGCGGGGAGTGTTGACGGAGGGAAGGCGGGGAGACAAGGGGAGTGGCAGGAAGAGATGTAGAACCTGGGAGAAGCTGATGGAGAGACGCGGGGGTAGATATGTTGACGGAGAGACGGCGGGGAGACAAGGGGAAGCAAGAAGAGATGTGGAGACTGGGAGGCCATGGGGAGGAGGGGAGAGATACAAGGTGAGGAGAGAAGTGGTGAGGGCTGCGTGGTGGAGGTGGTGAGGGCTGCGTGGTGGAGCACAGTAAAGTGAGAGAAGGGACTGGTAAGGGAGGATGTAGTGAGGAATGAGCGGCGGGAAAGATGAAGACTGAACAGGGAAAGATAGAATTCAGTGAGAATATCTTTCAACTCTCACGCAAAAACAAGAACTCGGTGCCGATACTTTTGTTACATAGAGATACAGTTACAATTGTTATTCACTAAATATATATATAAGAAACAAAGCAGACAGGGAAGATAATAAAAGTACAGTGGAAGAGTGGACACACAAAGCATCCTCCTCCACACGCTCCCCCTCGTCCACCTCCTTTGAAGAATAGTGGCTTTCATCACCAATCAACAAGCAGTTTATTGCACACCGCACCATTAAACCAAGCATCCTCTACACGGACATGCGTTAATGGCAGAATAAAAAGACTCCTTAAGGTATTTACGAGAGGCGGGCAGTGTTGCTAACTGACGCATCAATATTCAATCGCAACACTTCAGCGGCCAAACCTCATCCACTACCACCACCACCACCACCACCTTCACTATCTCCATTTCCACCATCTCCACCGCTTCCACCATCACCAGAATGACAACTCCACGCCCTTAACAGCATCATGACGAGTAGAGTCATTTAATCAGCTCTAACTATGTCGTCAAGAGCGAAATGGCGTGTGTATGTGTGTGTACGTGTGTATGTGTCGCTGCGCGCCCCTCGATCCTTGCGGCGTTGCATTGAGTCGTAAGGTCCTTGATGAAGGGGCGTGGCGGGGACATTGGGGGGGCTGCGGGGGTCGTGGGGCGCCTTTATGACATCGCACGACCATTAAGACAGGTCAGAAAACTACACCGAGTCATCTCACGCCGCCTTCATATCATATCCTTCTCCCCTTCCTGTGTCTCCCGCCCGGCGCCGCCACTCTGACGAAGCCGCGCGTCCGCCTCCTTCAGAATTTCAGGATACGGGAGCAGTGATTCCTTACATGTGTAGGAGAGGGAGGGGAGGAGAGGGGGATGTTTTTCTTAGGTATTATAGTGTTTTAAGTGGAAATAAAAGTAACTATGTCATCGTTATGTTGTAAAGTTAACGATCTATGTTTTATTTACGAGTGGTTAGATCTCTCTCTCTCTCTCTCTCTCTCTCTCTCTCTCTCTCTCTCTCTCTCTCTCTCTCTCTCTCTCTCTCTCGTTCTCATTTCCATTATCTCACACGCCCTGTCCATCCATTCACTCTCTATCGGTCACTTCTTTATCAACATGCAAATATTTATCGCCTTATTTAGTTTATTCACTTCTCCGATATACAGCAAGTCTCGTCGCCACTTTTGCTTGTGCGTGTTTGTTCTGTTGGCCTCCTGTTTTTACTTCTTTGTCTCTACTACCTATTTGTCTGTCTTTCTGTTATATTTGTTTGTTTCGTTGTTTGCTTGCTTATGTCATTAGTATTCTGTAGATTATATTTATTCGGTCCCTACTCTCTCTCTCTCTCTCTCTCTCTCTCTCTCTCTCTCTCTCTCTCTCTCTCTCTCTCTCTCTCTCTCTGTTTATTTTTAGTTATTCTTAACAATTTGCCTTTTGTTACGACTCTAAAAATTAGTATATTTATTTTCTATCTATCTACCTATGTCTATCTATCTATCTGTCTGTTTGCCTGTCTGTCTAATACTTTAAGGTATCCTTTCTTCATGTGATTGAAATAAAGATAACTAGCTAAGTAACTAACTAACTGACTGATTGACTGACTAACAAAATAAATAAAGAAAGGACTCTTCTTAGTGGCTAAGCTCCCCGGCACTACTTTGTTCACCCCAACACATCCACACACTCACACACATCTTTCACCCTCCCTTGATCCCTGACCCTCTCCTCTCTCTCCCCGCACAGGCTCCTTGGACTCAACAGTGCCCAGATGCAGAGTTCGGCGGAGCTGGAGCCACACAGGTACCGCGAGGAGTGCAACAACTTGACCTACCTCGTGGCTAAACAGAAGCAGCTGTGTCGCCTCTCCCAGAACGTGCTCAAGGTACTGGGAGGAAGGAAAGGTGTTGTTATCTGTGTGGCGCCAGAGTTGTTGAAGGATGCTTGGTGTATTTATGTAGGTTTGCTGGGTTTTGTTGTTGTCGTTGGTGTTGGTGGTGGTGGTGGTGGTGGTGGTAATAGTGGTTGTGGTAGTAATAGGAATAGGAGAAGGAGGAGGAGAGGAGGAGGAAGAGGGAGAAGAAGCAGCATGAAAAAGGAAAGGAAGAAAAGAAAAAATAAATAAAAAGTAAGACTATAGAAAGTAAAGCCAGTGGTGACAGTGGCGTCGTGTGAAAGTGTCCTTAGTGGCCATTGGTGGCGTGCCGCTCAGGGTGGCGGCGCTGGTGGCGGGGGTGGGGGCCTCGGTACTTGTCACTCACTCGTTGTACTGAATTAGCAGAAGGGCCAGCCACTGGCAGCACCGCAACACCCAGGCTGGAAGGGCGCCCAGCAGCCCTCCCACGCGGCCTCGCCCTCGCGCCCTGCACCCCCTGGCTGGCCTCGCCTGTGTGGGGGTGTGCTGCTCCATGTGGTGGGAGCCTCCGACTTTCCTTCTCTGCCGCAGAATCCCGCGGGGCGTGGTGTCCCCGCCAGGCCGCTGTGGCGCGGTGGTGCAGGGGGCGCTGTCCTCCTCCGTGACCCAGCCGGTGTCCAGGTCATCCTCAGAATCCACGCTGATCTCAGAATCCAGACTGACGCTTTCCACGTCAGCATCATAATCCAGGCTGACTTTTTCCAGGTCAGCCTCAGAATCCAGACTGACCTCTTCCAGGTCAGCATCATAGTCCAGACTGACGCTTTCCACGTCAGCATCATAATCCAGACTGACCTCTTCCAGGTCAGCCTCAGAATCCAGGCTGACTTCCTCCTCTGCGTCCTGGAAGTCAGCCTCAGGATCCGGGCTGACCTGGTCCAGGGCGTCCTGGAAGATATCCTCGGCATCTGGACTGGCCTGCCCCAGCACGCCGCCGGTGCGGCCAGCGGTGCCGCCATCGCCAAGCCGCCTGCCGTTGCAGAACAGCGCCGTGTAGGCCTGACTGCCTCCCTCCTTCTTCTCCCCCACGAGGCAGAAGTAGAGGGCCGCCTGGCGCCCTTTGGTGGTGCACTTGAGGCCCCGCAGAAGGTCAGCCAGGCTCATTTCCTTCTCCAGGACGGGGGTCCCGCCCGCCAGGCAGGTCACCGTGACGGGAGTCTCCCCGTCCTTCTTCATCAAAGTCTTCACTTTGACGGTCGCCACCTGGGCGGCGGCGCGTGGGCCTGTCTCCTCGTCCTTGCCGGGGAAGGTGAAGGCAGCAAGGAGCCGCGCCTTCCTCCCACAGCAGCAGGAGGTTTTGCGGCAGCACAGCCTGACGCCGTCCACAGAGCCGCAGTCGCCCTGCAGCCTGAGCCCCGAGGTCACTTTGAGTGCAGTATTTTTCTGTCCCATTGTTGCTTTCTGAACGAAATTCAAATCTTGGGTGTCACGCCAAAAAGTCGAGGATCCTCAACTCGCCTCCACCGACCTTGCCCTTTTTCCTCCAGCGGTGAGGCCCCTCATCAGCTGGCAGAGAGAGAGAGAGAGAGAGAGAGAGAGAGAGAGAGAGAGAGAGAGAGAGAGAGAGAGAGAGAGAGAGAGAGAGAGTCCATCCCGGGCCGGGTTGGTGTGTACAGTTTTCCGGCGCTAACACAATTACAGAGAGAACGACATTCCGGAACCCGCCAATATATCCTTTATTCTCTCCTCCGAGGCAGCGTCTGGCGCGGCGCCCCCTCTTTCACACACACACACACACACACACACACACACACACACACACACACACACACACACACACACACACACACACGCACACAGTAAGTCTTCTATGTTACCCTCTATCTACCACATCATTGCTCACTCATTCTGTTCTTCCTCCTCCTCCTCCTCCTCCTCCTCCTCCTCCTCCCCCTCCTCCCCTTCCTCCTCATGCAGAAGGTAATAACATAATTCCACAAGACAACAGTACAATGGAATAACCAGCAATCCATTAAGAATAAAAACTCGTGCTGCATTCCCTCACGAGTGTATGAAAGTTAACACATCCAGTGACGTAATGAACTTGACTCAAACCTTGGACAGATACAGAGAGAGAATCAAAGAAAACAGATAGAGGGAAGGAGGGAGGGAGGAAAGTCATCGTGGTGGGTTTGCCGTAAAGGACAAAGCTAAGTAAGGGTGGAGGCAATGGTGGAAGATTGAGAGAAATGTAAGAGGGTCGAGAGAATGCAGGAAAAAATAAGGAATAGTAGAGGTGGAGGAGAAGAAGGTGGAGACTAGGATGTGTAAAGAAAAGGAAGAAAGAGGTGGATATGGAAGGTGAAGGTAAGGATTAAAGAAGTAAGGTGGAGAGTTGGGAGATTCGTATAAGAAGGGGGAGGGAATGCAGGAGGGGAAAAAAAAAAAAAGCATAGTGGAGGTGAAGGGGAGGAAGGTGCAGGCTAGGATGTGTAAAGGAAGGGATGACAGAGGTGGATATAGGGGGTGAAGGTAAGTATTAAAGAATGGAAACAATGGTGGATGGAGAAAACAAGAAATGAAAGAGGTGGAAAGAGGGATAGTAGGTGAAGGCAAAGTGGAAGAATGGAAGCACCGAATTAAAAAAAAAAAAAAAGAATGAAAAAGAAAAATGAAGGGAGGCTGCTAAGAGTGCAAGTGAAAGATGGAACAGGGAGAATAGAGAAATAAGTAAGAAAGTAAGAGATGAAGTAAAGTAGTGAGAGAAATTAGAGAGGGCAAAGAGGAGGGAGAGACACAGGGGCTTCTCACTTCATCACTCGCAGCCTCCCTCGCTCTTCCTCCTCTCCCCGCCTGGCATCTCCCGACCGTCAGGCTTCAATCATACTAATTAAAAACTTGTGAAGTCTCCGCGCCCTAACGATGTGCCTGTTGCGCCGCGCCTGGTTGCTGGAGGAGGAGGAGGAGGAGGAGGAGGAGGAGGAGGAGGAGAGAACGAATGGTAGGAGGGTAGACATAGAAGTGGTATTGTGTCTTTATTTAATTTACTTGTGTTTCTTGTTAGCTGAGAGAGAGAGAGAGAGAGAGAGAGAGAGAGAGAGAGAGAGAGAGAGAGAGAGAGAGAGAGAGAGAGAGAGAGAGGAGGGGAGGGCTAGTGGGCGTGGCTCCTCCCAGGTGAGTAGCGCCTTTCAACGCCATGCAAATCTCTCTCTCTCTCTCTCTCTCTCTCTCTCTCTCTCTCTCTCTCTCTCTCTCTCTCTCTCTCTCTCTCTCTCTCTCTCTCCGTACACTGTTATATCTATTGTTCTCAACTAACACATATTTCATTATAGTTCCTTGTAGCATTATTATTATTATTATTATTATTATTATTATTAGTAGTAGTAGTAGTAGTAGTAGTAGTAGTAGAAGTAGTAGTAGTAATGGTTGTTGTTGTTGCAGTACTTATTGTTGTTGTTAGTGGTGGTGTTGTTGTAGTACTTGTTGTTATTGTTGTTGTTGTTGTAGTACTTGTTGTTATTGTTCTTGTTGCAGTAGCAGTAGTGATAGGAACAGCAGAAAGAAAATTAATAGTAGTAGTGTAGAGTAATATAAAGTAGTAGTAGTAGTAGTAGTAGTAGTAGTAGCAGCAGCAGCAGTTGCAGCAGCAGCAGCAGCAGCAGCAGCAGCAGCAGCAGGAGTAGTAGTAGTAGTAGTAGTAGTAGTAGTAGTAGTAGTTATTGTTGTTGTTGTTGTTGTTGTTGTAGTAGTAGTAGTAATAGAAGCAGTAGTAGTAGTAGTTGTTGTTGTTATAGCAGCGGTAATAGTAATGGCCACGTGTCCCTTATCACAGACGGTGAGCCAGGGCGCCAGGATGGGCATCAGTCAGTGCCAGCATCAGTTCAGCATGCACCGCTGGAACTGCTCCACCTTCAGCGATTCCCCTTACGTGTTCGGCCACCTCCTCCGCATAAGTGAGTCACGGGAAAAGAAAATAACGAAAACTGCAAGAATCCATTAGACAATCACTTTACAAAACACGCCATTTTATTTCCACCTATCATCCCCATTCATAAATTTGTGTAATATTGTGAAGTTCGCTATTGACTCGGCATTAACAGTTTGTCATGAATCTCTCTCTTTTTCATTACTTATTAGATGGGAGGGGGCTTTGATGTTCTGTGTTGGGAGTGGGGAGTTATTCTATTCGCAGTGATGTAGTGAAGGGACCAATTAGTGGGAGTAGTGGAATGAAGTACTTGGGAATTATTCTATTGGGAGCCGTGAAAGTGAATGGACTAGGAGTAATTGCAATAGAGTGGTCAAGGAGTGAAGGGCTAGGGAATAATTCAAATAAAAGAAGTTATAAAATTAAGAGACCAGGAGTGAAGGACTTAGGAGTGATTCTAATGACAGTAGTGGTGGAGTGAAAAACTTAGATGATTCTAACAGGAGAGGTAGAGTGAAGGGATCAAGAGTGATTCTAGTGGAGTACTGAATAAACCACTCAGCCAGACAGCTTCCTCGTGTACAGATGAGTGAACACGCTTTCCCCGGCAGAGAGCAGGGAGAAGGCCTACGTGTACGCCATCTCAGCGGCGGGCGTGGCGTACAGCGTGACGCGAGCCTGCAGCCGCGGGGAGCTGACGGAGTGTGGCTGCGATGAGCGGATCCGGCAGCGACCCACGCGAGGCAGGTACGGCGCAGACTTTGCATGGGTGGTAGGTGATGGATAGACTGATAGTGTTTTCTTATTATTATTCTTTATATAAGAGTGGATTTGATCAAGGGCAACAAAAAAGATCGAAAAGAAATACCCCCCCGAAGATGCCAGTCCCCGAAGATATAGATAGATAGATAGATGAAAAGATTGGTAGTAAGGATAGAAACTGAAACAAACATTGAGACAAATATTAACTTTTTTTTTCTTACCAGTATTCAGAAGTATTCTTAAATTAGGACTAACTTTTACAGACTTTTACAGTCTGTCCTCTACCCTCTCTCTCTCTCTCTCTCTCTCCTGGGTACATCAATTAAAAACACACCCCGTGGCAGAGCTTATTAAGTGTTTGGGTTGATCACTCAGATACTGTCACCGGTGAAGGGCAGTAACGATGTACAGCTTGTCACTCCTTCCCTCTCTCTTCCTCTACGTGTCACTGGTGCTCAGATATGGTTCTCCCGGACAGGTGGGTGTGGGGCGGGTGCTCGGAGGACCTAC
This sequence comes from Scylla paramamosain, assembly GCF_035594125.1. NCBI lineage: Eukaryota > Metazoa > Arthropoda > Malacostraca > Decapoda > Portunidae > Scylla > Scylla paramamosain. The sequence continues at coordinate 21,542,957 of NC_087163.1, forward strand.
GCTTTGGGGAGTACTTCAGCAAGGAGTTTGTGGACGCGCGGGAGGCGAGGAACACAGCGGAGGGACTCATGAACTTGCATAACAATGAGGCCGGACGACGGGTGAGAGAGAGAGAGAGAGTGTGTGTGTGTGTGTGTGTGTGTGTGTGTGTGTGTGTGTCCTCTTAATTGGAACACTGTATTCATGAGATCATTAGTCTACCACCAGCAAAATAACTTTCCCTCACTAAACAAGCTCCAGTGAAGGTCAGAACAGTTTTTACAGCACAGTGTGGCTAATTGTTCTTATCAGTGTGACGGCTTCTGACTGGCAGCAAAACCTCTTACAAGAAACTGGCCAATCTTAGAACCTATCACAGCATTCATTTAGAACTATGGGTGGTAGAAAAATGGAACTGTACATAGTCAAAAGTACAGTTAGTTATGATCACTGTTACATTTTCTTCCAGTCTAAAGTCATGTTCTCATAATCTCAGTTGTCTGGTTTTGAAGGGAGACTGTCAGCTGGTCAGAGAACTTCTAAATGATGGAAAGCACTAAGCATACTGGACAGTGACGTGTTAACAGACTTTCGAGTGTGACAATCCTGCCCAGACTCAGGTGCTCAGACATACCATCAACTAAGTCAGGTGTACCGTCGGCATCTCCCTCAGGCCATCAGGTCAGAAATGGAGTTGGTGTGCAAGTGCCACGGTGTCTCGGGGTCCTGCTCCATGCGGGTGTGTTGGCGCAGGATGGGTGCCTTCACAAACATTGGTGACTCCCTTCTGCAGCGCTTTGAGGGAGCCTCCATCGTCAGGTAACTACAGTGCTGATGCCAGGCTTATTTCATGACTTATTGCATATTGTCATGACCATGTAATCCCTCAATATATTTACACGTACCTTATTTAGGAATCCAACACTCCACAGCACGAGAAGCAAAAAAATCTTAAACACTAACATGAATTAAAAGAATAAAAACAATAAATTTAAGTTTTTAACCAGTATAATGCTTAGACTTGGCTGTGGAGCAAGAAGAGACCTCAGAATGTTAGTAATTATGGAAGATCTTACTAAATTACAGGAAAAGTGTCAAATTACATCTTTCATAATTATCTGTATTGATTTATTATTTGGTTCCTTTTGGTTTGGCACATTTTTTTCTTTTTTACAATAGTAGCAATTTCATATGCAAAAGCTTAGTTGTATGCACACTAGCAGTACCGTTTCTACTAGTCTAGCATAATAACCATTTCTGTCACTTACATACTTCCTCTCGTCTCAGATTTGTAAAGAAGAGAAAGAGAAAGAAACTCCGCCCACTGAAGAGAGGCTTCAAGCGGCCCACCAGACGGGACCTGGTGTACCTGGAGGAGTCCCCAGACTACTGCACCAGGAATGAGGAGTAAGTCCATAGATTATACTGCCTTTATAAATACACACATACATACTTGTACGTGCATACATATACACATACACACCGATAGGATATGAACAAAAGATTCCTTGGGATTTTTTATTTTAGCAGTATCTTGATATTATAAAAGTAATAACACAACTATAATATCTAAAATTCTTAAACTATTTCATATTTGTATATTTAGATTTTGTTCATTTATAGTGTCTAATTTTTATTTGGTATATTTCTAATCCACCATCATTCTAACCTTTACTGGTGAAAATTATATAAAATATCTTGGGGAAAAGGACTAAGGCATGAAGCAGTATCACAGAGCACACCAGTGGTGGACAGACAATGACTCAGGCATTCAAGTGGCCAGGTCTTGGCTCCAGATGTCACCATGAAACCATTAAATAGAGTAGTGAACACATTACAAGTTTGACATGATGGTGATAATAATAATAAAAAATAGTAATAACAATAATAATAATAATAGTAATAATATAATTATACTAGTAGTATCATATACATGTGATACTACCAGTGTTTGCTGTCAGGCCTGGCTATGGACGCATGTGGTCAGCTGCACTGTAAGCTCCTGGGGTATAGTAAGGTGGTCCATGAGACTGTGCCTTTCCATCAGGAGCTGGCAGGGCTATGTGTGTGTGTGTGTGTGTGTGTGTGTGTGTGTGTGTGTGTGTGTGTGTGTGTGTGTGTGTGTGTGTGTGTGTGTGTGTGTGTGTGTTGCTTTGTCTAGATCATCCCATGTGGGATTGCCAGCCTTGTATATAGTTATATAGATTTACCATACGATTGTAACAAGATATCATTCCACAATATCATATTTTATAGCAATAGTTTATTCATTGTTTTTGGCATTATCTGTAACGTTTGGATCATAAACATTATTATGGATAATAAAGTTATTGGTTGTAATAGCAGAGTAAAATTAACATAGTTTTTATCATCAGTAAGACTCCATTGCACATTGATATATTATATCAAAGAATGATGTGATTCACAGGAGAATGTGACTGCTGTTGACTAGGTTATGACCACCAGAGGCCAGGAAGTGGCCCAAACTTGGACTCTTTCATTACTTTCTCTAATGCTGCCTCCATGCTTCTCTGCACCTCTTCTATACTTCTGCTTGCATCAATCATCACCCAGGTGTCATCCTTCAGTGCCATGTAGTTCCTGTAAACCTTCTGTTGAAACTTCAGGTTCTCATAGCGCTCACCGCCGTACTCTCCTCGTAGGGCGGCTTGTTCAAGCGGGAGATCCAGGAATAGCACAGTGTCAGGCTTGGGCAAACCTGCATCACTGCCTTTGCACCACTCCAGCCCAAGGCCATCTTTGGCAGCAGAGAAGGCCACCCCAGAGAAAGCATAACGGTCAATAATCACTGATGTGCCAGATTTCAGAGCTGATACTATCCTGGGGTGATTTTCCCACCTGTTTGCGGAGAACAAAAGGTGAATGACGTGATCCTCTAAATTGACGCCTCGGCTCAAGTAACCATCAATGAGACTACCAATCTGGGTTGTGCGATCTGGGAATCTCATGAACATTGCCTTGCGGTCACTGCCATTCAGATATTCAACCAGTTTCTTGGCCTGTGTTGTCTTGCCGGTGCGGTCGCATCCCTCAATCACAATCAGGGCTCCGCGCCGGGGTGGAGCCGCCACAGACGTGGTGTTATTACAGGCACTCTGGTTCATCTTTCTAAAATGGCTGAGCACACACGGCACAGCCTTCTCAATTCCTCTTCTGGCTATTTTTGTTTCCTGCAGATGAGCAGCAAGTGTCTACAATCTGAGGGGAGAATAACAATGAATCAGTAATCATGTAAATCACTAGAAATGTATTACTTTGTTAGTTCATTATCATTTGTTGTCATATATATATATATATATATATATATATATATATATATATATATATATATATATATATATATATATATATATATATATATATATATATATATATATATATATATATATATATATATATATATGTGTGTGTGTAAGTAAGTAAGTAAGTAAGTAAAGGTTTATTGCCCATTTGCATAAATACATTTGAGAAAGACGTGTTTACAAAAGAAGTAAGATGGCAGAGACTGTCAAGCCGAAGCTTCCCGACAGTCACATATATGTACATAATTATGAATATTGTTTACACCAACACCAATTGGCAATATTTTAGGTAAACTATCTAAAGAATTATTTAAGTAACTAGACTAGTAATAATAGCAATAATAATTACAAGATTAAAGCTAAGGAAATTACAATAAATATACTGCAAATGCAAATATTGATAATAATAATAATAATAATAATAATAATAATAATAATAATAATAAAATAATAGTAATAATAGTAATAATAATATGTGTGTGTGTGTGTGTGTGTGTGTGTGTGTGTGTATATATATATATATATATATATATATATATATATATATATATATATATATATATATATATATATATATATATATATATATATATATATATATATATATATATATATATATATATATATATATATTTTATCTGCCTACAGTCTTGGTGTGTTGGGGACAACTGGTCGACTTTGCAACAAGACAAGCTGGGGCATGGATGGCTGCCGGCTGCTGTGCTGCGGTCGTGGCTACCAGACCATGGTTAAGGAAGTTACGGAAAAGTGCAATTGTAGGTTTGTTTGGTGTTGTAAGGTTCACTGTGAGAAGTGTCAGGTGTCTCGTGAGGAACATTATTGTAACTGAGTGTGGTAAGTTTAAGGTGAGTCAAAGCAAGGCTAGAAATGATGGGATGTGTGCCACCTAATCTAACCAGTATTTTGTATTCTCTAGATACTGTACCCATGTTTCTTATCTTGCATGTACGAATGATTTATCTTATATTTTCAATGACTCAACATTTTTGTTGATTTAATAGATCTACTTCACTTATATAATAGAGAATCTTCCAGAAATATATAAATGTCTTTGAGCTTTATGAAAATCTGGAATTAATTACTAAATGGCCTAAGAACACTGTTGATGTGCACTCCAAGTTCTTGAAGGCACCAAACTGGGGCAAGATTTTTCCTCAGTGATTTGTGTTTTGAATGAGTTTACTTAATTCTTAATTAATTAATTCTGTATTTCTGACTGCATCAGTTTTTGGGATTGATGCTGCATGCAAGGCATTGTGAGCTTCTTGTCCATTCAAAATAATTTCTTGTGAAGGTGGTTTTAAGAATTTTATAACTGCAATACTTGGCCATGAATGAAGATATAAGTTACATGAGCTATTGAATTTGCGGCTGGATGTAGCCGGTGTGTTTACTTTGGTACTGCTCGTTTCAACACGAAGGCTACAATAAATTTGGTCATGTATATTCTATCTGAGAAATAGTTCATTTTAAGAAAGGATTTACTTGAGTCCAAGCCATAATACACTTATTTATTTATTTATTTTTTTATTTATTTATTTTTTTTTTTTAAGGATTTACGAGAGTCCAGGCCATAATACACAATTTTTTTAAAGTCATACAATTTTACTTTTTTTATGCCCAACTTGATTCAGACAGGGATTAAATGGTAATTCACTACTGTAATAACAAAAAAAATCAGCTGCTCTTGTTCACAAAAAATTGTAAACCATACTTCCAATCATTTACTTTGAAGAATATGCAGAGATTAATTTGAAGATGTCTAGAATCTTCCTCCCTTAAACTGTATTATGCAGGGAACATTTCCTTTGTAAGATTGCTGTTTCTTGTAAATTATTCCTTCAACACTGATTTAGCAGAGAAATCCTATACATCAGCTTGATGCTCCTACCACCACACTGTAGTTTAGGTGAATTCATCATCTAAAGATGATTCCTTCTGACAAGGATTTCTCTGCCTAATATGTGTTGGAAAAATTTGCTGTGAAGGAAGGGCAGTTTTATAAAAGGGAATGCTATGTGTAACTATATTTAGAGAGAAAAAAAAAAAAATCTAAATAAGTGAAATCCCTCCAGAAATGTTTAATCATCCAACCAAAGATTCTCTTTTAAACATTTGTAATAAAATTTACCTTGACCCATTCCATTCACACCTAATGATTCTTCCTAACTTCCTAAGAGGATGGCTATGATAGGGTTCTGCAGGGCAGCAGCTAACTGGTTCATGAGGCAATAGCTGGGAAATACAGCAGAATGATTGTAGCCAAAGCAAACCCTGATAAGAGGAATTTGTGCTGTGGTTACATTAGCAACTACTGGCACTCAATGACTGGGTAGACTGAGACCTGCCAATGTCCAAAAAAACAGAACCCAGTAATTCCAACACCACTTGCCACTTCATACTGCCCAGACTAATCAAGAGTCAGGTACAGAGGATTTCCCTACTGCCAACAACACACGTCAGAGGTACACAGACAACCCCAAAGGAAAATCGTCAAAACACATCTCCGAGAGCCTCCACACAAGACTACTGTACCATGCAGACAGCTTTGAGTGTGCCCCAAAACCAGACTTACCCACAGGTAAACTAAGCTCTGTGCCAATAATCACTCATCCATAGAAAGCCAGTCTCCTTTTAAGAAGCAAAATAATGCAGCACTTTTCAAGTCCCATCATGTTGACCTATTTTTCTCAAATTTTTGTGCGGGTCCACTGATGGCTGCTGTGGGCACTGTGGTGCACCCATCCCTCAGGCAGTTGGCCTTGAAGTGTGCCCATGTATTTTACTGAGGTCATACAATTCTGAACACTTTTGAAGAGGGGAATATAAAAGCAACAATGCTGCTTGGGTCTCTTCTGAAATACTTTGCTTAGATTTAACACTTCCAACCAACTAAATGTATGAGTTGTTGCCACAAGTGTGATTTGCTGTTGATTTTTAGTATCCCACAGTGTTTCATTTTCCTGCACTATAAAATAAAAGAATACAGACTTATTTAGCTAGAAGAAACACCAGTGGAGCCTAGTACCACAACCGACATTGTCTCTTTGGCCTCTAGTAACATTATCGCACCATTTTAAGTTTTGCTCCGTGTACCTGATCCTCATTTTGTAAATACAGACAGGGCTGTATGTAGCTCATGTGAGACTGTGTATATAGCAAATATAATTTCTTCAGGATGGTGTAGTAGCTGTGTGTGTATATAAAGTATTTTAAGTGTGAAGTGAAGACTAACATTGGAATATCAGAAGTTGCTCCTGTACACACTTTCACATGCACATGGATTTGCTAATACAGTAAGTAATGACCTGCAATATAATGTGAATATCAGAGCAATTAATTTTATTATATGTATAATTATATATTATTGAGTACTGAATATAAATTAATCTAATATTAGAATATATCATGGATCAAACACTAATTAAAGGAACATAAAAGTTTAGATCTCAGATAACTCTAAAAATGTAGAGATAAAATTTGTTTGTATGTAATTACTGTTAAGAATTTTTTTTTTCCCATTAAGAAGTGTTACTGTAGTGACAACAGTGACCCTTGCATGCATTCTCAAGATAATGTGTTTTGTCATGTATACATATATTCATGATAGTCTATATGAAGCATGATAAGAGAGCCTTGTCTTTGTTAATGCATTACTCTGAAAGCATTCAAATGTAGTAGAGTCACCAGTGGTAGGCAATGACTCAGTGGATGTCAATTTTCAAACACAGCTGCTGTGTGGGGCCATCCACAAGGCAACCGTGTTCCCTCAGGTTCAATTGACAATGATTGGCTCTTGTTTTAGGTGACTTGTGAGTTGTGCACTGGCAAGACATTTTAATAAATGTAGAGATGACATTTGTTTCCATGAACCTCAACAGTTAAAATCAGTGGCAGCTCATGGTAAAAAAAAATGTTGGGGGGGTGGGGGGAGCCTGCACAATGATTTCAGATTACAATACTAATGAGGCTGTGCTGTAGGCAGTTTTATTTGAATCACAAACATTACGTTTTGTACTTATAGGTTCAGAATTTAAAATTTATGCGTTGCCAAAGCTATGAAGAACATTTATCAAATTATCAGCTACAATATGTAGTATTGAAGTAACCAGGACACTGAAACTAAGCTTTGGTTGTCACGCAGAGTGCTAAAACTGGCTATTATTCACGAATCATGAACGTAATGTGTTATTTGTTTAACTAACACAGAGGGCGAATAACATTCCCCACTCAGGGTACCATGCAGGGCTGAACCGACTCCAGCCCTGCTACAGCCTGGCTGGCACTGTGCCAATCCTGGAAGAAGTGTTTTACTCTGTAATTAATTTATCAAATCTGGTAGTATTTTGTGTTAGAAAATGATAGAAAAAACAATGAAAAATACTGATTGGAATATAAAGTATATTATTTTTTTTTAGTATAAAATGAATTATATGAATGAATCATTCATCAGCCTGATAAGGCTGAGACAGGGAAGTCTGCAGCCCACCAGTCCTTATGGACAAGCTGCCACTGGTTAAAATACAGTTTTAGATTCTTAGGGAGAATTTCTTGTAGCAGGACAGCCTGGCCACTCACAACACTGCTGGGCTGAAGGAATACTGCCACCACATTCTCTACACACCACAAAGGGTGACTAAAATGCAAGGAATGACACTATCTTGGCTACCTTCCTGTAAGGAAATGTCAGGTAGGTATCCAGATTCCACTGTAGAATAAGAGCTCCCCAGTAGTTTCTCACCATGATGGCAGGGTGTCTATGATTTAAAAGAAGACAGAAACCCTAATTGTATCTGCCTGTCCTAGAATTTTAACATGAATCCTCCTCTCACTAAGCAAGTGTTATAACCCAAGCATTAGTGGGCTGCAATAAGTCCAGTAAGTGTTTCAATCAGTGCTACAGGAGCCATCCAAAGCAGCAAGTATTAAGGTATAATTTATGCTTCAATAAGATATGGTGTACATTAGAAACAAACTCTGAAGGGTAAAGTAAAGGCAGGTATTACTGAAAAGGTATGATGGTGCCACTCAACTATTTTATATGATGATTTTGACACATTTATTGTTGCAAAATGAAATATTCTAAGATATCCTCACCTTACTTTTAAGGAGCTCATGGACCTGAGGGAATGCCAGATCATCACTCTACCAAACCTTGACTAACATTACATCTAAGGCTCTGACACACAGGCAGTTTCCTCTACCAGACATTCAAAGCTGTGATAACTGAAGTGTGTGTCTTCTGAATGTGCAAGTTGAAGTAAAGATAAAAGCTAACAATAAAGATAAGAACTGTCATACTTCAGTCTCAGCCACGTATTAGTGAAGTGCTTTCCAACGCTAACCAAATGTTATAACCTCTGGGTCACATTTAGTGCCAGGCGGAGACAACTCCAGACCACAACCTTCATGATTATTTTCTATCATTATCATTAATTTCTGACTAATACTTAATATGGCTCCCTTGGAATCTATCAGGTAATGGAGAAAGAATATTCACAACTAAATAAAGCATCCTGATGAAGTAAAACATCTAAAACATATACTGTGATGCAGTAAAACTGTAAAATGTATCAAGTAATGGAAAAAATAACAATATCAATTAACTAAGGTATCTTGGTGAAGCAAAACATCATATGAAATACATACACAATGAAGCAGGAGAATATAAAAAAAAAGTCACAGTCTGAGTGAACAGTAACACATCCAAGTCGAAAATCCAATCCCGGATCAATACCGCCTGCTACGTAACCACCGCCATTACTTAAGTCAATTACTCATATTACTCAAGCCAACGCCATGCAAACACAACAATACAAATCCATTACTTTACCATAAAAAAATGCAAGCTGGCGGTGTATCAAGGGGACTGAAGCAAATACCTTAAGACTTCTTGTAATGACTGACATCCAGGCCGCCCTCTCACCTATCTCTGCCTCGACTTTCTGCTACACGTGTATTCTTACTCCTGCCTTTTATATTCACCAGTTCCTTCCTCACGTCAGCCTTGCCTTCTTGCTCACGCTGCCTGTATCTCTGCGCCTTTACAATGAAATTAAAGCAGGGGAAAACTCCTTATTCCCAGTCACCAGTCACTGTAGCTACCTACTTGCTATCTTCTTCCCGCCAAATGTGAAAATGTGAAATTGTGATGTAAACATGAAGGGGATACGAATGGGATGAATGAAAACTCTTGAAATTCTGCAGATCTTTATTGGTTTATGCTAAACTATACTGTGTTTGAGAACCTTGTAATCTAAAGTGATATTTTAATTCATCACTATCACATATTATAAATGTTTTGCTTAATAACCGTATTTGAGGATTACTTCATTACCGTAAAAAATAAGACAATCCTGAAACATCCATAAGGTCTCATTTAATAATTAAGTTTAATGAACTGTAATTTCCGTCATGTTGGTGTTGATGTATAGGGATATGTAAGGAATGGGATACGAGAGTAATGATATTTGGAGGCTGTGTCTGTGAAGAGGAACCGTATAAGAATCTGAGAGCATCAAAACACAGAAGGTAAGTTTGTAATCTTATCTTAGCTGTATTCAACATAATAAGCCATCATTTTAATGCGTTATTTCTCAGATATGTAGCAAATAGGAGGTAAGAGGGTCCTGATATTTGGAGGCTGAGGAGGAATAGCGTGAGGGACAAACTCGAGGACAGGTGAGTCTTAATGAATTACCCAAGCTGTATTCTGTTTCCCCACGCCTCCAGGACTTATCGTTAGCAATGATGTTTATCCGTTGTTTGTATGGTGTTTAGGAGATACGAGAGTACAGGAGTGACGAAGAGGAATGTGTGTGGATCTGGGAGCAACTAAACAATAGGTGAGGTTGTAATGAAATGCCTCCTTATCTGAGCTGTATTCTTCCTCACGTCTCCAGGACTCACCTCTTCAATGAAATACTCACTGTGGGGGGATTATGGAAATAGCATACTAATTTTCAGACTGGCTGTTTATTTCTGAGCAAAACATGACGCTTTTTCAAGTCGTGATCAACACAATGAAGGGATCAGCAGTGAAACTAATAAACCTACTTAACCTTGCCCTCTGATGGAAACCCTAATGTTACTTCAGTATTGTTGTTCTTTGTGCCATCAGATAAGTTAACATATTTCCTTGAGTACAGGTAGAAACCAGTGTGGGTGAGGTGAGGCAGGTGATAAACCACAGTTTTCTTCATGTATGTTGTATAACAGGGAAAATGCCAACAGTCTCCATCATTACTGTATTGGCTGTCCCACTGTAAATGACAATATCAGACAGGCTGTGTTACTGATGTGTCCATATTTGCTTGAGGATGATCACTTAGATTCAATTCTCTTAAGGCATCCACGCTTTGGTGGATTCTGATTCTGTTTCTTCATTTTATTTTTATTTCATTTTCTGTTAATGGCATAACCTGTGAGTCACAATTTATATGTAAATGTTTTCTTTTGTATGCACTAGGTTTGTCACTCTCTGAGCATAACAAATTTAAAAAAACAAAAACCCTTGATTTCTTGCTCAGAAATTCGTAATTTATGGTATGTTACTTGTGTATAGGTCAGCTACTTATTTGAAGGCCAGGAGCCTCTAACATCCACCTAATGAAAAAAAAATCTGTTAACCTTGGAGTGCTGTGCTGGTAATGAAATGACAAGTTATAGTATTAAATCACCATATTTTATGTGAGTATGAGCAGAGAGAGAGAGAGAGAGAGAGTGTGTGGAATGATTAATGTGTGAAATCAGTGTTGCCAGATGGTCCTGGTAAAATTTTTGGAGATTTGTTGCCAAAATTTCTGGCAATTTAAAAAAAATTCTGACAATTGAGATTTTCATTGTTAATATATATTACAAGAATTAAATATTCTTCTTGTAATTAGAAGTTACACAGTGCAATATTTATCAAGTATGCAACTCCTAAAGGGACATTATATACTGTTTGCAAATTTGTTTACATAGAGGAATTGCTAATAAGGATTAGGAAGTCATAGAAGGGAACAAAGGTTAGAGACAGTAGTTTAGGAGGCCTAGCATACGCAGATGACATAGTGTCACTTGCTGAGAAGAAAGAGGGTGTGGAGGAGTTACTTAGAATAGCAGAGGAGTATAGAAGGGAGTGGGACACAAGATACAGTGACAGGAAATGTAAGGTGATGGAATATAACAGCACAGGAGAAAGCCAGTGGGCCCTTGGGAATATTGTGCTACAAGTAGTAGATAAATATACAAACCTAGGTTTATAAATTAATAAAGATGGAGTAGGAGGAGAAAACAAAGGAAAATAAACAAAGGGAAGGCCAGGAGGATGACAGGCATGATAATTAATGGAGGGAATAGATCAGTTATTAACAAGTATGAAATAGGTAGAAGCTTATGGAAAGGAATGGCAGTACCATATTGTTTGTATGGGTCAGAAATTACTTATTACCAGGAGGGAGATCTCATGAAGCAAGAATGATCACAGAATGTTGTAGATAAGTAGAGTTCCAAATAGTACAGCAGTAGAGGCAGTCAGGTGAGATGGGGTGGAGCACATTCAGGCATAGGGTAGTGAAAGGAAAACTTAATTTACATAAGAAGATAGACAGATTTGTGAGGATAGATGGGATAAAAAGATACTTAGTGTAGAAGGAAACTCATCTTGGAAAAACAAAAAAAAAATGGAATGGAAATAAAGGGAGAACATAGAGGAAGAATGGCAGAGGTTAGGCACCAAGATGGTGAGGAAGAAAATAGAGGAGAATGGCAGGGGCAGATGGTAGTCAGGATTGGAGAGAAAGTGCATGTTTAAATAGTATAGGAAGAAAGAGAGACAGGAGGTACTTCCCTGCATGTAGAAGACTGGGGGGAATAGATTGTTACTTAAAGCAAGGACAAGAACACTAGAGGTTAAAGCCAGGAGTAGGGATGAGCAAGACCAAGACTGTAATTTCTGTAGGGGGAAGAGAGATGATAGAACACTTAATTGTGGAATGCTGTAAATATGAGCGACAGAGATATAGATTTATAGAAGAAATTATGGGAATCATAGATGAATCAGAGTGGCAAACTAGACAGGAAAAAGTAGATAGAGGGATTCTCACAGTGCTGGGATTGTATGACAGCAAGGAAGAAAGGGAAAGGATTGTAAAAAAAGATGAAAATGTTCCTTGTGAAGGCCTGGGAAATATGCCTGAGAGGTTAGATGTTATGAGACCTGTTGACTTTGTGTTCTGCTCTGCATCTCCTACAGGCTAAAATTTCAGAAGATTTTATAGTAATCTCTTAAATTCTGACAAAAGATAAAAATTTCACATCTCTAGAAATTACAATCTGGCAACACTGTGTGAAATCTTTTTCCTCACATGCGGGCACCACACACACACACACACACACACACACACACACACACACACACACACACACACACACACACACACACACACACACACACACACACACACACACACACACACACACTTGTACCACTCATGCTTGGCTTATAATGATAATGAAATTATTACTGCTATGCACTACTACTACTACATCAATATTATTATTATAAGTTTTTATATAAATGAATACATCGCTCCATCTTTAAAGTAATTGTGTTGGTCAGCACCCCTCCCCCTTATTTACCCACTGACCTCAAACACAGCACAGTCCACACCCAAACACCTGAAACCCTAAGTGTATTAATAAGTACACACACACACTCTCTCTCTCTCTCTCTCTCTCTCTCTCTCTCTCTCTCTCTCTCTCTCTCTCTCTCTCTCTCTCTCTCTCTCTCTCTCTCTCTCTCTCTCTCTCTCTCTCTCTCTCTCTCTCTCTCTCTCTCTCTCTCTCTCTCTCTCTCTCTCTCTCTCTCAATACCACAGATATACTTAAACAAAAGATACATGATGTTGTGCTGTATCTATATATTGAATGTGAAACTCTAAAGAATTTTTATGTGCATTTCAATCTATGGGTGTTTTATGTGTATATGGTGACCAAACAAGCATTTCATCAAAGACCATTGAAACCACAATATAAAATAAGTCAAGTAGTCTTGTTATGTATTTGTAAGCTTTATGTGCTAGAGGCACAATGCATCTCTTCATTGCTAACTGGTAAAGATTTGTCTTCTTTACTGGTCATAGTAAGTAAATATCTTATTTCTAAAGCCAAGAGTTGCAAGTGACCCTTCCTGTCATGTTTGGATTCCTGAATTTTCAACCTAAGAAATCTAATCCCTGTGTTTAGGTTAACCCCCAAGATTTTGCTTAAATATTTGGCCTCCAAATTTAACCAATACTCGAGGAAATTTGGTAATTACCAACATGTGTGAATGCTTACATTTATTCATGAAAGTTTTAGCTTTTCAAAGGCATTTTTTTTTCATTTCTTCCATTTGTATTATTTATTTAGAGCTAAAACTATATCTTTTAATGAATCTCTCTCTTGTTTTCTTTTCTCTTCTTTCTTTTTTATATCAACCTAATACATGTGTTTTATAATAGGCAACATGGGTCGAAGTAAAAGCAGAAGCAGCAGCCGCAGTAGCAGCAGCAGTAATGATGACAGCAGCAGCCAAAGTGGCAGGAGGAGTAGCAGCAGCAGTGATGATAGTGTAGACATCAAGAATAAAGACAAGAAGCATCACAGTCGTGGCTCCAGCCCTGTGAGACGGCGCCACAAATCTAGGTCTCCCTCAAGGGACAGAGGTCACCGCACAGAGTCACGTGACAAGCATCGCCGGAGAGACAACAGGTCACACTCACAGGACAGAATTCGTAGGTCAGGCTCAAGAGACAGAGGCAAACACTCAAGGTCAAGGGAAAGACACCGCAGATCAAGTTCCAGAGACAGAAATCGCAGAGTAAAACGGCATGAAAAAACACACAGGTCAAAATCAAGAGACAGACACAGGTCAAAATCAAGAGACAGGCATAGGTCAAGATCAAGAGACAGACAGAGGTCAAGGTCAAGAGACAGACAGAGGTCAAAATCAAGGGACAGATATGGGTCAAAATCAAGGGACAGAAGATCAAAGTCAAGGGAAAGAAAGAGATCAAAATCAAGGGAAAGAAGGTCAAGATCAAGAGACAGAAAGAAGTCAAAATCAAGAGAAAGAAGGTCAAAATCCAGAGACAGACACAGCTCGAAATCCAGAGACAGAAGGAGGTCAAAATCAAGAGACAGGCACAAGAGATCGAGATCAAGGGAAACAGTAGCAGACAGCCGTAAAAAGAGAAGCAGATCAGATTCTCATTCAGATTCTGAGTCACCAGTGAAGACAAGACCAAAGCATGGAGGTGACAGCCACAGAAGAGAAGAGATGTTGCATGCACAGCAACGTAATGGACGCTTTGAGAGAGAGAGGAGTCGGTCTTCATCAAAACAGAAAGATCTCAGTCGCAGAGACCAACGAGCGAGCAGATGGGATGTAGAGAACAGTACTTCCAGCCAGAGAAGCAGGTCCCGGACACCTAACAGAGGCAGTAGCCGTGGTGGTCCCCAGAGAAATAGGGAGCGGTCACCACCAACCCCAGATGACAGGTGGGGCCACAAGAAATTCTTTGAACAACAACATGAAATTAACCACAGGAGTTCTGGGAGCTCAAGGGACCACTACAGAAATGGAGGAACGTACAGAGACAGAGACCGAGGTATGCATTAATTGGCTGGTGATTGTTTTTCTGGTAAATTTATATAAGTGTACCCGTCTAACAATTTTGGATGAAACTACATTTTTCTGGTAGATTTTGATATTCTTTGAGTGAATCTAGTAACTATTTCTGCCACAAATCAACAGTTCTTTTCTGTACCATTCCGACACACATGAACTAATGATTTGAGGTGAAAACAAGAAGAGATTCATAAAACTCCAAAATCTACCAGAAAAATGTAGTTTCGCCTTCATGCATGACAATGAAAAAACAAAGCTTAACTAAACCTAATCTTACTAAACCTAACCTAATCTAACTAAATCTAACCTGATCTAACCTAACTTAACCTACTTTATTGGTCCTCTGGTACTTCGTTATCACTGGAGTCCTCATTGGGAAGAAATGGTGATGGTTAAGCTTTATTATTGCCATCTTCTAAGACTGATTCAAAATCAAGCTCTTCCCTTCTGCCTTGCAGAATACAGCCCACCTATTGGCTGATTTATTTATTTATTTATTTTTTATTTTTATTTATTATTTTTTTTTATGCACTGCTTCACTCATATGCTAATGAAATCCCCTCCTTTACCCCCCTTCCTTCTGTCCTTTACCCCTTTTCTCTCCCCTTCCTCCTGACACCGCCTGCAGACCATCATGGTGTGATGTAACCTGGGTATGCAGAGAAAATTATAAATTTGATAAAAATTGATATCTCAGGAATTAACAATATGTGGTGATACACCACTGTGTTACATTGTGGCCCAAGTATTTCACTGAGAACAATGGTTTCTTTTGCCATGAGATGGGTGAACTTATGTAATAATACTGTTTTCTTGCTACAAGGTTTATGCTTCAGGAATTATTAGTGTTATCATTTAGTAGAGATTGTGATCAGAAAGTAAAGTCTGGAATATAATTGCTCCAAAGGCAGAAGAAAATAAGATTAACTATTTTTAAAATGTAAAATATTGTGAAAAGACTAATATTAAATAGATTTCATATATTAGGTTCTTAGCATTGTAAATTAAGAATAATTATTGATTATATACTTTGAACTTTTTTTTAATATAGAAAAATGAATGGTTAAGCTTAACACTGAAAGCTCATTGCTTGTAAGACTCATCACTCCTATATACTAACTAAAATGGTGACAACTTTCTTGCATCAGGTAGTGGAGGGTTCGGCCGGCGCAGCAACACAAGCAGCCAGAGTGACGACTACTATGGTTTCCGGCGCCAGCAGCGGCAGCAGATTACTGAGGAAGGTGTACCAGAGCTGTGGGCGATGTCACCAGGAAATGTCCAAGAAGAGTGAGGACTGGGATTTTGCTGTATAATAGATCTTATGATGAAAGAGGCTGCTTAGGCAAGGCACCACATACTGTCTTAAGCAATTTCTCACATGTTAACTTCATCTCTTGGATGGGAGAGGAAAAATCCATGCATACCTGACTACACAGTACACTCAGAGCTCTTCACATTGAGGTACAAAAGCATAACTCAATTTCGCTATCTGCATCATAACAGACCTCTCTTTTTCCCATCAACATATCAAAGGTTTGGGTGAACACCTGTAATGTACTGAAGGATATCATTTGGTGCAACCCTCTCAGAACATACATATTATACTGTGTGAACAATGCCATCTTGCATCTTTCATTGTTTATTTGTAATTTTGATGTTGCAGTTGGCAAATGAAGTCAACTTGTATATGAAATGCTTAGGTAAATAATTTTGTATGTTAAAACTTTACCGTCTTTACAGCTCTGATGAGATGAACACGGACGATGAAAGAATGGCAAAGATGGTTATGAAGGGAGCGTTGAATGATTCTTTGACTGTAGAAAAGGAAAAGAAGAAGAAGAAGAAGAAAAATAAGAAGAAACACAAGAAAGAAAAGAAGAAGAAGAAAAAGAGCAAGAAAAAGGCATCCAAAAAGAAGGACAGTGATTCCTCTTCAGAAAGTGAGAGTGGTTCGGAAGTTGATGATGACGATGATCAGCTCAAGTGGATAGAGAAAAGAAGTAAGGAATGAAGGACTGTCAAAAATTGTTATCTTATTTCTCTCCTGTTTAATGGTGTGGCACATTATTAGAATGAGGTTTAGAATTGCCCATTGTACTTGTACATAGCTATTTTATTATTGCTATCTTTTAAATATTTTCCTCTGGGTGGTCATGTCATGGAGTCCAGAATATTAAGAGAGAAATTAGGAAATCTCTGTAGGATGTGTTGATATTTGGAGTGAATGGAAGTTTTTTTTAGATGTATTGAAATAATTTTTGAGATGCTACTTCTCATTTCAGAGTAAAAGTGGTGGATGCAATCTAGGAGTGTGAGACAAACAAAGGTCTAATAATTTTTCAGATCTATATGGAGTAAGAAATGAGCATCAGGAACTGTGTTGGCAAGAATGAAGTGAATGATTTAAAATGTCTTTCCTAATCTTGTGCAGCGCTGGAAGCAAGGTGTAGTGGCACAGGGAAAGAATGTGTTATGATTGTTATGGGATGCTGAGGGAGTTTGAATCCCATTGATTTGATTTATTTATTTATTTTTATTTTATTTTATTTTTTTCCTTGCAGAAGACAGTGATGGAAACATGGTGGAGGAGGTGGTGGTGGGTCCTGTCCCCAAGCCTCAAGTCACCCTCTCCAAAAAGGACTATGGCAAGGTAAGACTAATTGTACACTTATTCTATTGTCATCTTCCTTCATATAACTGGATTTCCTTTAAAACTGAGAAATATCAAAACACCCCATGAACAAAGCTAGTCATATGGTGAATCATAAAGACAGTGTTGATCTCTGTCTGATAGCACTATTGTATCCACAGGCTCTTCTGCCTGGTGAAGGAGCAGCAATGGCAGCCTATGTAGCTGAGGGCAAGAGGATTCCCCGGCGTGGTGAGATCGGCTTGACATCAGATGAGATTGCCAAATTTGAAGAAGTTGGGTATGTGATGAGTGGAAGCCGCCACCGCAGGATGGAAGCCGTTAGGTTACGTAAAGAAAACCAGATTTATTCAGCTGATGAGAAACGAGCATTGGCAATGTTTAGCAAGGAGGAAAGGCAGAAGAGAGAAAACAAGATCTTGACGCAGTTCCGAGACATCGTTCGTAGTAAGCTGAATAAAAAGTAAGTCAAAGTAATTAATGTGTGAAGATCTGGATTGGATGAGGTTTTTATTGAATTGTTTGTTATTTTAAAGCTTACAATGAACCATTTATCTACTTATATTTCATGGGACTGATATTTTTAATAACTTATTTCATATTTTGCTTGCAGTCTCTGTTTACATGAAAGTTTCTGTCGGTGGCCATCCTTGTCTTACATTTATAGGAACTGTATCTAACTATTTATTTTTAAATAATTTCTGGATACAAAAGTAGCAATATAATTTAATTCCTTGTTTTATAAAATGGGTTGTGCAGATAGACATGTAATAAAGAAGGTACAAAGTCTTGTAAACCGTCTTACAATGTCTTGTTTATAGATCTTAATTCTCTCTCTCTCTCTCTCTCTCTCTCTCTCTCTCTCTCTCTCAAGTTGTTACAAAAGCCCTTGTGGGGGTTTCACATACATTTCTCCTGTGTTTACTGGGTTGGAAGAATATTGCTTCTGTATTCATTGTGTGGCCAAAGACAACTAAAAAGGACAGAGTGAGGGGACTGGGAACCCCCTTCCTGTGTATTTCTGTCCTTCCAGCAAGACAAGGCAGGTCTTGGCTATTCCCCCTTTAAAAGGAATGTCTGTTTGGTATATGCATACATAGGTAGTGTTGTAGATATAGACACGTCTGTTTAATGTATTTTTTATCCTCTGTGACATGATGAAAATTTGTGATGGGAGCCATTCATAGGCTGGTCATTGTTTTGGGCCTCTGAAAAGGACCTGATGCAAGGACACAGGTTGGCACATTTTACAAAATGACTAATGCACTCCCTAGCTTGGATTCAGTGAGACTGCCATATTTTATAAAATTTGGACCATATGATTTATTTTCATTAAACAGCAAGGTAGATGTATCTTTTGACTATGATAAACATTAATATTCACAAAAGACTGGTATTACCTTGAAGAATAACATTTTCTCAATGTTTCCCATGTATTTTGTCTACTTTTCAGTGAAGAATAAAACAAAAAAAACTTTCATAGTTCTGTATTTATGTACATTTATGTACAAATAGTTAGTATTTCTCAAGTTAAAGAATAAGGAGAGTTCTCTCTTCAAGACATGGATTTGACTGCAGTCAGTTTCAGGTAACATGCATGTGTGTGTGTGTGTGTGTGTGTGTGTGTGTGTGTGTGTGTGTGTGTGTGTGTGTGTGTGTGTGTGTGTGCGTGTGTGTGTGTGTGTGTTTGGAGGAGAGGGTGGCATTTGAATTGATGAATATACCAAGCAAACTGCAAACAGTATATAAACTGAGCCAATAGCTGTGAAAATATGATGGAAGAACAAATATGAAAAAAAGCATTCAGTTACAAATTAATCTGACAGTGGCTCAAAGTTGTTTGTTGTCCTCTGTGATCTTACAGGATCATGACACCTTTGCTTTCCATGTGAGAAACCTCAGTTTACAAATCTTGGTCATGCAATGGTTTATTAATTTTAAGATACTCCATAATTCATGAATTAAACTTAGCAGTCTCATGGCATCTCCCCAACCTGTACAGTCCAAAGTTACTATGGTTATCATCATGCCTTAGGAGTTTTATGTATGCCTTATAACATGGCCTTATTGACAATATTTTACTACAACTCTCATATCCTAAAATGAATCAACAGCAGACTGAAGGCATCCAGGAAGCCTGTAAGTACCGTTCTCCTCCTGGCCATTCTCCATCAAGAGAGCCAACAGGTGAGCAGTATGACAAGCTCGAATGTGTAGCATGGATACAAAACTTGCAGACTTATCTTTTCTACAAAGTGTCCATAACCTCCTACTAATGTAATCACCACACAGAGATATCCTCGCTACCTCATGGTATTGGCCTGTGTGGGGAGAAAACATCAGGAAACCTACTGCTGCAGATTCATGCACATCCAGTTTTTTTGCAGAATACTGGACCATCTGGAAATGAACCCCTAAGTGAAGGTAACATTCAGTCACCATCACCATGGCGTCCTGCAATAACGTCTTTTCTTGCACTCCTACATCCTCGTACAGTACAAATCCATCAACTACTGACGACTGTCTACATCCTAACAAGCCAGGGTGTGTCAAGCTAGATGGCCCAGATGAACTGTAATTACGACCAGTTGTGATCACCTTTATAGGTAGATGGTCACTCTTTTCAATAATCTGCTTGGTGAAATATGCAGAGAAAGCTTGTAATGATCCTCCTCCTACAAGATGCAAAGGGGTTGTGTCATGCCCTGCACCTGTAGATAATCTGTTATGCTGAGGTCTGTCCCTGGAATGGATGCCACAGCCTTCCATAATGGCAGCCTTAACAAAATCTGAGTTTGACATCATTGAGAAACCTTGGTTATTCATTGTAGACAAAAAATAATCATTACAAACAAGTTCAAGTAAAGCAAGTCTGTTCTTGAGATAATAAGCTGTGGGTGAATTATCAACAATTTCCAGCTCCTCTGATGTTGACCCCAAATCTATGTGGCTTTTAGGATGAAAACTAAAGACTGGTTTCTTGGATAGGCTGAAAAATAATTTATCATTGGTGCCAGTAGATTCATGGAGATTATTGGGAAGGCTAAGAGCACCAATAACAGCTACCTCTTCCAAGTCCCAAATTTTTTGTGTCAAAGCCTTTGCTTCATTTCTTATTTTCTTTCCATGTTCCTTTAGCACATTTACTTGTTCTTTATCTTTTTTATTCTTTTGCAATGTTTTCACAGCTTTTGTCAGTGTTGCCTTTTTCTCCTCAAGATCTGATCTAAGCTTTTCTAATTCCTTCCACTCTGACCACTTTCTTGCAATTCCATTTACATCTATATTCATACAACGCTGAGTGACAGAGTGCTCAAGCAAGGCAACATCTTCAAACTGCTTAGAAAAGTCCAGATATGGGGTAACAACACCATCAGCAGTTGTTGCTCTACTTCCAGGAATATATAGGGCTGAAAATACTTCCTCTTCAGAAAGTTCTGAGCTACAAGAAAATAGAACTTTTCCTGTCTTTGTAGGGAAATTCCAATGATGAGTGCACAGCCTGTGCAGATGCCTTCCTGCAAGTCTTGCTGCTTGATAGCACCTCATCATGTTCAAGGTGTGTCCCTTTCTACAAAACTCGAAAGTATTAAGTACAAATAACAAAGTAGGAATTTTGCAGCTCAGGGATTCTAACAACTTTCTAATGCCAGAATTGTACAGCTTAGTGAATAGTTTATATCAATATCTCCACAAATTCACAAGTCAAATTTTCAAATTTTTCACATCCTTCATTGTCTTTACAAACACATCACAGGGAGTCTTTCAACTCAGATTCCTCTTGAAACTGTTCTTGGTCTTCATTAGTGACACCAGTCTCTGGAACACCAGTCTCATGAGCTGCTTCTTCATTGAGGTCATATTTCTGTACATAATTTATGCCCTTGATTTCATGAAGAGTTACATTTTTAAGGTGAAGCATCTTCACAAACTGGCGACCTGTTGAAAATAAAGTAGTTATTGAAAACTGCGTAAGTCCTGGGTCTGTACTACAAGATAAGCATTAATACATTAATTCTGAGGTTTGAGTTACAGAAGAAAATTAATTCTTATGACAAATTAAATGAAGAGCTAAACCATGTACTAAAAGGCAATTATTATTATTATTTTTTTTATTCATTTATTTATTTTTTTTAATAAGCATAGACTGGAATATTGAACAGTCTTTCTGTCTTCTATCTTACCTTGGGATTCTTCATTTCCATCTTCAACCTTTGTCAGTTTGCCTTTGTACATCATGTATGCCAGGATACCAAACATGTTCCATGCAAAGAAGGCATATGCTAAAGAAAACCTCTCTCTGAAAAACAAAGTTATTATCAGTATGTCAATTTCCCCAAAATATAGGGTCATGTAACAGCAGCAGACTGTATTAATGAGAGCAGAGCGACTGACTTTCATGACCAAAATTCAAATTTGTCCTTTGTGAGAATCTTCTAGCTTTTCATCTCGTTTGTTTTATTCATGAATGAACTTGACTCAGCTAATGTTACTCAATGAAATCCTATCAACTAAGAGGCACATCATCTTGAGACTTACTGCAGGCAAAAGTGAATGGGCACACTGATCTAGAGCTCATGAAAAAAAAAAAAAATCTCAGAAAGGGAGAAGGAATGAACAAATAGTGTGAAGTGCAGAGTAACCATCTCAGAAAGGGTGAAGGAATGAACAAGCTCTGTGAAGTGTAGATCAACCATCTTAGAAAGGGAGAAGGGATGAAAAAGCTGTGTGAAGTGGAGATTAACCCTTGAAATCCACAACACAAATCACAGCTGCATAATGTACTGCATAGTTCATATTATTTTTTATTTATTTATTTATATTTTTTTTATTATTTTTTTTTATATATATATTTTATTTATTTATTTATTTTTTTTTTTTTTTGCAGAGCACTTTTCTCCCAACATAGGCTGATATTCTACATATGTACTGACTTTGTCTCAATAGCTATGTCCCACATGCTAGTAAGTTGACTATTTAAGGATTATTAATTTTACTCAGGATCTTCATTGCATCAATATGCATACAGCTTTCATATTAGTTTCTTAATTCAACTTGGATAAATTTATGAAATTTTTTTTATCAGATTAGATAACTACAAGGCACTAATGGTTGCTGAATAGCTAAGCACTTTACAAATGTTTAGTGCATTGATGGGGAGCACTCACTTCATCTTTATTGCCTTATCAACAGGCATCCTATTGGTTCTCCGACGGATGAACCGCCGGACAAAGCGAGGCATGCGGAGCAACCCAAACATTCCTGAAAGATAAGCTAAGGTTACCACTCCCTAAGTAAACTAAGCAAGTAACCTCCTTCACTTCTTTTCCTTTGTATATTACTGTATCAACTGCTTAATGGAGGGCAATTCTTGGAAAGCTACAAACAATACAGCTGCCAGCATCACCTACACAGTCAACATCTTCATGCTTATGGCAGTCTCAAGCTTATACCTCAGATTTCCCTCACTGTGGTAGTGATGGGCATAGCAAATTAATTTCTCAGGATGAATTTACCTATGAGTTATCAAGACAGTCACACCAAAAAGGAAGTTATAAGGTTGTCTAGCCTCTATAGAAATTCCTGATAAGCCAAGAGTTGTAAGAAACATGACATTTTTTTTATTAAGTTTTTTTTTTTAAATCATGGTCATCATTCAATTGTTCTTTTTCATCAATGAAATTTATTATGTACTTCCTGTGAATTTCTTTTTTTCACTTTTTATGAGGAAAGATGCTGTAACATAATCCTCATTATGTTTTCCCCATGGGCTGTCTTTGCTTTCAGGGGAATTATTTAGGCAAAAATAACTAAATAACTATATTCACATAAGCAACAAATTCCTTACACTAATAAATCTAAGCAATCCTCACACTGAACAAACTTAGTGGGACGGCATAAGCTTTCAAATTAAACAAATTCTCAAACTCAATTTCTCATTCTACAACTATTCCAACCTATGTATTAACAGTCAAGCACATTAACGTTGCCTAACCTAGTCTAGAATGTGTTTTTTGACGTAGTCTTCATAACACAAATCCGATGCTATATACTCACTTGATTATTGCCGAACAATTCCACGCGACAGCAAACAGGAGATATTTAGAGGGTGTTCTTTAGGTTTGTTGGTGATAAAAACAGCTCTGCTCCCCTAAAAACATCATCTTGTCCTGCCTCCAAAACCGTCCGTCTGTTACTCGCCGGTATGATCTAAGGTGCCACATTAGTGTGAAAAATGTTCTTTCTTGTAACTTATTCCCTCCAAACCTCAGTTTCAAGATTTTATGTTTGTATATTCAGGTTTTTGCTAGTTTGTCTAGGATTCTATGTGTTAATACGTAGATTTTAGAGTCATATATATCTTTGTTTAGGTTAGTTTATGTTTTCTTCCGGTTAATAGTTATATTTTTAAGATACTGACAATGTCTATATGAATCTTACTTTTTGCACAAAATTGTGTATAGTATCTTAATATATTTTGATTTAGCCAATTGCCGATAGTCACATAATT
This sequence comes from Scylla paramamosain, assembly GCF_035594125.1. Taxonomy (NCBI): domain Eukaryota; kingdom Metazoa; phylum Arthropoda; class Malacostraca; order Decapoda; family Portunidae; genus Scylla; species Scylla paramamosain. The sequence continues at coordinate 21,567,100 of NC_087163.1, forward strand.
GAAATAATATAATTTTAGCCGTATTTGCAATTAAACGGTCTGGCTGGCATAACAGCTGTTTGATCCACACAACGGGACTGTTTTCCTCATCTCTGTGTCATGAACACGTGCGTCTTTTACTAAAAAAAAAAATATATCTACAAAGTCTCTAAAAAAATAACGCCACAAATTAATAAATTCAAAATAATTAAATTTAATCACATGAAGACAAACATGTAGAAGAAACTTTTTTTCTTTTATTTATGTAGCGAATTTGTAGTGACGCATGCGATTGCCATGAACACAACGTCATTGAGTACTATATTTCGAAGGAACAACAAGAGGGCAGTATAAGATATAATTAAGAGAAACTTGTATCTCTAATTCTAACAGGACGCGTCATTATTCCCAGTATCGATTGATTTCTCTCCGTTTGAGGTAAGTTCGCAGAGATGATGTATGTCACCTTATCTTATAAACACAAAGACAAACTTTGGAAAAAGCAAAACATTCCTATATCAGTATTGTTAACTTCCGCCACGTTCCTGATAACCGCCCCCTTGGCCAGCCGAGCAACACCCCTCCGTCCTTTTCACTCCTGAATCCACAACCTGCAAAATGGTCCAAACTATTGAGGTCCAGGGCTTTGACGCCTTTGTGGAGGCTATGGAAGCCCAGAAAGCGGCGGGGAAGACCATATTCGCCTTGTTCAGCGGATCAAAGGACGCGAATGGCAAGAGTTGGTGCCCTGACTGTGTGGTAGCCGAGCCTGTGGTGAAGGGCGCCCTTGGGAAAGCCCCCGAGGATGCTGTGTTCCTGTATGTGGGTGTAGGAGGGAGGGACTTCTGGAAAGACCCTCAGTGTATCTTCAGAACGGACTCTCGCACCCGCCTGAGGAGCGTACCCACACTCATGAAGATAGGAGGACCCCAGAGACTAGAGGAGGAGCAGTGTGCCAAGACTGACATGGTGGAGATGCTGTTTGAAGATGCTTAGTGCTGGTTGTGCCATATCAGTCATTCCTGCCCTTTACGTATCAAAACTTCCCAAAACTTGCCTCCCTCATATATAACACCAGTACCCCAGTCTCATTCCAGCCTAATCCAGTGGCATGTGGGAAGTATCATGCTCCAGTCATTCTTATCCATCACTCGTGTCAAAATCTCCCCCCTACTTATCACTTTACGTCATCCCAGCCTTTCATAATCCAGAGGCAGCCGTGTCATGAGTGTGTTACTGAAAGATTGTCTGGTGTGCAGTAGAGGGAAGTGATTGTATTGTCATTCTGCAGTAATTGATATGAAATTAACATGTGGGGATTATGAGGAAGTTCTTCACCTTTGTTCATTAAGGGTTGTGATTTAATATTCTAATTATTATATTTGTTTTCTCAGCAATTTCACAGTTGGCATGGGTGAGATTTTAATGTCACAAAAAGTTCATTGTCAGCTCATAAATGGATACTTCTTTTCAAAAATAATGTGATCCAGCAATTAATATATATTGACAAGTGATGTTACAGTATTTTGTACACCTCTGGAAACGCATTGACAAATTTATACAACTGAATTTCTCTTTCAAATAAGCATTTGGGTGTCACATCCTTCTGTCTTTAAGAGTAATGTGATAATATGTGATTCATCCAGTTATTTAATTTAATATACAGTTGTGTAAAAAGGTTGTTTTCCTATCCCACAAACGGTCATGAGTGGTAATAATTTTGGTTTATGTGCATAGACAGTGACAACCATCTCTTCCTGATGGAAAAGAACAACTTGTAAGCAGGTAGGGAATAGAGTGCTGTCTTGATTAAACAAAATGGCGAACATAAAAATCCCTGTAGAATTTATTCTGCTGTATATTCAGTTGGATTCAATATCATTTACAATACCTTTACACACCCAAATTTTATTATAGAATTTTCTTCTTCAATATATCATTTAATTATCTGAATGCAAGTACAATTAGTTGCACTCTTTACTAGAACCTGTAGGCATTTTTTGAGCTTCCTTGAACATTTGTCTTTATATTTGAAGCAATGGCCCTCTGAAGGTACACTGTGACCTAATTGTTTTAATGCCAACTTCATACTTTCAGGAGCTGAGGTGTCTCTGGATACACACCGAGGCCCAGTGACCCACCATGAGAGTGACAGGCCTCATCCCTGCTCGGTTCCTCACCCTCACCTCACACTTGGTCCTGCTTGTCACCATACTCATGGCCAGGGTAACCACTAGCACTCTTCCATTTTTAATCCCTTATATCTCACAACACTCCTTTGTAATTCACCAAAACAGAGCTATAATGCAGTATTAATATCATATTACACCATTTGAAAAATAAAAAGCAAAGAATTAGAAATTGTACTCACCTCAGTATCGCAGATATGTGGGCTCCTGGATAAGAGGGGAATGCAGGTGTGATATGAGAGTTACCTGCATGAAGAAAGAGATGAGAGATTATCAGGATCTTTGATGACAGCATATAAATTTATTATGATAATGCACACCATATTTTAGAAAGTACTTACCACATAAGAAGAAATACTGCTTGTAGATTGGTTCGCTCCTGTGCTCCTTGTGTTCCCAGCTATCATGCCTCATGTTGCTTTCCATGTGATTCGCATAAGGGTGACTTTTTTGTATAACATAGAATAAGGTCACATTTATGGCAAACATATTCCAAAGTTTGCATATCTTCTATTAGATATACATAGAAGAATACATGAAGGAAGTGAGAGAAAGGATAGCTATTTGGCCAGAATTATTTAACTTTTCATTAGCCTGAATCTGTAATATTGCAGTAATATGTGGTATGTGCATGTGTGTATCAGACAGTTATAAAAAATTATGTTCATGTTAGTCTTGACTAAATTTCATATGTTACAGGAGGAGAATGTGCTTGCCTGCCTCCCTGTAGAGTACACCAGCAGTGAATACAGTAAGAGAGATGGAGAGTAAGTAAGGGTTTTGTTGTTTTAAGAGGTATTCACACTGCCTGTCAGTAGCATCACCTTCACTTCTGCTCTTGGCAGGATTAGATTTGCAGCAAGCAATTCCTGTCTACCTTGAGCAAGGATGGATTGTGTGGCAGATTTTGGCCTTACCCACAGATCAGACCATATGAGATTTTGGCTCTCTAGGAGAACATAGCTGGTGATAGTCAGTGCAGCACATGATGCTTAAGACTGTGGGTGAATCATATATGTTGCTTCAGCAGTAGTTATATTCATGACAATTTTTCTGCCTTGATTTATTTGATAAGCATTCCTAAAGTATGTTGTCTTTGAGAAGCATGCTTTGTTTTAAGTTTTGTGGTAAGCTTGCTAACCTAACTTGGAGTCCCACCAGAAGGTGACCATTTTTCAGAAATCACTGAATGGCCAAAGATCATTCACATGCTGCCCCGCCTTTGGGTGCAGGTCCAGTGAGAAACTGGGGGAACCACAAGGCTACCACTTAAAAGATCTCAGGGTGCTAACCAGGAATTACCTTGGCCAGCTGTGCTTATCTTACTTGGATAAAAACAAGACATGCTTTTTGTATAAGGAATAAAGTTCAATACTTTTTTTATTCCAGGTTCTTGGGAGGGCTTGTGGCAGGAATAGCACTGACTGCCCTGGAGCTCATTGGCTTTATCTCGGGTGTCTCCATGTTCGCCAGTTTGCCCTCCATTATCTGTATCCTTTTGTGTGGCAGGTTTAGGAATGCCTCTCTGGAAGCCTCCACTGAATGCATCATGCGTCTTTGTGAGGAGTATGTACAATGTGATGCTGTACAAAAGCTTTTTTAAATTTTTTTCATTTACATAATCTTGGTATGTTTCCTTAGCCATGCCTTAGCCATTACCTGCCACAGCGGTGCCTCCATCAGCCTGGCCTACTTAGTGCTGGACACCTGGGACTGCCGACTCTACTGGTGGGTGTTTGGCCTCACCTCAGTCCTGCCTGCCCTGGTGGAGGTTGGGGTCATGATTAATGTCCTTATGCTCAAGAAAAATGTCTGAGTGTGAAGATATATGTGAGTGTTTAGTAAAATAAGCTAAGAGAAAGAACATGTATGGAAAGGGGCATGAATGTGTTAATGGGTAGAAATAAACTGAAGGTTGTGAAAGGAGAAGAAATTTGTATGTATGTGTGAGAAGAGGAGGAAATATTGTTAAGGTTTTTGAGCTGGTGAAAGAGTGATAAGAGAGATGAGAAGAAGTCAGGGTGTGTGAATCTATATGGAGAGAAAAGAATGGTTGTGCGTTTTATTTGCCGTCCAGAATGATTTCAGGGTTGAAGGAGTGACTGCCAGAGTTGAGGAAGGAAATTTTGATGAGGTAATGTTCTTTTGAATATTACTTATGCACAAATGATCTCAAGAAGGCCTTATCTTAGTTATATATATTATTTCAGGCTGAGTATGTCATTATTATTGTGATTTATATATTTATAGCTATACAGAAAGTACTTATCGTTACTATACATAAATTAAAACCTTTGTAGCTATTAGCCTTATGGTGACAATGAGTTATGAAATAGAGAGCCACCAACAAGTGCCTGGGTTATACAGTGAGCCAAGCACCTCTTGAGCTGATACTTGTGGCATTATCAGATGTTTACCTTTAAATATAAATTTGGTGCTGGCCATATTATGTAATGCAACGTGTGGAATCAATTGTTTTTAATGCAAATAAATGATTCTGGTGAGTATAGGGAATCTAAAACTAAAGAAGCTTCACATAATCATTAGGCACCGTTGCTACTTTTGGGTAGGTGAAGTGATGTTAGATTAGGTTAGGGAAGGTTTAGTTAGCTGTAGTAACTTAATCTAATGTACCTGACTTGTCATAACCCATTCCAAAACTAGCTCAGATGGCTGAAATTCATGTGATGCCTGGAGGGAAAGGAAAAAAAATATGAACAAAAGGAATTTCTAAGAGTACAGAGTATATTAGTTCATGTATGGTTATTGTTAGGTAAACGAAAGTAGAGTAATTTCCAAGTTGTAACTCCTGTGTGGATGAAAATCCTAAAAATTAAGAGATTTAAAATAGTGCCTTGTAATAGCGAAGTGTACCTTAAAAACCAACAGTATTTGTGAAGCACTCCAGTAAGACTTTTAAAGGTATAGTATAGTGTTTTATTCCCCCCGTTTAAATCCAGTTATATTCTTTAATCCAAGAGCGGTTAGTAACTGGAATAAACTAACAGATAATGATGTGGGCAGGCAGTATGTAAGCATGTTTAAATCCACATATGAGCAATATAAGACAGAAATGGCGCGCCTTTATGAGCTAGTTTCCCTGGCCGATTTTGCTTTTCATTCTGTAAGCCATTTAAATTACTTTATTTCCATTTATAAAAGACTGTCACTTACAGTCTGTATAATTTTAATACAGAAGGGCTTTTATAATCAGACTGGTGTTACTCCGGAGTGTTTGTGAATATTATGGGTATTGTGTGATACCCATCGCACTATCAGCTCTCTCTCTCTCTCTCTCTCTCTCTGGGGAATAATAACGTGTTGTAGTATTTATATCACACCCTTCTATACTTGAATAGGGCATGGTTATCGTTATTCCTATTTTATACAGGCTATGATTAAAAAGGCATCTTATTTTTGGCCAAGAATAAATAGTTACTGTCTCGAAATTAATTATGATGTACATACATTCTTGAAAATCCCAGTAACTTCCATTAGAGCCTGTTAACCTATCACTAGAATAATGAAAACATCCTTGAAAAACCCCAGTAACTTATTTGATCCTGAAGTCACTCGAATAATGAAATCATTCTTGAAAACTCCAGCATATCGTGCATCCTCATAAATCATTCATCATAAATAGTGTTCGCAGCTTACTTTTTCACTGGTGAAGACGATACGATTTAAAAATAAAGCAAGTTAGGGCGTCTTTATCTGTCATTACATACTTTCAAAGCTCACTGGTTCCCTGTTCCCGCCAGGACAGGTGGCGACACTTATCAGGGGTTACCTGGGTTGTCATCAGTGCAAAATAGTATAAATGTGTTAAAGATCACTGAATTTGTTTGAAAAATCTAAATTAATTATGTAAAAAAAGTCACACTTTCCCATGCAAATATCGTAAATTCCATTTACGATACTTACTGACTTGTAGCAGTAAGTAATAATGTTAATGAAAATGTAGTTGACCAATTTTATCATTTTATCTATTGGTAAACGAGACAAAATTAATGACTAACTGAAAATTCCGCCTCTTAAAAAAAAAAAAAAAAATGCATGAAAACACTGAACTCAAGCAGGGATGTGTTATCGAAAAAGAAAAAAAAAATAAATAAATAAAAAAGATAAATAAATAAAAATTCTACATATATTACTGCTTACATTTGTTAAGTACTTGCCTCCGGTATACCAATCTCTCCTCCGATAAAATGTAATCGAAGTGTAAATTAAGTGGGACCTCAGCGAAGGTCCTGTGTCCAAGACTTGCCAAGGTTCTGTTTACTAGCCCAGACGTGGCGCTTTGTTCAGAGTGGACGGGCGATTGTGCAGCGAAGACACTTCACTTCTCAGGTAAGTGTTAAAAAAAACATACCAAAAGCAGGTACTCAGCAGATGCTATAACATAAGTAGAAATTTTTCGAAAATTCTGCTTGATTTTACAGTGCTTTCGTGCTGCCCCCCAAAAAAAAAGAAAAAAAAAGTAATTTATTGTCTTATTTACCAAGAATTAAACGACAAGAATAATAAAATACATTTTTTTATTAACAACAAAATGAATTACTGTATTGATGTGTAACTGTTGCAAGTCCCAGTAAAAAAAAAAATGTGATTTACGATTTACGACAATAATCCAGGCTCTGGGCCGAAAGACTAAGCCGCTGGTGACATCTGGCAACGCTGAACACTCCCCATTCCGTGATGTTCTTGGATGATGCATAGTATTTCACCTATCTATAGTTCTATATTAACGGTACTTTAAATCGTGATCGACACAATGAAGGGACTAGCAATGGTATTAATGAAATGAATTAAGCTTAACCTACCAAGTAACCTAACGTAGACCTCGGATGGAAACGCTACTGTTATTTCAATAATATCCGCAGTGATAGCAGAGAGAGCAATAATTATTTATCACTAATAACATTTTCCACCAACGAAGAGCTTTTGATGTCTTTAAATTGCAAATGAAAGATTAATTGTTGTAGTGAATGGGGTCATTATTTATTCATTTGTTGTTATTTTTTTCATATTCGACTCTAGCAGTAGCATTTATTTCTTTAAACAAGCATTTAGTGATACTAGATATGGGTACGAATGGGAGGGGAAGATCGGGGAAGGGGCATAAGTAATGAGAAAATGAGGGGAGATTAGTAGGGAAGGAGAGGGAGGAGGAGGAGGAGGAGGAGGGAGAGCTTGTTTTTAGTGCCTATTAGCTGCAGGATAATTAGTTTGAAGCAGAATTTTAGATATTAAATAAAGCACTATCAAGGTTTTAATGTCTATACAGTCTTATCCAGTTAACACCATAACTTACACAGAACCAGGACCAATATTTATGAAAGACCTATCTCTTCTCTCGTAAGGACTGTTTTTGAAGACCGCAGAGGTAATTAGTCAGGTCCTCATTAGTATTTACCGCGTTAATGATACTGAATCCTTCTGTAAAGACAAGACGACTGTAACACTGCCTTATTTCACAAGTCATTGTATGCTTCGTCGTATGGTTCGTTCATGTTTCATAACCGCCTCGTCATCTCCCTCTTACCACATCGTACAATTCGTTTCTCTCACACCTTCCTGAGCCATCAGTAGAATTATAAAGCACACCTGAGAACCCCAAATATCTTCCACTAAATCCTATTACAAGTAGCCAAGATAAGATGCGCTCACGATTAATAATTTCATCCTAAACTTGTATTAGCACAAAATTAGCAGTTCGTTTTCCGTCACACCTTCCTAAGTCATCATTAGAATCAAAAACACCTCAATGAACCCCTAATAATGTCCATTAAACCCTATTACAAGTAGCCACGACAAAGGCCCGTATTTAAAAACGCTTTCCTCTTTCACCGCGACTATTTTCAAAGGCCACATCGATATTAGCCGTGTTCTCAAGACTGTTTATTCTCTTAATAATGCAGAAATCTTGTTAACCTGCCACTAAAACCTTAAAATCACCCTTAAAAACAGAGAGCCTTCTGAGAGTAGTGTAGGTGCGGCGTACAAGCGTGTCGGAATATGGTCAAATATGCGGCCATGATTAAGATCCTAAACATTCATCACCACAAAACTAGTGTGTTTAAAAACTTTCAAACTTCGCCAACGTCAGCAGTACGCACTGTGACCTGCATTGGCAAGCCCGTCAGCGTAATTACGTACAAAGATCACCATTAACAGTGACGTAATGGGGACAAAACGAGTGTAAAACCAACATTATGACACTCGTATTTCGCGTCTCAACAGCACAGCGCGTTTCATAGTCGCGAAGAATACCATTGTTACCACACACACACACACACACAAAGCGCCTACTAACGTGTTTCTCTCCGATGGTGACGTTAAATGTTGCCCCGTGTTAATAACCAAACTCTGGTGTTCTAATTGACTCCCGCGGTGGAGGAGGAGGTGGTGGTGGTGTGGTGGTGGTGGAAGAGGAGGTGGAGCAGTGCGGTGGTAAACGGCTATTGCTATTGTTTGGTGTAGTTGAGATGGTTATAACTCGCATTTCTCTGATCAGTTTTAAAGGGGCATGGATAAAGGAGAGGTGAGAGGGTGCAGCAAAGAGCGGAAGAGGCAGCTTTGAAAGGAGGAGGAAAAAGGGATAAATAGCTGCGAGAGGGGGAATTTTGAGGAAAGAGGGGAAGGAAATGAATAAAGGATTGATGTAGGGGGAAAGAAGCAGAGAGAGAGAAAGAGAGAGACAGAGAGAGACCATGAATCTCTCTCATATTACATTTTAAGAGGCGGTGAGTCTGCTCCTGTTGCTGTCAAGATAATATTGTGGTAGTCCTCCTCTTCCTCCTCCTCCTCCTCCTCCTCCTTTTCCTCCTTCCGAGTCGCGTCTGTGGATGAAAGAATCGATTCAGAGTGCATTAGTGGTCCTGTCAAAACCCGTATGGAATTGACCTTTTACAGTACAACACGGGTTCAGGAAAGTCTTATTGTTATTGACCTTATAGTTTGGCGGTAAGGACATGGGGGCTTTGTGTAGCGGGGAACGGACTGCGACGGAACCCCAAACTGTTACTGCTGGTTGGTGATTTTGATGGTGGAAGGGGAGTTCGTGACATAAGTAGTAATGGTAGTGGTAGTGAGGGAAGTGGAGTCATCGTAGAAGTAGTTATAGTAGTAGTAGTGGTAGTGGTTAGTGGGTATACAGATTCATAATACAGAAAAAAAAATTAAGGTGATAATAATAGGCAAAATTTTGTGTGTGTACCTTTAATTGTACAAACTCTTGCTTGATAGTGTAAATAGATAGATAGATAGACAGATAGACACAAATGGATAGATAAATAGACATAAATAGATAACCAACTAACAAACTAAACAAACAATTAAAAAAACTCACAAACACAGATTACAAGTACCCAAAGATTGCCACACGCTTTCTCCCTCCTTGCTCCTTCAGTACCCAGCCTCTAGTTAGCATACCAGTCTTTCCGCTCAGCCTTCTCACACCTGAGGAGGGGGAACTTTTTAAACAGCCCTCGCACCCCACACCCGGCCACAGCTGTTCTCGGGGTCTGCATTATTTTCGTCTCTCCGGTGCGTCCCTGGATGAGGAGGAGGAGGAGGAGGAGGTGCTGTGTGTTGAGCGGTCCCCTGTTTGTTTTATTTTTAGCTTCTACTGAAAGTTCTACAGAGGGGGCAGTTGTCGCGGTGTTATTTTCAGTTTTTTAGTCACTCTATTTCCCTTTGTCTGGTGTGCTCGGCTAGGTATGGTGGCTGTGGGCGTTTCTTTATTGTGGTTTTGTTGTGTTAAGGGTGACTGTGTGCTGTGAGATATAGCATTAGGTTTGTGTTAAGGGGGTTAGGACATGATGCTTACTGAATTTTCTAGTTTAATTTCTTTCTCTCTTTTCTCTTTCTTTCATCCATTTAGCCATTTCACTGAGATATGCAGCAATTCACATCACTAAAAGGAATGTATGAAATCTTAATAAGCACCTACAATAAATAAAGGAATGCCAAAGGATAGAGTTTGTATTCTCTAATGGTTGGCTATGACTGTCAAACGAGAAGAAATGTCCCAGAGTGGTTGGTGATTAAGGAAAGGTGTACCAAATAGCAGTGAATGAGTTAATAATTTTTCTCTCATAACACGTTCTTCATGATTCATTTCTTTTTGTGTGTTTTTGATGTTAAAGTTTTCATGTTATGGCTTACAGAGGAGAGTTTTAAGTTATTACGACTCCTCGAGAAAGGTCTTACATGCACGAAGATGGTTATTCTATTCTTTTCAATATTCATGATGATTTGGAACTGCATCTTCTGCTTTAAGTCGTCTTGTCTGGATAATTCTGTGCTGAGACTCTGAAATGAGAAACGAATAGTTCTATTTTAATTTTCTTGTGCAATAAAAAAATTGTTAAAGTAAGAACGCTCCTTATGTTTCCTCCTCTTCCTCCTCATCCATGCCCACGTCCACCCCCTCGTCCTCCTCTTCCATGTCCTCCTCCTCCTGCTCCTTCTCCATATCCACGTGCACATCCTCCTCCTCCTCCACTATGTCCACGTCCTTCATGTCCATCCCCTCCTCCTACTTACTATATAATACTGTCTTACTTTAGATTAGATAACATACCTGACCCCACACAACCTCGTACGACCCAACAAGTCTACTATTGTTGGCTCTTTCGTTGTGTTTATCCTACTTTGCGTTCTTCCACCACCACCACCACTACCACCATCTCCTTCAGGTATCGGAGGTGCAACGTCTCACCAATCATCAGGGTAAGGTAGGAAGGGGAATGGGGGAGCATATGGCATGACAGGAGCGTTGGAGATTAATGAGGTGTATGTGTGTGAAGTGGTGTGTCTCCGGGGCTTGAATGGGCACGAGGGAGCCTCATTTCATCCAGGGGCGCCTCCTCTCTCGCTAGTTACCTGCCATTTCGCTGCGTAGTGGATGATGGTCCCCTCTTTGATGACGTGGAGAATGGGATGATGGTGATGGTGTCTAGAAGGACGAGGAGGAAAAGGAGGGATGCAAGAAAGAGGCTGTAAGTAGAGGAGGAGGGAGGAGCAGAGTAAAAAGCGAATTTATGGGCGCGAATGTAAACAGATTTCAATAATGAGATTGAAAAAGACTATGAGAGAGAGAGAGAGAGAGAGAGAGAGAGAGAGAGAGAGAGAGAGAGAGAGAGAGAGAGAGAGAGGTGGTGGGGATTGGACTAGAGAGGGATTCACGCCGTTAGCTAAGGTCGTCTTCGTTCGCTGGAGGGTGAAATGGAGTTGTCTCGGCGTCCGTGGGAGGTGTAGGTGGTGTTGCTGGGGTTGCTGGTGATGGGGGTGACGAGGACACACCTTCCCCACACTGACATCCTCCTCCTCTTGTCCTTCCTCCTCCTCTTATGTTTTCTTCATGTTTCTGAATATCGATGAGTTATTTTTCGTGTAATCCGCGCCATATGTTTCAGCTCTTGCTTTATAATAACATTGCCTAGTAAGCCATGATAATAAACACGTCTACAAGAGGAGGGACACACACACACACACACACACACACACACACACACACACATATATACACACACACAGTGACATGAACGATCCCTGACACCCAGCACACGTAATATAGCACGGAACATGACTGGGAGCAGACTATTGTTTAAGTGTCAATTGGATGGACTCTCAATTCGGACTCCTGCAGGTGGAAAGGACGAGGATGGATGAAGAGGCTGGTCACGGACTCTCCTTCTCTCCCCCTCCCCTCCCCCTCTTTCCCCTCTCCCCTCCTCTCCTCTCCCTCTCTCGTCAGCTGGCCGGGGGACGGGAGAAGGGAAGAGGAGGGGGGGACGCTAAGAGGTTTGAATGACTCCTATCTCACTCACTCTCCCTATCTATGTCTTGCTATTGGTTACTTTAAGCTTGTGAGTGCGTTGTGTGTGAGTTAGTGTGTGTGCATATCGATGAAAGACAAGAACTAACGTAGATACGGGAGATAGAAAGCATCGGATCCCGCTGTGCGCGCGCAGGTAGGTACCGGGAAGAGGCAGGTTCCCGAGTCTATAGCCAGCCAGGCGAGCTCAGTGCAAACTTGTGTCTGTGCGGGAGGTGTGTGTGTGTTGAGGCTGCCACGTTTTCGACTTTGTTAATGTTGTTAGCGTATGATATATATCAAAACTTATACATAGTTATATATATGGTTAAAGTGTACATATGTCTTGTAATATAGCAAAATTTTAGTGTGAATAATCCCGTGAGATGATATAAATTTAGAGCGGCATCCTAGGCGTGCGAAGGGTTTGTCTGTCTCTCAAGGTTATCCTCTCGTCTTGGGGCCGCTGAACTTCAAGAACAGGTAAATCCTCTTCTTTTCCCTCACCTAACTGTACCATTACTCAGGCCTAGGTGTGCAAGGCTGGGCGAAAGTGAGTACAGGTAAACCCATGAGATTAATTTCCGGAAGCAGGTGTGTGAGGCGAGATGCACATGTACTGCGTTACAGGTAGACGTTGATCACTACCTCACCTGTCTCCTCTCTCTTCCTCCCACGCCTCACCTCGCTCAGCATGTGGAGTGGTGTTTGCTGAGTGCGTGTGTGCCTGGGTGAACGTGGGTGTGCGTGTCCGCCCTACTGGGTTGAACTGGCGCCAGCTGGGGTGCTTCCTCTCCAGCCGAACGAGGCGTGTAGCATTAATGAAATACGCGAAAAACTCTGGAACTTGGACGCCGCGGCAGCTGGAATGTCTGGGAGAGATTGCCGCTCACTGAGGCGACGGTTAGGAGTGGCCTGACTCAGATTCCTGCGGGAAACAAACACTTGATGAAACTTTTTTTTTTTTTATTTCACTTGTATCTATCCATTCTTTCTAACCTGAAGCGAGAAGTGCTGGTGAAAGTTGTTGTAGGCATTCACCACCACCTTTACTACCTCCTGCTTCCTCCTCCTACAAATCTTCCTATCCAAATCTGTACGTCTTCTCGAGCACAGGTGATCAGACATTGTTAGGCAGATGAAGAGGGGCACGGTTGTACTCCTTTCCTTACGCGTGTGGTTGAAAGGCAAGCGAGGGAACTGCTGGAATAGGGATTAGCCTGAGTGTCTCCGCTATTGTGAAAGGGACAGGCAGGCTGACAGGCAGGCAGGCGGGCGGGCGGGATCTGAGGCAGTCGTGTTGGCGAGAGAGGGCAGGGATGGATGTTCTGTATAGTGAGTGTGCATGACATTTAGAGATGCTCAGAGTTGGTTCTCGTGTAAAAAAATGATGAGCCTCTCCGGTTTTTTTTTGTCATATTTCTTCGTATTGTTTTTCTTATTCATTCATTTTTTTCATGTAAATTGGACGAGTTCTTCCTGTTTTTTGTTATATACATTTTTTCTTGTCATTCATTGTTTTATGTAGTGTGTGTGTGTGTGTGTGTGTGTGTGTGTGTGTGTGTGTGTGTGTGTGTGTGTGTGTGTGTGTTTTACTAACCTGTTAATGATAATTTGACATGTTGACTTAAATCCTCTTTACTGCACAAGAGAGAGAGAGAGAGAGAGAGAGAGAGAGAGAGAGAGAGAGAGAAGCAGAGGCGATTGACTGACTAAAGCACACCTCCTTCCCTTCCCCCCCACCTGCTCGTTCCCTCTCCTCCAAGTCTCCCTCCCTCTCTCTCTCTCTCGAGATGGGTGGAGGGAGTAATAGGCTACCTCCCAGAAAGTCTCCTGCCAACTCCATCACGTGATCTACTGCCTGTCCGCCTTTCAGTGCTCGCGCTTTGCCCACACCCAGCGCCGGACGATTACTGAAGGGATGAAAGGAATGAGGGGTAAAATGAAGTTGAGTCTTACCGAACGCCATCAGTGGGTTGGGTATTTCATATTAATTGACGTGGACGGCTCGTTGTGGCTTCTGGTGTTAGTTGAAGTCTCGTGTTTCTTTTGTTTTAGGGCTATGTGTGGATGTTGTGTTTGCTTTAGTCTTCATCCTTCCTCGTCTGACCAGAAGAAAGAGAATAAATGAAAGTATGGATGAGTAGTGAAAACCCTTGAAGATGAATATAAGTAAGGAAGATTAGCAAAAGTAAGTGTACTTTTTAATTAAAGGAGATTGATATTCAGTATTTTTCATACATCAAGATATATAAACTTTTTTTTAATGAATGGCGATAGGTCATTAATAAGTAACGGTTACTACGTAATTAGTTTGGCATCATTGTTACGAGAAGTGCTTGCTGTTATTGAGAGAGAGAGAGAGAGAGAGAGAGAGAGAGAGAGAGAGAGAGAGAGAGAGAATGATAAGCTTATTTGCGAATCACAGGTTAGGTTCAAGTAATTGTACGGTCTTGTCTCACTAATTCATTTTAATGGGCTGTATATCAGATAGGAGGAGATATCACTAGATAATGGCGAAGAGCACCTAAATACACGCCTTATTTTCCGTGTGGCGATTGATAGTGTATCTCATCAGGGACTATCGTTAGGTTTTAGTGGTGAAAGTTCGTGGGATAGTTAAACATGAACAGGCTTAATTGTAGAATGTAGGGTTTGTAGAGTAGGAGGTGGAGCAAAGCAGGATAGATTGACTTAGCTAAATGATAAAGTCTGAAATAGAAATATGGAACAGAGGAGGATAGACTGGCTTGACTGAAGGCTGTAAGGAGTCTTGAATAGGTGGGACAGAGCAGGATAGACTGATTTAACTAGCATGTAAAGTTTACGGAATAGTGGATGGAACAGAGCAGGATAGACTGTGGTTTAATTGGAGCATTTAAGGTTTGTGGAATGGTGGATAGTAAATGAACAGGGTAGACAGGCGTAACTGTAAAATGTTTGTGGAATAGTGGATGGAACTAAGACACTGAGACACCTTGTTTTTCTTTGTGGTGATTATCTTTTGTGACTGGCATCCTCAGTGGGCCGTTTTTTAGTAAGACGATTTGGCGAAGGGTAACAAAAAGACAGCAAAAAAAAAAAAAAGGCCCCCCCGCTTTTTTTTTTTACTGTCATTTTGTTACCCTTCGCCAAATCGTCTTACTAAAAAAAAAAAAAAAAACTATAGCCTAACCCTTTCACTGCGATACAAAACAACAAAACTGGAAGTAATGCATGAAATCTTTATAAGCATCTACAAGAAAGAAAGGGGATTAAAGAGAATAAATTTTGCCATTCCTTCCTAGTTTAAAGATTGGAGGTGGCTGTGGAACAAGTAAACATGTCTCAAAATAAGTCAAAGGGTTAACTGTATGATGCAGACTTACAGGTGAGATATAGTTAAGACTTCTGATGTCACTATAGTGGGGTTCCTCAGGGATTTCAGTTAGCTCTAGTGTTATACAACTACCAAGTGATCAAGATTCCGACGGAAGTAACAACATAAGCAGATTTGTGGAGTAATAAGATGCAATTTATTGAGGTAATACTACGACGGGAGAATTTAACCAAGTGTTTCAGTGTTGAGGAGTGTGACAAATTAATGAAATATATTTAATGCATGGGGAGATGAATATTCTTCAGTAAATAATGTGTTGAATAATTACAGTTTCCGAAGGTCAGATTGAGGGAGACACGTGTACTTGGAAGCTGTGACCTCTAACTTCTGACCTAGGAAGTGCATTAGTATAGAGAGAGAGAGAGAGAGAGAGAGAGAGAGAGAGAGAGAGAGAGAGAGAGAGAGAGAGAGAGAGAGAGAGATTAAAATTCTTGTATTAAGAGTGTAACAAATAGACACTCCAAGGTTATGTTCAATACTTATTTAAATGAACTGAACATAAGAACATATTAAGGAGATAACAAAAGGCCAGTTGATCTACACAAGGCGGCTCCTGAGTCACGGTGCCGCCGGCGCCTAGTGGTGTATATTCAATAGAACGCCATCTGTTCCACCGAGAAACTGTAGTAGGTTGAAATCGAACCCATAGTCTTTAGGAGGCGAGAAGAGCGCTGGACCACAAAACCAACCATCCTCCTGTTGATTTTATTTTATTTTATAATTTATTTGTTTATCTAATACCTCCTCCTCCTTCTCCTTCTCCTTCTTCTCCTTCTTCTTCCTCCTCCTCCTTCTCCGTCTCCTTCTTCCTCCTCCTCCGTCTCCTTCTTCCTCTTCCTCCTCTCCTCCTCCTCCTCCTCCTCCTCCTCCTCCTCCTCCTCCTCCTCCTCCTCCTCCTCCTCCTCCTCCTCCTCCTTCTTCTTCTTCTTCTTCTTCTTCTTCTTCTTCTTCTTCTTCTTCTCCTCTCCTCTCCTCTCCTCTCCTCTCCTCTCCTCTCCTCTCCTCTCCTCTCCTCTCCTCTCCTCTCCTCTCCTCTCCTCTCCTCTCCTCCTTATCTTTCTGCTGCTGCCGTTATAGGTCGCCACAGCGGATCAACTTTCTCCAGCGTGCTTGGTCGTCAGCGCCTTCCTCACTCACACCCAAAACAAGCATGCCTTCCTTCACTGCACCTGCAAACCTTCTCTGAGACCTTCCCCCTGCCGGATAGATCCATCTCTAGTACTACTCAAGAAACGAGGCCTGTTCTCTCACTATGGCTATTTTAGAAGGTCACAGCGATGATTTGCCGCCGGGTTCTCACTCCTGTTAATGATGTGGGAATCTTGTTAATTTGTCACTAGAAACGTAAAAACACCTTTATAAACCAGTGTCACTTCAACGAGAGCCTTTTGAACGTCAATGATTTGCCGGGTTTTCACTTCTATTTATGGTGTAAAAATCTTGTTGTTATTTTGTCACTTGAACCGTGAAAAACACTTTTAAAAACCCGTGTCTCGTCAACTGAAGCCTTTTGAAACTCCACAGAGATGATTTGCCGGGTTCTCACTTCCATTAATGATGTAGAAATCTTGTTAACTCATCACTAGAACCGTACAAACACCCTTAAAACCCGTGTCACTTCAACTACAGCCTTTTGAAAGTGGTGGAGGTGCAGTGCAGAAGTGTCTTCTAACACGATCCTGTACCGTGATTATTTGATGCAATTTTAGCGTGGTTATCCCTGCGAGAGGCGAGGGGATTTAATTAACAATGGTAATGCAGGCAGATTAGGCCCTTGCAGTAAATGAGCATGGAAGGATCCGTAGCATTGCGTTTAATTAATACATTTAGATTTTACCTTCCCCACTGTTTTGATTATTGTCCACTTGTGTCTCTCTGCTCACCTGTCTGCTTGGGAATGGTTTATGAGGTTGTGTGTTTTCATGTAATCTTTCTGGTAATCTTATCTTTATCCTACTTCTCTGTGGCTTGGCATTTACTGAGCGCGTCTTTCTGCCTGTCCTGTCTGTTGATTTTATTTGTCTGTTAATATTGTAGCGTTTATATTTTTTGTGTCTTCCTTTCTCTGGTTTGTCGATGTACTTACCATGCATTGCTTCGTGTCTTTCTGTCGCTGCACCCTTCGTTTAGTCTTTGTACTTCGCTGTTACTGTATCTTTTAAGTTTCACCTCTGTCTATCTGTCTATTGTCGTACCATCCTCCAGTCATTGCCTTGGTGCCCTTGGTTGTGATTTTGTTTCTGTCTATCTGTCATTTTGTTGCTATGTTCTCCTTTTCTATCTTACTGTCTTTACCTCCCTCTGTCACCTTACTGTCCTCCACCTCACTGTCTTTATCGGTCTCTTGTCTTTACCTGTCACTGTTACCTCAGTCTTCATCTGCCTCTGTTACCTGTTACCTCGCCGTCCTTCTCTGTTTTCACCTGCCTGTTACGGCGTCTTCCTTCAAGTTCTTCGGTGTTATTCGCTTCCTTTTCATCAGTGCGTGTGTGTGATTGCTTACCGGGAGTGAAGGGAAGGAGTGAAGGGAGGCACAGCGTCTGGCGGGCGACATCTGGCGGTCGTGACATCTTGCACAATATTTACCCACCCCGTCTGCCTTGGTGTTTGCGAGGGGAAAAGGGGGAAATTGAGAGGTGATGAGTGGTGTGTGTGTGTGGGAGGGTCTCTCTCTCTCTCTCTCTCTCTCCCTCCCTCCCCAGTCTTCCTTATCTCAAAATTTCCTCCTAATTATGTATACCTGCCTCGCCTTAATTAGTGATGTGAACCGTGTATCATTTTTTGTTAAGTCCTTTGTTTACTTATTATTATTATTATTATTATTATTATTATTATTATTATTATTATTATTATTATTACTACTACTACTACTACTACTACTACTACTACTACTACTACTACTACTACTACTACTACTACTACTACTGCCACCACCATCATCATTATAGTGTCATTCATATTCATTCAAGATCCTTTCATTTTCATATACACCCTTACTCATATTCCTCCAAACATCCACGTTTTTTCCTGTATCAGTAGTGCAGCTCCTCCTCCCCTTCTTCCTCTCCTCCGGGCACCACGTGTCAGAATCATATTACTAGCAACTTTAAATTCATTCCCTTATATTTATTCCTGTACCTATAATCCTCGTAACTTTCTATCTGGCCCCGTATTGAGAAACCCTTTGCTCTCTCACCACGACTAGTTCCCAAGGCCGCAGAGATGATTAACCAGGTTCTCAAGAGTATTTCACCTGTTGATAACGTAGAAATCTAGTTAATTTGTCACTGGGACGGTAAAAACACCTTTAAAAACCCCTGTGACTTCAACTAGTGGAGGTGCTGCGCAGAAGTGTCAGAATATAGTACTTGGTATGTATGATGGCATTAGTTATCCCCTCAGTGATGCACGTGACGGGATCCAGTCAGTCAGTAGTTCAGTCAGTACAGTGGTCAAGTGGCGACTGACTGACTGACTGACTGACTGGTTGGTTTTCTGGCACTTCACAAGCGGGTCCTCTTATGGGCGAGGCAGCGACCTGGAAACTCAACGAAATCCAATATTTATTTGAACTGCCTCTTATCATTGGCCGAGTGAGGGGGAGTGGCGCGAGGGGAAGGGAAGAGGAGGGTTGTTGAGGGACAGGGAAGAGGAGCAGGGCTATAATACATGGTGGTGAAGTGTGAAGGAGGAGGAGGAGGAGGAGAAGTGGTAGAAAACAAGAGAGGAGGGGTAACATGGGTAGGATAGGATAGGATAGGTAAAGGAGGGAAGGATATGGGAGAAGAGGAAAGATGATAGGATAAATGAAAATAAGAGAGGAGAAAATATGGAGAGGGAGGAAGGAGGATAGTATAAATAAAGACGTAGGAGGAGGGTAGGATATGTGAAGAAGAGGGAGGATGGATAGGACAGGATAAAGAGAGGAAGGAGAGTAGGATACGATAAGGAGAGGGAGGAAAGTAGGATGGGAGGAGGAGGATATGCGGTGAAGGAGAGAGAAGAGGGTATGTGTGTGTGTGTGTGTGTGTGTGTGTCGTATCCTGTTTCCAGCGAGTGTGTAAAGGATTGAATCGCCTTTTAAGATTTCAAGGCCAAGGAACAAAAAGGAAATCGCGATACATTTATAAACAGGATGCATGAAAAACAGTAATGAGAGAGAGAGAGAGAGAGAGAGAGAGAGAGAGAGAGAGAGAGAGAGAGAGAGAGAGAGAGAGAGAGAGAGAGAGAGTGTACTGCTTCTCAATCTCGAAGGAATTTATTTATCCAAGTGGCAAGGCTGAGCTGAGGTAAGCCATTCCCCCTCCTTCTCTTCTCTTCCTTCCTTCCTTCCTTCCTTCCTTCCTTCAGTCAAGCAGCATTCCTTCACCCCACACTTCATGCTTCCTTCCACCCTCACTGCACGTTGCGATGTGATTTTTTCCCTCTTATTTTCGCCATTAGAGTTTGATTTTCGTTCACTTATGTTTCATTGTGTTGTGTGCATTTTGTGTTTGGACGCGAAGACAAAAGATTGGTCATTCTTCCGTGAACGTGGGAGTAAACAGTGCAGATATGTGTGTGTGTGTGTGTGTGTGTGTGTGTGTGTGTGTGTGTGTGTGTGTGTGCGCTCACT